>NC_036865.1:5511004-5646066 GCF_002910315.2 Salvelinus sp. IW2-2015 | reverse complement strand
TGAGAAGCATTACTTTATCCTAGCTATGTATCCTTAAAGAGTGGGTTTCAGTGTCTCGAAGTGGTGATTGACTCCGCTGTCTGCTCGTAGAGGAGTTTGGTTCCCACCATTGGGGCCAGAGCAGCGAACAGTTTTGACGGCTGGAAACTGAGCGGGAACTGTACTTCCTCAGTGGTAGGGAGGCGAGCAGGCCAGAGGTGGATGAACGCAGTGCCCTTGTTTGGTGTAGGGCCTGATCAGAGCCTGGAGGTACTGAGGTGCCGTTCCCCTCACAGCTCCGTAGGCAAGCACCATGGTCTTGTAGCGGGATGCGAGCTTCAACGGAAGCCAGTGGAGAGAGCCGAGGAGCGGGTGACGTGAGAGAACTTGGGAAGGTTGAACACCAGACGGGCTTCGGCGTTCTGGTATGAGTTGTAGGGGTTTAATGGCACAGGCAGGGAGGCCCAGCCAACAGCGAGTTGCAGTAATCCAGACGGGAGATGACAGATGCCTGGATTAGGACCTGCGCCGCTTCTGTGTGAGGCAGGGTCGTACTCTGCGGATGTTGTAGAGCATGAACCTACAGGAACGGGCCACCGCCTTGATGTTAGTGAGAACGACAGGGGTGTTGTCCAGGATCACGCCAAGGTTCTTAGCGCTCTGGAGGAGGACACAATGGAGTTGTCAACCGTGATGGCGAGAATCATGGAACGGGCAGTCCTTCCCCGGGAGGAAGAGCAGCTCCGTCTTGCCAGAGTTCAGCTTGAGGTGGTGATCCGTCATCCACACTGATATGTCTGCCAGACATGCAGAGATGCGATTCGCCACCTGGTCATCAGAAGGGGAAAGGAGAAGATTAGTGTGTGTGTCTGCATAGCAATGATAGGAGAGACCATGTGAGGTTATGACAGAGCCAAGTGACTTGTGTTATAGCGCGGAATAGGAGAGGCCTAGAACAGAGCCCTGGGGACACCAGTGGTGAGAGCACGTGGTGAGGAGACAGATTCTCGCCACGCCACCTGGTAGGAGCGACCTGTCAGGTAGGACGCAATCCAAGCGTGCCGCGCCGGAGATGCCCAACTCGGAGAGGGTGGAGAGGAGGATCTGATGGTCACAGTATCGAAGGCAGCCGATAGGTCTAGAAGGATGAGAGCAGAGGAGAGAGAGTTAGCGGGGGGAGGGGGAGGAGGATTCAGGAGGGAGGAGAAGGTGGCAAAGAGCTTCCTAGGGTTAGAGGCAGATGCTTGGAATTTAGAGTGGTAGAAAGTGGCTTTAGCAGCAGAGACAGAAGAGGAAAATGTAGAGAGGAGGGAGTGAAAGGATGCCAGGTCCGCAGGGAGGCGAGTTTTCCTCCATTTCCGCTCGGCTGCCCGGAGCCCCGTATCATCTGATATGTCTGAAGTATAAATGTGTCTGAAGTATAATTCTGTATACGCATGGACTTATTGAGACTTCCTGCCCAATATGCAGTAAACTCGATTAATGATGAAAAAAAAATTAGGACTGATTAAAATGTAACATAGTGAAAACTTAGTACATGTTTATTTTCTTTCTTCCAGGACTGATGAAATGTCCGCTACCAAGTTTTATTTTTTCATGTTTATCAATGATTCTGTATCTCTCCCTTTGAAGGGCTTCCTGAGGCAGGTGCCTTGGGAGAGCAGTTAAAAGTACCCGGATCCAGCTGCTAGAGACCTCCCAAGTTAAGCAAGGCCTGGCCATTTTCTTTGTGTTTACCCTACGATTTTTGCCACCCACATGCCATCACCCACACACAACCCACCTGTTAATGAATATTTGTTAGTGGTTCATACTCTGTTTGTTTTAGAAGTGTGGGGTATTTTTATTTTGTTTTAGTGGGTTTTTCATGGGTTAGAAAGGATGCTGTACACAAATGAAAGATTCTATTGTCAGAGTTTTGGTTGCACACATGTACATTCTCTTGATTAGAATAAATGTACTGAAAAACCCAATGTAAACCTGATACACAAAATGTTTGAAATGTTTGAAATATCTTTAAATAATGTCTGTGGTACAGGAAAACAAAAACTCACTTAATAGGGCTGACTGACCTCTGACCTCTGTTCTGACTTCCTGGTAAGGCCTGATCACACTCACTAGAAAGACAGCAGACATTTTTTTTATGGACCATGTAAAAACAAATTCGAGTCTATTTTACCATTACCTTATGGGATACAATTATTTCCTTATGGAGTTATCAAGAGATAATTCGATTTGTTATTCTATTTTGTTTATTTTTGATTTAACAGGCAGTTTTATTGGGGGGGATGCGTGAATCACGATGTGAGTTATATGTCCAAAGGGGAAATTACCAGTCCCCTGGGGCCCTTTGGTAAATATCCAAATAGATTTTCTTCACATGCATGCCTGTAAAAGAGAAAAAGAAATGTTCGTAATGGATGACAGTTACTCCAAAATAATTAGAAGTTTTCCCCACCTCGAGTGATGTGTATTGCTGTTGTTTTCTTTTCTTTACTTTGTTTTGTCCTCCTTCAATAACAAATCTCCCCAGATTGGGTCTGCTGGATGGTTGGGATTTCTCTCTAAGGATTAGCCCTCTGACTCCCCGGCCTGTAACTCTGCAGTGAGATCGCCTAGATGATAGGAGAGTATAAGACAAAAAAAAATTGGGGGGGGGGGAATAACAACTTTGTGTTGTTATTCTCTAAGACATTTGTCTTAGAAGTCTGGATTTCCTGAATTACAAATGCCCTAAACTAAACTGTTGTTCTGGTCTGTCCTCTCTCGAGGTTATGGCGAAGGTGACCACAGATGGTATCTAGATGCATGGATGATAATTTGGCCGAGAACAGAACACTGTGAACCTTAACACCCCATCTAAACCGGCTGAAAATGGCGTTCAAAATGGCGTTCAGACCTGAGTCCGAGCCAGCAACCTGTACACAGCATCCAGAAGCTAACAAGTGCATTTTGTCTCATGCTTTTTCTCTCAGGAGTGCGACATGGGTCCATGTGGAGTGAGCATGGAGAGAGATCCCATCCAAACATCTCTCATGCTGCTGGTGTACTGGTAGGAAAATGGACAAAGACATAATGGACTGTAAGGGTGAGAGACATTATCAAGGGCCATCCACTTTGAATATGTGCCATTAAAAGGACAATCTGAAACTATCTGAAGAAGAACACAAAGAAATGCCAGGAAAGTGCCGGGGAATATGGGCGAGTGGGTGTGTCGAAAGGAGTGGGTGTATGGAAAGCGAATCAGCTAATTGGGCAGATTTGTTGCCATTCCGATTGGGCTACACGACGAGTCGACCAGTGTTGTATCAATGTGTCTTGTATCAATGTGTCTTTTATCAATGTGCCTGCTGACTTGAAGTGCATCCTACCGAGCAGAACAAAGCTGCAGCAGAGCCAGGAGCTGTGCGTGCCCAATTTGACTGGAGCGTGGAGCGAGATTCGGCCTTCCAATTTAGCTACTGTCATGGAGTTTGCTAAATATTTTCATAAAGAAACTGATAAAACACAAAGTGCAAAATCAAGGTGACTTACAAAGATGAGGACCAAGAGCAAGAGAAAGAGTGTGGTGATGTAGTGTCCACACTAAAGAATCATTGTGAAATCTGAAAAGACACTTATCCAAAAAGCATGATTTTGTACTTACCATGTGCATATGCTAAAAGAAAGGAATGAGGTGGGTAGATAGCGAAGTGTATCATTGTAGCAAAGTATTTATAAACAAACATCTGATCCCTTAAAACACTTTGTTATATTATCTACAATAGGCCATAATCAAGGCGCTTTCCATTTTGATTGGGTTATTTTGTCTAAAAACTTTCAGGCCTACCTATTGACAAAAAAAACGAAACAACTCTGCATCTCTGCCCAACCTGGCAAGAGTGGCCAAAAGGGTGCTTAGCATTCCCAGTGGCTCTGAAAGTGTGGGGAGGATATTCTCCGCCGCTGGCCGGCACACCATCGCATTAGCCTGAAGCCATAGACTGGCCAAACTCCTGTTTCTAAAAATGAATTCAAAAGGCACTAAAAAGTCATTTTTTGTTAAATTTGAATTTAATTCTAAGTAAGTCGCAGCCTATATATGCAATTTATAGACTATAATGATTTAATAATGCTGAGTGCTTTATGTCCCTACCAGCCTAATGTGTCGCACTCGCAAATGCTTCACAATGTATTTCTTTGTAGGGTATAGCCTTGAAATAACACAGCCTAAATAATAAATGTGCCTTCCTTCTTAGGTTCCCTGACTGGCTCCTGACCTATTTAGAGTGTTTATATGCTGTTTAATATGACATGAGCCTATTTGAAATTATGTTTGCATCTTACATTCACCTTTCCATGTTTATTAAAATACTTTTCATTCAAATCCATATGGTTTAGTTTTAATATTTTACAACCAATTGGTACGTCCAGGTAGTCAGAAAAATAAATGGGTGTTGGTTAAATTGTGATTTTAAGGAATGGAGCGAATTTGGAGTGCCATTATGCTTTTCTGTGACCGCAGAGCGCTTTTTAGTGGCGTGGTAGGAAAAGACATGGAGTGTAGGAGCCTGATGAGCTTGATTTCCAACCACTCAATCGCCCCAATGCTCTGACTCCGACCCTCCCGTGCTCCAATTTGCGTAATCGGAGCACGGTAGTATTCATTTTTGAGAAACACCCACAGTATACTACTCAATGGGAAGGACATGAACTGCAACGACACCGTGACATAGTGTCCTTCGCTCCAGCTTGACAAGCACTACTGTCCAACATCAAAGTGGGGCTACCTAGCAGCCAATATTAGGGCGACAGTCACAGTAAGCACACCAGAGGAGACTGGTGGGAGGAGCTATAGGAGGACAGGCTCATTGTAAAGGCTGGAATGGAATTAATGGAACGGTATCAAACATGGAAACCAGGTTTGACTCGGTTCCATTAATTCCATTCCAGTCATTACAATGAGCCCGTCCTCTTATAGCTCTTCCCACCAGCCTCCACTGAAGCACACACATGCATACAACGCATGAAGCAACAATACACCCACCATCAATACTTTTGATCCAAAATAAACAATTGTCAGTTATACCCAGACCAAACTCTCGTGGTATGGTAGCTCAGAGTACGATAGTTGCGTTGTAAGAAACGGAATCAAAACCATCTAACCTTTCGACTGACAGTGGAGGCTGCTGAGGGAAGGACGGCTCACAATAATGGATGGAAGGGAGCAAATGGAATGGCATCAAACACATTGAAACCATGTGTTTCTTGTATGTGATACCATTCCACCAATTCCGCTCCAGCCATTACCACGAGCCCATCCTCCCCAATTAAGGTGCCATCAACCTCCTGTGATACACCCACTCCTTTCCACAACCCCACTACTTTCCTTTCAACAAACACACTCGCCCATACTCCGGTTGCCATATTGAGTACTACAGTATGAGTCATAATACCCATAAAACCTAGCGGTAAAACACAGAAAAGGTTCCAATCGTTTTTTCACCATTCATTTTTCCATCTGTGATTTTAGAACAGCTTCATAAAAAGGTCTGTGTTTCATGTAGGGTTACCCTGGCGTGACGTTTTGGTAACCATGCCGTTCTCTCGGACAAGGTCACTTTTAGCAATATGTTCATTTGTAATTACCCCCCCCCCAAATTGAAATGCTAATTAGCTGCTAATGTGGCTATCATACAGAACTACAAATCTTGTCTCAAGCTGACGTCATCCCTCAAGGGGCATTTCTCCATGCAAACTCATTGACAAGTAGCAAGTAACCTAGCAAGTATATATTATAGGCTTTTTAGTTTCTCCTGTAAATAATTGATATTGTGTATTACTTGTATGTATTCTTGTTTTACCATTTTTCAAAATACCTAGCTACCTACCTTAGCATTAGCAGTTTGCTATCTGCTAACAAGCTATTTTGGTTAGGTCAAAGATCTGTGGTTAGCTAGGTGCTTATGAAAATTAGCTAGATACACACCGACTGTAGTTAAGCGTACAACGCACATTACCTTCCTTAAAAGTTAAGTTCCTCGGCGTACACATCACAGACAAACTGAAATGGTCCACCCACACAGACAGTGGCTGAAGAAATTTGGCTTGTCACCTAAAACCCTCACAAACTTTTACAGATGCACAATTGAGAGCATCCTGTCAGGCTGCATCACCGCCTGGTACGGCAACTGCACCGCCCACAACCGCAAGGCTCTCCAGAGGGTGGTGCGGTCTGCACAACGCATCACCGGGGGCATACTACCAGGACACCTACAGCACACGATGTCACAGGAAAGTCAAAAAAATCATCAAGGACAACAACCACCCGAGCCACTGCCTTTTCACCCCGCTACCACTCAGAAGGCGAGGTCAGTACAGGTGCATCAAAGCTGGGGCCGAGAGACTGGAAAACAGCTTCTATCTCAAGGCCATCAGACTGTTAAGCAGCCATCACTAACACAGAGAGGCTGCAGCCTACATAAAGACTTGAAATCATTGGCAACTTTAATAAATGGATCACTAGTCACTTCAATAATGCCACTTGAATAATGTTTACATATCTTGTATTACTCATCTCATATGTATATACGGTATTTCATACTATTGCATCTTGCCTGTGCCGCTCTGTCATTGCTCATCCATATATTTATATGTATATATTCTTATTCCATTCCTTTAGCGGAATCATCGGATGGGGCCACAGTGTCTCCTGACCCCTCCTGTCTCAGCCTCCAGTATTTATGCTGGCCAGTAGTTAACGTGTCGGGGGGGGGGGGCTAGGGTCAGTTTGTTATATCTGGAGGACTTCTCCTGTTCTTATCCGGTGTCCTGTGTGAATTAAGTATGCTCTCTCTAATTCTCTCCTTCTCTCTCTCTTTCTTTCTCTCTCTTTGAGGGACCTGAGCCCTAGGACCATGCGTCAAGACTACCTGGCATGATGACTCCTTGCTGTCCCCAGTCCACCTGGCCTTGCTGCTGCTCCAGTTTCAACTGTTCTGTCTGCGGCTATGGAACCCTGACCTGTTCACCGGACGTGCTAAAAAAGCCAACTTGTCACGATCGTGTGGAGGAGAGACGACCAAAACGCAGCATTTGGAAAATAAGCCATCTTCTTTTATTAACACCACGAAGATGAACACGACACAAACACTATACAAACTAACAAAACGACCGTGAAGCTACAAACGTTGTGCACATACATACAGGCTACAAACGTTCTACATAGACAATACCCACAAAAGCCTACTGCTATGGCTACCCTTAAATATGGCTCCCAATCAAGGACAAATGAATGACAGCTGTCTCTGATTGAGACCCAATCTAGGCAGCCATAGACATAAACTAGACACCTCCAATTATCTATCCCATACACAATACAACACCATAGACTAAACAAAAACACAACACAACTACAATGCCCACCCCAACTCACGCCCTGACCAACTAAACATAATCAAAATAACATAAAATAGGTCAGGAACGTGACACAACTGACATTTACTCCTGATGGTGCTGACTTGCTGCCACCCTCGATAACTACTGTGATTATTTTATTTGACCATGCTGGTCATTTATGAACATTTGAAAATCTTGGCATGTTTCTGTTATAATCTCCACCCGGCCACAGCCAGAAGAGGACTTGCCACCCTCAGCCTGGTTCCTCTCTAGGTTTCTTCCTAGGTTTTGGCCTTTCTAGGGAGTTTTTCTAGGCCACCGTGCTTCTAACACCTGCATTGCTTGCTGTTTTGGGGTTTTAGGCTGGGTTTCTGTACAGCACTTTGAGATATCAGCTGATGTACGAAGGGCTATATAAATAAATTTGATTTGATTTGAAATTTGACTTTACTTAGATTTGTGTGTATTAGGTAGTTGTTGTGGAATTGTTAGACTTCATGCTAGATATTGCTGCACTGTCGGAACTAGAAGCACAAGCATTTCGCTACACTCGCATTAACATCTGCTAACCATGTGTATGTAACCAATAAAATTTGATTTGAAGTAAAAAGAAAACCAGCATACGCTAACATAATGACTGTTGTGACCTTTTTAAGTCTTCAGTGAGTTAGCAAGTTACTTTTTGACGTGGTGACATGCTTGCTAACGTTAGCCCATCAGGGAAGGGATATTTGTCTAGCTAGTTAACATTAACTCACAATTTGTGTAGTCAGACTTGCTAGCTAACGTTGCTGGCACCGTGGCAAGGATAGTTTATTAGCTAGCATGTCGCCACTTAGAAAGGTGTGACTACATGAACGGTGAGCTAATGTTAACTAGCTAGCTAACTAAATATTGCCTGTGGGCTAAAATATTTCCCCAAACAAATCACAGAAACAGTTTTGTTCCACGAGTACATCTGTTGTACAGGACTAATCAGATGACCTGTGAAGTCAGTTAGAAATGTCAGCAGGGATCGAAATTAAGCTAGCCCAAGGCTAGTACTTTTCAGACTGGGCTAGTATACAATGTGCCAAACTAGCCTTTAAAAACATTGCATGCCACAGATTTAGGACCACAGTGTAGAAATGTATGGTCTGCTGGCCAGTGCCCAAAATCCTGATGTTACATCCCTGCATGTCAGTCCCTTTTAAGGCGATCCCCCGATCACTGTTAGTTCTCCTCAGTGACCTCACGGCTGTCAGAAGTACAGTCATATAGCTCCTCGTAATACTTCACCTATTTGGGCAAATATTCCAGACAATTCTTCCATCCTAGCAGAAATGTCCCATCAATATAGTAGGATTTTCGATGTGCAAATAGACCAATGTCCAGTCTATTTTACCATTACTATAGTCAAGTCTGTGGGTTATGGTATTTTAATATTGATGTTACTATTTTAGTAATCATTTTAGCTGGCAAAAAAAGTTTTTTTTGTCTTTCAGATGGGTGTACCGGAAATCCAGTGACAACACTCAGGCCTGTGGCTGCCATGGCAGAAGAAGAAGATACAGTTGATTGGGAAACAAGAACAAACAATGAGGCATGAGGATTGGGTGTTGAGGGACCACTTGTCACATTGTCCAAGGTGTTATGATAAACAATGCATTTTCTATCCAGATAAAGATGTTGATACAGCATTGAAAATGACCCAGCACTGACCAAATGTCTCTTTGTTTTCCAGTCCAACAAGAGTACATCCCTCAGACCATCTGATGCATGGATCTGTGGCAGTGTGGCAGTGTGATCCGAACACAAGCGTCCCGTTGTAGAGACTACAGCAGATCGAGCCTGTGGACTGACAGGTCAGTTACACAAATCTGATGCATCAATGAATTTGTAGATATATCTGTGCAGTGTTTGTATGGTTCTCATGACTTAAGATTGGGTGTCGACATCCTGTGCCAGTGTAAAGGACGTCACACTGCTTGCTTAGCAGGTACCACTTCCTCCCGATTCGGCCCATACCTGGCATAAACTCTGGACCTCTGCTTCACCAACACACTTGCATCTTAGGCAATCGCGAAACCTCAAAAGCTAGCTTGTGAGCAATGGTCCCTCTAAACTGTGCATGCGTGGCCGCACACCTCCTCCAGGACTACCACGCGCAGCGGTCTAAGGCCCTGCATCTCAGTGCAAAAGGCGTCACTACAGTCCCTGGTTCGAATCCAGGCTATATCTCATCTGGTCGTGATTGGGAGTCCCATAGGGCGGCGCACAATTGGCCCAGCGCCATTGTAAATAAGAATTTCTTCTTAACTGACTTGCCTAGTTAAATAAAGGTTAAAGAAATTGTAAAAACTTCACTGAGTGCGGCCCATTAGTTTGCACTATATAGATCAACGTTTTTTCTGGGATCGAATCAACATTATATCAGCCCTTTTAAAATGCAACAAACCAAAACAAATCTAACTTTGCAAGATTGAATCTGTTATTTTGTTGTTGGCAGAGCCAGAGCGCAATGGAGTATAATTGTATTGGCTGGGTAGCCCAAAAGCAGTCTTTCAATCACTGGTGAGTTTCAGATCAGGGGCCTGTTGCACAAAAGTAGAATTAAGACATCCGGGATAAATGACTCAGCTGAGCTCAATGAAGCCAAAACATGTGCGTCCAGGCTTAATTGGTTGCACAAAGACCAAGCCAGGATGAGCAGACACGGATTCATTAAGCCAGGTGAAACCAATCCTGGATAGGTGCGCGCTCACGGCTCACTCAAATAGACCCCGCCACAGATCACAGATTAACTGATTTACCATGGCAACTAGAGCCGCGTACTTTTCCCCGTCGGAAGCACAAATCCTCATGGAGGCATASGAGGAGGTAAAAGATATAATTAAGAAMAAAGGCAACACCYCCACAGTGATAAAGCAAAGAGAAAAAGCGTGGCAAAGTATTGCAGACCGCCTGAATGCATAAGTAGTGCACAATTACACACTCACCGCTCCGCTGAAACATCACAATTACAATTCAAATATTTAATTCACATCTCCAAAAATGCAGTTGTACTGTAATTATGAAACGGTTAAATTTTTAATTGAAATGCACTGCAGATATGAGTGAAATTGTGTAAAGTAACTCCATCACACTGTATAAAGCTATGATACATTTTTTGATATTTTTACTGAAAACAAGAAAATACCAAGTAATTTTTTGCAGTGTGACTCCATTAAATGTGTGTGTGTGTGTGTGTGTGTGTGTGTAGATTAAACATGAAGGGCCAAAACGGACATGGCGCAGGTCAAAATCAAATACAAGAACATTCTGCAGAATGGTATGGTCCCTGACTAATATTTAACAAAGCACAAGCATATATTGTACCCAGAAGGTGCCTGCTCCAACATTGTCTGTATGTTTTAGCAGTGAAAAAGAATACACAGACAAGGCACGGGTGGTGGGTCACCAAAGGCTGACCTTACCCCAGCAGAGGACATGGCCTTGGAGCTAAATAAAGGCAGGCCCGTTTAGAGGGGATCCCTGGGGGGAAAGAGACGAGCATAGGTTCCTCCCAAGATGCCACCCGCTTCATTCAAGGTATGTCCTTCCATCTCTACATGGGATACAACCACATTCATATTGAATCAATTTGGACTGTCTGACTTTGGTTTACCTATTGCCTTGCAGTGTCTGGCAGCACTGTGTTCCTGTTAGAGCCACCAGCACAAGCACAGACGATGCTGATCCAGTGAGTACTCCATCAAAGGCATACTGTAGGCTGGCATGTCTTGTCTACTAGCTTCAATATGAATCCGATTAAATGTGATAGGTGAAGGCCCAGTGCAGCAGCAACAGCACATGATGGAGACGGATGAGGAGGGAACATCTCTCTGGATTCCAGAAGGCATGAGGTATCATGTTAAGACTGTGAAAGTACTATTTACTCTACAATGGTGAGGAGTCCTCATCAAAATCAAAAATCTAATTTATTTTACAGGACCCAGATGCTATACAGTGGGAAAACCAGCCTGGCAACATAGTGCGTATTAATAAAAGGACCACATCCTGCCAAATTCCAGCTGCGCTAATTGTATTGTGTTCACAGAGCTACAAGCTATCAGAAAGTTGTATGGCAACCACCTCCGGCGCCAAATAGAACTGGCAGACATAGACATTCAGTACAAGAATAAAAGATGGAAAATCTTGCACTGGAGTCAAAATAAAAAAGAGGACAATTAGGAAACTGGACCTTGAAATAAAAAAACTTGAGAGGGAGGTGAGATATGCCTTCAATGTACACTGTATGCTAACTGTAACACAAATGTATTAATCATTATTTTTCTTTCCTCCCAGCTCCAAGAGATGACACAGCTCAAATAAAAATTAGGTATATTTTCGTAAAGTCAAGTGAGCCATGACATATGAGCTCTTATTGTGAGCACACAGGACGGTGGCATCTTTCTAAGGTTTTTTTTATTTTCCCAGCAATCAGTACAAACCAGTCATCGTTATAAGGCATCGCCCTCTTTTGCCACCCCCAGCACCAGGTGTGGCCACTAGCCTATATGAAGGCCCAAAATTGTGTGTTCCTTTCTGCTCTGACAATGGCATGCCCATTCGTGCGAGATGTGGTGGATGAAGAAGCACTTGTGCTGAGGAGAGCCTTCAGGCGGAAAGGGTCTTCAGGGACCGGTTGGACCCACTGGCCTTCCCTGATGACCATCTATATGAAAGATACAGGTTTTCTGCAGATGGCATCAGGTATCTATGCAGACTACTGGGTCCAGGATTAAGCACCGCACTGCACGGAGCCATGCACTGAGTGTGGAGCAAATGGTTTGTGTGGCCTTGCGCTTTTTTGCTAGTGGAGCCTTCCTGTACTCAGTGGGGATGCAGAACAGCTGAACAAGGCCACAATTTGCCGCACAATAAGGAGTGTGTGTCTGGCTATCAAAGCATTAGCAGATGTCTTCATCTCCTTCCCTGGCCACAGAAGACTCTGTGACATCAAAGAGGAGTTCTATAGGATTGCAGGTAAGAGGATCTACAAATTACAGGACAACTGTTAACACATAGTAGGATACTCATTACTTTGTGTGACAGGTTCCCCAATGTCATTGGTGCAGTGGACTGCACACCATAAGGATAAAAGCCCCTCAGGTGCCCATGAGGCCGATTTTGTGAATAGGAAATCCTTTCACAGCATTAATGTTCAGGTGAACATAACTTTTTGTATTGTCCATTGACGAACAGCTGCATTGCCAGTGATGTGCATTGATTGGTGTAATATTCCTCATCTTCTGATTTCAGATGGTCTGCAATGCTGATGTGTGATCAGCAATGTTGTGGCAAAATGGCCTGGCTCAGTCCATGACTCCAGAATCTTTCGGGCCTCTGAAATCTATCAGTGCCTATCACAAGGTAAGCCACACAACCCCTATTTATAACCATCATGGCTGTGTCAAGAATATCACTGTGTTTATGAGTGTATATGATGAGATTTTGTGTTGACAGGTGAATTCTCTGGTGTGTTGCTGGAGACAGGGGTATGGCTGCCAGCCTTTTCTCCTGACACCTTTCACAGACCCCAGGAAGCACAGCAGGCCTACAACCATGCCCATGCCAGGACCAGGGCCAGAGTTGAAATGACCTTTGGCTCTCTGAAGGCGGCTTTCACTGCCTTCACAAATTAAGGGTCAGCCCTGTTAGGGTATGTGATATTACTGTGGCTTGTGCTGTCCTCCACAATGTGGCCTGCCTGAGGAAGGAGAGGGCCCCAGAGTGCCACCAGCCATGGACTGGGACAATCCGGCAATCTTCCCTGATGACGACAGTGGTCGGCTGCTGAGGGACCAATATGTGTTGAATTATTTTAGTTAGTATGTGTGCTTTCAATTTTGGTTAAATATGTCCTGCGGTGGCAGAGGATTTGGGTTTTTTGGGTTCGTTTTTTGACGAATTTGGCCTCTTATGATGTTTGTGCGGTATACTGTGTGTAATACAAGGCTGCAGGGAGGCTACTGCATCCATTCATTTGTCTGTTCAGTTGATGTGTATGGATTTGTCCTGCATTTATTTTAGTGTGCAGACATGCAGGGTTGTTTATATACAGACCTTTGAATGTGTATGTATCATTTTGTATAATATGCTTGGATTCTGTGCTTTCCATCTTGTAGAGTCACTGTGACTTCAGTTTCGAAAGGAGCTGATGGTTTACCTGCTTTGTTTTGTCCTTATTCAATAAAGGAACATAATGTTACACATTGTGTTTTTATATTCATATGGAATGTGTATTTGTTATATAGACAGAGTACTAGGGCCACACTGAAGAAAAAGGATAAAGTCATAAATTTATGAGGCTGGTTCTTTCTGCAGAAAAGCTACATATTGTTTTCACAGTTTTGATACTTATGACAATGTGATACTTAATATTCTGGCACATCAGCATGTTTTGTTTATGAAACCATACTGAAGTACAATTTCACGAAATGCCCCACATCTGTCATTTTAACAACTGTCCTCCTTTAAAACAACTGGTTACAATATTATGACTTGTGTTTTTTTCCCCTCTGTGGCCTATATTCTATCATTTTATATATAGCCTTATAGTCTATGGGAAACTGTAAATTATCTAATGTAGCAACATCATCTAAAAATCATTTTTTATCCAAAATCATTGAAATTAATGATCACAAACGTTTAAATAATAACGTGGGTCTAGTTATATGTGATAACAATGTATAGTGAGCAGTGAAATAATATTGGTTTCCATTTGTGGTGACTGCTGACTGACATTAGGGATGAGATTAAATAGATCCTGGAATTTAGCCTGGTCTGGAGCAGGCTAGCTCCACAGAATAAATCTCCATGGTAATTTTACCATAACATATCCTCTGCCCCCTATCCATCTTTAGTGCACCGGATTACGGATCAATTGAGCCAGGATCACCAAGATATCCTGGCTTAACCTTATCCTAGTTTTGTGCAACAGGCCCAGGTCAGAGGGCAGGCATATGCACATTTGTTGATAGTGTTTGCTAGTTAGCAAGTTATTAGCCCAGTTATAGATAGCATAGGTCAGCTATTGCTCTCTACAAGAGCAAATGTGTAGGCTACATTTCAAGCTTTTCTTTGAAGACAGTCAGGTAAAAAGCTTATGTCTTAATTAAAGAGGCAGTGTTATATTTTGAGACAGGCATGAATATGCAAATAAGCCAATAGGCAGAGGGGTGCCTACATTGTCTAATTCCTGTATGGTAGTAATAATAATAAGTGGCAGGTAGCCTAGGGGTTAGAGAGTTGGACTTGTAACCGAAAGGTTGCAAGATATAATTTCACGCTTGTCTGAATGAATGGACCAAGGCGCAGCGTACTTAAAGTTCCACATGTTTAATAAATATGAAACTCACCAAAAACAATACAGACGAAAACAAAACATTCTGGGCTGCTCACAGGCAGCTACACAAAAACAAGATCCCACAAACAACAGGTGGGAAAAGGCTGCCTAAATATGATCCCCAATCAGAGACAACGATAGACAGCTGCCTCTGATTGGGAACCATACCAGGCCAACAAAGAAATAGAAAACATAGATTGCCCACCCTAGTCATACCCTGACCTAACCAAATAGAGAATTAAAATGATCTCTAAGTTCAGGGCGTGACAATAGTCCCCAAGATGACAAGGTACAAATCTGTCATTCTGCCCCTGAACAAGGCATTTATTAACCCACTGTTCCTAGGCCGTCATTGAAAATAAGAATTTGTTCTTAACTGACTTGCCTAGTTAAATAAAGGAAATAAATATATACTTTTGGTTTATGTAAAGTGGTTTCTTGCATCATAAAACACAATGCAATTTACAGTCACCTATTTGGCCCGTGGTGTTACAGACCAAGTAAAAAATCATTAATTCATGTCAAGCCCTTCATAATGTAAAAACGGTTTTAAAAGTCTCATGCATTGTAGGCCTGCATTGAACACCACATATAGGCTACTGTAGGCTACATCATAGAAATCAAAAGCTATTTCTATGTGAAAATGTTATGGGTTTTGCTCCCTGTTTTTTTTGTTAGGCCTATATTATGCTCAAATAGTAGCCAATAGGCTATTGTGGCTGTCTAAAACTGTAAGGGTACAGCCTCAGTGTTCACTGTAAACAAGCGCCGGAAGTGGCGACTACAGCACATTGAGCTTGTGGATGGACAGGTCAGTAACTCAAATATGAAACAATATTTAGTAAAACATGGAATTTGTAGAATTTTGACTTTATGCCCCCTTCCCCCCATGTTTTAGACACGAGGCGTGACATGCAGAACATCAGGCTCACCCCACGAGAAGCAGTGCAGCAAGGATATCTGCTGGAAGTGACGTACTCTCTCACTCTGGGGATAAGAAATAATTTAAACATCATATAAAAGATATAAATTCCCACTGATGAAATGCAATGTGAATTGTGTTGTACTACTGAATGAGAAGATGCACTCCGACCAGCCTTTGTAATTGAACTTAGGTTAACTACATTACTGTAGTTGGCTGCTTGGAGCAAAACTTAAATGTAATATAACCTATTCTAGGAGCCCATTGTTTGTGTATGATCTTTATTCGTTGTTAACTTGTTTTTCAACAATGTCAGGGATGACTGTAAGACACACGGGGCAAGAAATCATTTGAACATCACATATATAAATTCCCACTGTGCCCATGATGAAGTTAATTACATTACTTTAGTTGGCTGCTTTGAGCAAAGCTTCTATGTAATATAACCTATTCTGGGAGCCTGTGTGTATGAACTATGTGGAATATTTTTGGATGAGCAATATGAGTCTGCCAGAGGTCGTCACGCTGGATGGGGTTGGTGATGGAGGCTTTGGTGGTCTACACAACTAAGAATCAGGTGTCCCTTCCAGTGATGTGGCGCTGACCTTGGACCTGGTTCCAGTAAGAATGGTCTTCACAGTATGACCCTCCCTCCTTGATATAGAAATCCTTTGACTTCACTGCCTCTTCAGTGGTAAGGTCCCTTGCACCATAGGGACACTTGACCTCTACCACTACTGTGGTGCCCAGCAGACGATCCGGTGAGGCACCCAGGATCCCAGACCCTGGGAGCCAAAAGCCCTGACTCCTGCACATCCATCCCTGTAGCCATTTTGAATGCCTTGATGCCCTCCTCTTCATTATCTGTGCCCCACTTTACAGATCTGAGGACCCTTTTTAGCAGCGACGGAGTAACGGACTTGGCCCTAACCACTGCTCCATAATTGTTGGCCGTCAACCTCCCTCTCCTCATGGTGTGCCAGTTGGTGTTGGTGAGCTTTCCAACTGTTGCCTGCCGTATAGCCTCCTGCTGTTCCACCGACAGCACCATGCCAGCCAGAAATGCCTGTATGCCCCAGGTGCCCGGGTACGGGTCCTCCACTGACTGCAACTGGTTGGGCCCGGCTGGCTCCCTGCACTCGCATGCTATATCCGTACCGCTGATATTGTGAACCGCCAAAATAGGCTGCATGGCTGCACTTATGAGCTCCACGGAGGCCTTCACATGTGTTAGAGAGAATCCCCTGGTCCCCTATAGAGACCTGGCTAGAGGAAGGATGTTACGTGCCACATGCCTTTCGATGCATGACTTTAAACACCTTGAAATGCATTTGTTGTAAGAAATGTGATACATAAATTAAGTTTGATTTGATTGATGCCATTACAGATGTAGAATATTTAATACACTGGATATCTAAACAAAGGCTGGATATCTAAACAAAGTCAATTCTGAATGTCAACAGGTTTTTAGATTAATTCTCATCGATGACAACATTCCAGAACTGAGTTATCACTCATTATAAACTAGGTAGTTCGAGCCCTGAGTGCTGATTGGCTGACAGCCATGGTATATCAGACCGTATACCGCGGGTATGATGAAACGTTTATTTTTACTGCTCTAATTACATTGGCAACCAGTTTATAATAGCAATAAGGCACCTTGGGAGTTTGTGGTATATTGCCAATATCCCACTTAGCAGTGGTATATTGGCCATACGACACCACCTTGGGCCTTATTGCTTAATCGAAGTCTGGTATCTGGGGTAATCTGCTTAATGATTATATAATTGATTAAGTGTCTCTTTCCTTGTAGAATGTGGACAGCTGTATATAACACATTGTTTTGCTAAGATGCTGAAACTTAGCTATTAAGTTACACTCACCGACACAGTATAAACTTTAACCCTCATGCTGGCCCTGACCAAACCACTATAGCTCCACTTTTACACACGGCCAGACTTAATGTGGTCGTCTCCCCCTTTTAATGTTCTTATGCTCATCCTTGAAAAATGCCATAAGATCTGAAATAGACACCAAAGTCGACATACAGTACAAAGAATTATCTAGGCTAAGTAATACAAAATTATTTTTTGATCTACTGCTCTAACTAGCTAGCTAAAGTGTAGTCCGTGGCTAGCGAAGACAGAGAACGGGTACGGAAGAAGTTCAACACTATTCAATTCATTTCAATACAGGGCATGGATTCGTCATGGATTGGGCACGTTTCTGCTCGCGCAGGTAAACGGTTCTGTAGCTGAACGGTTCTGTAGCTGACCGTGTCAACGAGAGATGACGTGCAGGCAGGAAGGAGCCTTGTAGTCTTCTTTGTTCCTAATTAGCATTTTGAATTTTGGAGAGTAGATCTAGGGGAATATATTGATAAAACCACGTTGTCCAAAAGATAATTACACGTGTATCAAAACGTCACGCCAAGGTAAGCCTGTTGTGGTGGCCTTATTACGGCAACACCGGCGGTCACGAGTCACGAAGGTAGTCAAATTTCTCAGGGTAATTAGGCTTCTCCAAGCTCTGATGCAGCTCATGGTCATTAGTAGCCTACCAAACTTGCTAACTGCCTGGCACTCAATTGTCCCTCTAATCACTCTGATATCAATGCAAATAGTTTCAAACACTTCAAGAGAGCCCATGAGGTCATGTTGCGCAATGTTCCTATAGGCTATGCAATTGTGTGAGAAAACAGTGATGGCCTCAAAATCAAATCAAATCAAATTGTATTTGTCACATACACATGGTTAGCAGATGTTAATGCGAGTGTAGCAAAATGCTTGTGCTTCTAGTTCCGACAATGCAGTAATAACCAACGGGATATCTAACCTAACAATTCCACAACTACTACCTTATAACACACAAGTGTAAAGGGATAAAGAATATGTACATAAAGATATATGAATGAGTGATGGTACAGAACGGCATAGGCAAGATGCAGTAGATGGTATAGAGTACAGTATATACATATGAGATGAGTAATGTAGGGTATATAAACATAAAGTGGCATAGTTTAAAGTGGCTAGTGATACATGTATTACATAAAGATGGCAAGATGCAGTAGATGATATAGAGTACAGTATATACATATACATATGAGATGAGTAATGTAGGGTATGTAAACATTATATTAAGTGGCATTGTTTAAAGTGGCAAGTGATACATTTTTACATACATTTCCATCAATTCCCATTATTAAAGTGGCTGGAGTTGAGTCAGTATGTTGGCAGCAGCCACTAAATGTTAGTGGTGGCTGTTTAACAGTCTGATGGCCTTGAGATAGAAGCTGTTTTTCAGTCTCTCGGTCCCTGCTTTGATGCACCTGTACTGACCTCGCCTTCTGGATGATAGCGGGGTGAACAGGCAGTGGCTCAGGTGGTTGTTGTCCTTGATGATCTTTATGGACTTCCTGTGACATCGGCGGGTGTAGGTGTCCTGGAGGACAGGTAGTTTGCACCCGGTGATGCGTTGTGCAGATCTCACTACCCTCTGGAGAGCCTTACGGTTGTGGGCGGAGCAGTTGCCGTACCAGGCGGTGATACAGRCCGACAGGATGCTCTCGATTGTGCATCTGTAGAAGTTTGTGAGTGCTTTTGGTGACAAGCCGAATTTCTTCAGCCTCCTGAGGTCTTCACAACGCTGTCTGTGTGGGTGGACCAATTCAGTTTGTCCGTGATGTGTACACCGAGGAACTTAAAACTTTCCACCTTCTCCACTACTGTCCCGTCGATGTGGATAGGGGGGTGCTTCCTCTGCTGTTTCCTGAAGTCCACAATCATCTCCTTTGTTTTGTTGACGTTGAGTGTGAGGTTATTTTCCTGACACCACACTCCGAGGGCCCTCACCTCCTCCCTGTAGGCCATCTCGTCGTTGTTCTACTACATAGGAAGATCCCATCAACTTTCTATAGGTTAGGCCTACTATATTTATTTCTCAACTTTCCTAATTTTTAGCACATTGCTTATCTTTACAACAGGAGTATAGCCAACCTGGCTGGCATGAAAAATCACTGGAAAAGCATTCTCCATCTGCTATTTAAGTGCATAGATGACATGTATTTTCCCCCCTGCCCCCGTTTCCAGACAGGTGCATGATAATGGTCCATTCTAAATCAAAACAAATTTCACACATATATTATTTAGTATTTGTAAAGACAAGATTAAATCAAGAATAGTCTGATGGGTGACAATATTAGCCTATCACTTGTGAAGGGGCAGCAGGTAGCCTAGTGGTTAGAGCATTGGGCCAGTAACCGAAAGGTTGCTAGATTGAATCGCCGAACTGACAAGATAAAAATCTGTCATTCTGCCCCTGAACAAAGCAGTTCCTAGGCCATCATTGTAAATAAGAATTTGGTTTTAATTGACTAGCCTGGTTAAATACAAATAAATAATATATTATCACTTGTGAATGATGCCCAGCATAAGAAACAGCCTTTTTAAAAATATTTTTTTCAAATCATAGTCACACACCTCATGTAGCCGAGCCCATAGGTCTATATGTTTTTATAAGGTTTGTATCACAACTAATGTGACCAAATAACTTATTAAAATTGAGCACATTAATCTGCTTTACAAGGGGTTTAGAGCCTAACTGGCATACATAAGCAGTGCAGCGCATGTTTCAAGTTTGGGGAAAATAATTTTCACCATAATAATGCACCTTCATAATAAAAGCATTACATGCATAATTGCATTTGCTGTCACTTTTGATAATGGTGTTTTCCCGCTTATAGCTTACTGCCATGTGCGCATTGCTGTACTTATGTGAAGTGTTCCAGACTATGTTTGGAATATTTATTTCTCGCACAGAATAGGTCGACTTTTGTACTATGGGGGATAGTAGATTGACATAGGCTAGTGCTTTTGCTGTTTGTTATGCCTACTCATCTTGTTGGCTGATGAAAAGTAAATGTGGACAGTTCTTCCAATATCTTCAATATGCACCTCGGAGTTGGATAAGGACACGCGCAGTTGTGTCCCGATATGTCTGTCTTCACTTGTAGCCTGTGAGAAAGACCCGATCATGATGGAGAGCATGCAGCACTCAGGGAGAAGGGCACAACAAAATAATGGATTTTTTTTAGGGTGCATTACAGCCACAAAGGGGATGCCGTCGTGAAATTCGAGGCATTATCAAGTGCTTGTCAAATTGTGAATGCGAGACTAATGACGTGTGTTCAGCCTGCACAAAAAAACAAAGCAGGGGGGCTCCTGGGTGGCGCAGTGGTCTAAGGCACTGCATCGCAGTGCTAGCTGTGCCACCAGAGATTCTGGGTTTGAGCCCAGGCTCTGTCGCAGCCGGCCGCGACCGGGAGGTCCATGGGGCGACGCACGATTGGCCCAGCGTCGTCCGGGTTAGGCCGGCAGGGATATCCATGTCTCATCGCGCACTAGCGACTCCTGTGGCGGGCCCGGAGCAGCGCATGCTGACCAGGTCGCCAGGTGTACAGTGTTTCCTCCGACACATTGGTGCGGCTGGCTTCCGGGTTGGATGTGCGTTGTGTTGGGTTAGGTTGGGTTGTTTCAGAGGACGCATGGCTGTACGGGAGTTGCAGCGATGAGACAAGACTGTAACTACTACCAATTGGAAACCATGAAATTGGGGAGAAAAAAGGGGTAATATTTTTTTTTTTTTAAAGCAGTCTTGCAAGCAACTTTTTGCATCCTTAAAATGTATTTTAAAAAATCTAAACATATAGCCCAACGTTTGTAGAACAACTAAAGTTACATTAATTAGTAACTCTAAATTAATCTAGATATAGGATTACCTATTTCTTTAACCGCTCAACACAGAATAGCCGCATGTGCGCACTCCCTCAAATAGTTTGTAGAATTTATTTTATTCAGCTTTGTTCAATTGTAATCTTCATACTATAAAGTAATATAAATAATGCCATGGAATTCTGAATGAACTAGCGTAGCCCACAGCCGTTTGGCATAGCCACATTAGGACAACTCAGAGTACCCGTAATTGCTGGACTATTAAGCGCACCTGAATATAAGCCGTACCCACTGAATTTAAAAAAAAATGTGTTTTGTACATAAATAAACCGCACACGTCTATAAGCCGCAAGTGCCTACCGGTACATTGAAACAAATGAACTTTACACAGCCTTTAAACGAAACACGGCTTGTAACAAAAATAAATAGGCTTTAACGAAACACGGCTTGTAACAAAAATTTAAAAAATAGCAGTAAACAGTAGCCTACCAAGAAAGTCAAACTTCATTGCGGTGGCGATTGTTTTGGCTTTCAGTCGGATCTGCACAGTTGAAACACCTCGGCCGTCTGCTCTCTGTGTGTTGACCCAGTCTTCAAGCTCATTTTCTAGTTCGGGCCATCTGCTTTTCTTCTCTGAAAGCTTTTGTTGTCTTTTTGCACTGAGTCAGTTCCTCACGCTGCTGTTTCCAACGTCTTATCATCGACTCATTAAGGCCAAGCTCCCGTGCAGCAGCTCTATTTCCCTTTCTAACAGCCAGATCGATCGTCTTCAACTTGAAAGCTGCATCATATGCATTTCTCCGTGTCTTTGCCATGATGAGGGTGACAAAATGACTACTGTAATCAGAATGATGGGAAGTTTGAGCGCGCTCGATTTACGTCACATTATGTGACGGTGCTCAGTTTTTTGGCGGCGTGAATCTTGTGAAAAAAATWATTCAAAAAATTAGCCGCGTCATTGTATAAACCGCGAGGTTCATAGCGTGGGAAAAAAGTAGCGGCGTATAGTCCGGAAATTACGGTATGCTATTCTGTTCTTCTGAAACAGACTACATTTTCTTCATATCATGCTTCTTTAGAGCTGTCCAAAATAAATCAATCATGGATTTATTGTAAAGGTGTAGGCTATATTACATGGATTTATTATACTGTAGATGTTCCAAAGGTCTGCTTCAGTGGCTTGTAGGCTGTGTGGAAGCCAGGAGATGCTAAATGTGTATGTTAACGGTCAATTACCTTGAGTTATTTGCTTGACAATCACTGGCTGACAATTTTGTGACCTCCACAGCCCAAGTCTGATGAAACCAAGTTTGAACTCTTTGGCCTGAATGCCAAGTGTCACGTCTGGAGGAAACCAGGCACCGCTCATCACCTGGCCAATACCATCCCTACGGTGAAGCATGGTGGTGGTAGCATCCTGCTGTGGGGATGTTTTTTAGGGGCAGGGAGACTTGTCAGGATCGAGGGAATGATGAACGGAGCAAAGTACAGAGAGATTCTTGAAAACCTGCTCCAGGTGCAGCGACGCTCCCCATCCAACCTGACAGAGCTCGAGAGGATCTGCAGAGAAGAATGGGAGAAACTCCCCAAATACAGGTGTGCCAAGCATGTGCGTCATACCCACGAAGACTCAAGGCTGTAATCGCTGCCAAAGGTGCTTCAACAAAGTACTGAGTAAAGGGTCTGAATACTTATGTAAATGTGATTACATTTATTTTTAATACATTTGCAAAAAAAAAAAAAAAAAAATGTTTTTGCTTTGTTATGTGGTATTGTGTGTAGATTGGGGGGGAAAACTAATTTGAATCAATGTTGGAATAAGGCTTTAACGTAACAAAATGTGGAAATAGTCAAGGGGTCTGAATACTTTCCAAATGCACTGTAAATGAAGATTGTTTCCAAAGGCCTGCATTAATGACATGGGTTTCTTGTAAAGGGAATTGTGAAAATCATATCAACTGCTTTTCTTTCAACTTCAATGTGGGAGAAAGGGTGTAATAATTGTTTTACGTACCAAATGACGTGGCCTATTGCATTGTTCATCGTCTACTCTTAATGTAGTCAAATGTATAATATATTTTATCTGTTGGGGGAGGTAGGTAGCAGCGGGCTGGTGGGAGGAGCGGCTCATTGTAAATGGCTGGAACGGAATCAAACCCATGGAAACAACGCTTCGTTCCCTTGATTCCATTCACAATGAGCCTGTCCTCCTACAGCTCCTCCCACCAGCATCTTCTGGTAGGTATAAAAAAAACAGGACATGAGAAGCTAAAGCCCTGTGCACAACATTGTCTCCTTCAAGGTGCTGGTTATGACAGGAACAACTTGAATGTGTATCGATTGTCATTCTGAAGAGTAAAGTGTAGTTAGTCATTGACAAAACTCCTTTTATTACCTAGTAGTCACAATCGACTTTGTCTCATGCTCAATGTATTTTCTTAGAGGATTTCACTCTAAATACACAATATTGTTTTGTAAATCAGTATATGTTAGACAGTTACTGTACAATATCTTTGTAACTTCTGAATTTTTTTTGAAAATTCTATCTATCCTTGACCCAATTCTCAATTTAGCCATAACTTATGATAGGTAGAGACCATTCTGGACAACAAGAGGGGAAACCTCTCGAGCACTTGGCCATTCTGATGATCAGTATGGCTTTGTAGTTCAGGTAATTGTGTAAACTCCAGTAAGTTCTTTGCAATCATATTTTTTACTTTTACATGTGACAGATTACATTTGGAGATAAGGCCTAATATCTGACCACTCCCAGTCACACACGGGAGAAGACAAACTTCCTGTGCACAATATAGCACTGTCTGTGGCTGGTGGGTAGACTGAACAAACTTCACATTGAATTCACTTCACGTCCAATTTGATTTTGATGTTCATCGCCGCCAGCTCGGCAACAAAGTAGCGGAAGACGTATGGCACAGACACCGTATCGATGGAGTCACTCTTGCCGCAGAGGAGGCAGACAGTCTTGCGGTGGCGTGTGGCCGACCAGTAGGGTGGTGGTTTCTCCAGTAGAGGGGACAGTAGGCTACCACAGTCCACACACACCTGTGCCACAGAGCGGTCAGAGCAGTTGAAGAGGCGGTCGTGGAGCAGGAAGGAGGTCCCGTGGGCCAGCAGGGCGTCGCGCTCCATCTCCCCGAAGCGGATGCCCCCCTGGATGTTCCTTCCGCCCACCGGCTGGTTGGTCACCTTGTCCCGCGCGCCGGTGGTCCTCACCTGGAACTTGTCGGAGACCATGTGACGCAGCCTCTGGTAGTAGACCACGCCGATGAAGATGTCCGCCTCTAGCTCCAGGCCGCTGAGGCCGCTGTAGAGGCGCTCGGTGCCGTAGTGGTTGTAGCCGGCAGCGCGCAACATGTCCCCAAAATGCTCCAGTGCCGAGTTCTCCTCGGAGAAAGTGAAGGGAGTGGCGTCGTGGCACAGGCCGTGGAGGGCGCCCGACTTGCCGGCCATGCTCTCGATGAGCATGCCGATGGTCATGCGGGAGGGGAAGCCGTGAGGGTTAAACAGAATGTCGGGGGTCATGCCGCTCTCTGTGAAGGGCATGTCCTCGGCAGGCCACAAGCGGCTCAGGATGCCCTTCTGCCCGTGGCGGCTGGCGAACTTATCCCCGATGGTGGGGTTACGGGGCACTCGCATGGTGATGCAGACGCGCTTGAAGCGGCCCGAGCCAACGTCGTTGCTGCACACCTTGATGTTGTCTACTACACAGCTTTCTTGACTCCTACGAAAGCGAGGGAAAGAGAGCAGGTTATAAAATTGCATTAGCCGCTGCATCTGGCCAACTCATAGAGTAGAGAAATAGTCAACACTATGGTATGACAATGGAAAGAACATTTGGCCAAACTGGGTAACTCACTTGTAAAAGTTGACAAAGCTCTGCCCGGTGTTGAGGTTGATGTAGCTGTAGAAGGGGTCTCCATGTTTTAGCACTGCGCCGATGGAGGGCAGACCATCAGTGTCCAGTTTGTCCATTACCTTGGGGTCATCGGGTTTGACCCCAAACACCAGGTTGTCCTCGCCCTTTATCTTCAGTGCCAGGTCCACCAGCTCAGTCTTGTAAACACAGCCATGACCAAAGCCCCTCTCCCATGACGACTTGTTCAGGATCTAGGCGCAAACAGAATTAAAATAGAACACTTACGCATATATATATATATATATACACACACACCTTATACATGTATTCTACACACACCCGGTACAGTGAAATCAGCCAATGGGTAAATAAAAAGTGAATTTATGTACAGCTAGCTGTCTCACCATGGCGTCCTCCATGTCGTAGCCAGTGTAGGAGATCACAGCGACAATGGCGTTGGTGCCGATGGGGTAGTTGTCCATGTTGTAGTGGTCGTACATGACAGGCCTGACCAGAGGGCTCTGGGGGGTCTGAAGGCGGTACAGCTTGTTGTCCGAGCGGTCCTGGAACGAGTGTAGGGGGAAGCCCATGGTCTGTTTACCTGTGGAGGAGAAGATGAGTTACACCAACATCTACGGGATCATTTTTAAAAAGTCAGGCATTCTAGAAGAATAAAGCACATTTTTTCACATGTAGTGTTCTCCGTATAGGAATTAGCTAAAAACACTCACAAATAAAAAAGGTATCTAAGGGTAACTGAACTCAGAAAACACCAGAGATGCCTGCTTCTGAAAACGTGGTGCACCCTTACCCATCTGGCACTGGTACATGTTCCTGGGACTCTGGTTGTGGTCCGAGTAAGGGATGAAGTTAGCCACCACGCTCAGCATGCTGTGGAGGAAGAGCTCCTGGTGGGTGGTCACACCCGGCTCGATCTCATCCTCACTGATGCACACGTTGATGTAGAGCTGTCAAACAGGAGAGAGAAGCTTTATTCACAAATGTTTCCTCGTACTCAAACAGAATAAGGTACTGTCTCTAACTGTCCACACAAGAAGCAAACATCACAGCATACTGTAGATTTGGGTGCATAAATGGGATTATAAACTGGGTAGGTCGAGCCCTGAATGCTGATTGGCTGAACGCTGAGGTACATCAGACCGTATACCACAGGTATGCCAAAACGTTTCTTTAAAATGCTCTAATTACATTTGTAACCAGCTTATAATAGCAATAAGGCACCTCGGGGTTTGTGGTATATTGCCAATATCCCACAGTTAAGGGCTGTATCCAGGCTCTCCGCGTTGCGTCCTGCATAAGGACAGCCCTTAGCCGTGGTATATTGGCCATACCACACCACCTTGGGCCTTATTGCTTAAAATAATTAAGTCGGAAGGAGCGGCCACACCATACCACAGGCCTCTAAGGAATTAGGACTAAAACACACAGTCCTTCAGAAAGTATTCACAACCTTTTAGCACATGTTGTTGAGTTACAAACTGAATTAAAAATGGATTACATTTAGGTGTCACTAGACGACAGAAATGTTTACAAATTAATGAAAAATTAAAAGCTGAAATGTCTTGAGTCAATAAGTATTCAACCCCTTTGTTATGGCAAGCCTAAATAAGTTCAGGAGTACAAATCTGCGTAACAAGTCACATAATAAGTTGCGTGGACTGCATGGCTTTTTGAATGACTACCTCATCGCTGTACCCCACACATACAGATAATTGTAAGGACCCTCAGTCGAGCAGTGAATTTCAAACACAGATTCAACAACAAAGACCAGGAAAGTTTTGCAATGCCTCGCAAAGGGCACCTATTGTTAGATATATACAGTTCATTCTGGAAAGTACAGACCCCTTGACTTTTTCAAAATGTTAAGTTAGCCTTATTTTAAAATGGATTTTAAAAAAAATCTAATATCCTCAGCAATCTACACACACTATCCCATAATGACAAAGCGAAAACAGGTTTAGACATTTTACCAAATGTATTAAACATAGAAAACAGAAATACCGTTTTTACATACAGTACCAGTCAAAAGTTGACACCTACTTATTCAAGGGTTTTTATTTTTTACTCTTTTCTAAATTGTAGAATACAAGTGAAAATATCAAAACTATGAAATAACATATGAAATCATGTAGTAACCAAAAAATACATTTTAGATTATTCAAAGTAGCCACCCTTTGCACAATCTTGGCATTCTCTCAACCAGCCGCATGAGGAATGCTTTTCCAACAGTCTTGAAGGAGTTCTCACATATGCTGAGCACTTGTTGGCTGCTTTTCCTTCACTCTGCGGTCCAACTCATCCCAAACCATCTCAATTTGGTTGAGGTCGGGTGATTGTGGAGGCCAGGTCATCTGATGCAGCACTTCATCACTCTCCTTGGTCAAATAGCCATTACAGAGCCTGGAGGTGGGGTTTGGGTCATTGTCCTTTAAAAAACAAATGATAGTGGGACTAAGTGCAACCCAGATGGGATGGGATGGCGTGTCGCTGCAGAATACTGTGGTAGCCATGCTGGTGAAATGGTCCTTGAATTCTAAATAAAATAAGACAGTGTGACCAGCAAAACACCCCCACACCTCCTCCATGCTTTACGGTGGGAACCACACACGCGGAGATCATCCGTTCACCTACTCTGCGTTTCTCAAAAGACATTGCGGTTGGAACCAAAAATCTCAAATTTGTACTAATCAGACCAAAGGACAGATTTCCACTGGTCTAATGTCCATGGCACGTGTTTCTTAGCCCAAGCAAGTCTCTTCTTATTGGTGTCCTTTAATAGCGGTTTCTTGGCAGCAATTCGACCATGAAGGCCTGATTCACGCAGTCTCCTCTGAACAGTTGAATTTGAGATGGGTCTGTTACTTGAATTCTGTGAAGCATTTTTGGGGGTCGCAATCTGAGGTGCAGTTAACTCCAATGAACTTATCCTCTGCAGCAGAGGTAACTCTGGGTCTCCCTTTCCTGTGGCGGTCCTCATGAGAACCAATTTCATTATAGCGCCTGATGGTTTTTGTGACTGCACTTACAGAAACTTTCAAATGTCTTCACATTTTTGGGGATTGACTGACCTTCATGACTTAAAGTAATGATGGACTGTTGTTTCTCTTTGCTTATTTGTGCTGTTCTTGCCATAATATGGACTTGGGCTTTTATCAAATAGGGCTATCTTCTGTATACCACCCCTACCTTGTCACAACACAATTGATTGGCTCAAAACGCATTAAGGAAAGAAATTCCACAAATTACCTTTTAACAAGGCACACCTGTTAATTGAAATAAATTCCAGGTGACTACCTCATGAAGCAGGTTGAGAGAACGCCAAGAGTGTGCAAAGCTGTCATCAAGGAAAAGTGTGGCTACTTTGAAGAATCTCATGAAATATATTTTGATTTGTTTAACACTTTTTTGGTTACTACATCATTCTATACGAGTTATTTAATAGTTTTGATTTCTTCACTATTATTCTACAATGTAATTTTCTTTTTGTAAAAGTAAAGAAAAACCCTTGAATGAGTAGGTGTGTACAATCTTGACAGGTACTGTAAGTATTCAGACCCCTTGCTATGAGAATCGAAATTGAGCTCAGGTGCCTCCTGTTTCCATTCATCATCCTTTCTACAACTTTATTGGAGGCCACCTGTGGTAAATTCAATTGACTGGACATGATTTGGAAAGGCACACACCTGTCTATATAAGGTCCCACAGTTGACAGTACCTGTCAGAGCAAAAACCAAGCCATGTGGTCGAAGGAAAGATGAACGGAGTAAAGTACAGAGATCCTTGATGAAAACCTGCTCCAGAGCTCTCAGGATCTCAGACTGGGGTGAAGGCTCACCTTCCAACAGGACAACGACCCTAAGCACACAGTCAAGACAATGCAGGAGTGGCTTCGGGACAAGTCTCAATGTCCTTGAGTGGCCCAGCCAGAGCCTGGACTTTAACCCAATCAAACATCTCTGGAGAGATCTGAACATAGCTGTGCAGCAATGCTCCCCATTCAACCCGCTAGAGCAGGGCTGCCCAACCCTCTTCCTGGAGATCTACCGTCCTTTGGGTTTTCAGTCCAACCCTATTTTAACACACCTGATTCTACTTATTAGCTGCTCAACAAGACCTTAACTCGCTGAATCAGAGATGCTAAACCTACAGCACAGTATATCTCCAGGAAGAGGGTTGGGCAGCCCTGTGATAGAGCTTGAGATGATCTGCAGAGAAGAATGGGAGAAACTCCCCAAATTCAGGTGTGCCAAGCTTGTAGCATCATACCCAAGAAGACTCGAGGCTGTCGTCGCTGCCAAAGGTGCTCCAACAAAAGTAGAGTAAAGGGTCTGAATACTTATGTAAATTGATTTCATTTGTCAAAAATATAAATTAGCAAACATTTCTAAAAAACAGTTTTTGCTTAGTCATTACGGGATATTGTATGTAGATTGAGGGGGGGGGGGGGACAATCCATTTTAGAATAAGGCTTTAACGAAACATGGAAAATGTTAAGGGGTCTGAATACTTTCCCAAAAGCACTGTATTTCTTTTAAAAAGCAGACACTGAATATGAGCATAGTTTAGTTATTATTTACACTTTGGATGGCGTATCAATACACCCAGTCCCTACAAAGAAACAGGCCTCTTTCCTAACTCAGCTGCCGGTGAGGAAGGAACCCATTCCGGGATTTCACCACGAGGCCAATGGTTACTGTAAAACAGAGTTTAATGACTGTGGTAGGAGAAAACTGAGGATGGATCAACATTATTGTTACTCCACAATACTAACCTAAATGACAAGAGTGAAAAGATGGAAGCCTGTACAGAATAAACATATTCCAAAACATGCATCATGTTTGCAATAAGGCACTAAAGTAAGAGTGCAAAACAATTGGTAAAGAAATGTACTTAATGTCCTACATACAAAGCATTATGTTTGGGGGCAAATCTAACACAACACATCACTAAGTACCACCTGATATTTTTAAGCATGGTGGTGGCTGCATCATGTTATCGGTATGCTTGTCATCGGCAAGGACTAGGGAGTTTTTTTTAGGATAAAAAGAAACGGACTAGAGCTAAGCACAGGCAAAATCCTATAGGAAAACCTGGTTGTCTGCTTTCCAACAAACACTGGGAGACAAATTCACCTTTCAGCAGGACAATAACCTAAAACACAAGGCCAAATATACACTGGAGTTGCTTACCAAGACAACATTAATGTTCCTGAGTGGACTAGTTATAGTTTTGACTTAAATCTGTTTGAAAATCTTCGGCAAGATTTGAAAATGCATGTCTAAAAATGATCAACCACCAACTTCATAGAGATTGAAGAATTTAAAAAATAACAAATATTGTACAATCCAGGTGTGCAAAGCTCTAAGAGACTTACCCAGAAAGCTGACTCAATAAATGTTAGGTGATTCTAACATGCATTGACCCAGGGGTGTGAATACTTATGTAAATGTGATATTTCTGTATTTCATTTAATATATTTGCAAACATTTATAACAATTTTTTTTCACTTTGTCATTGTGGGGTATTGTGTGTAGATGGGTGAGATTTTTTTTTTTATTACAACAAAAGGTGTAATAAGTCAAGTGGTATGAATACTTTCTGAAGGCACAGTCAGACTAACCAAGTAACTAGGTACTGACATGACACTACAAACCAAACTCAAGAAACAACTTCCAACAATTACTGTAATGACTGTCCTAGAGTTGACAAAACAAAGAATCACTGACAAGACCCTCAGCTTGAAAACTAGTTTGATCTAGCATCCCTCCTTGTCCCAGAGGCTACGATTAGTAACTAGGGGGTTTACTAAGGATGCCCAGGAATTGAGACATTTTAAGCAGCTTGCGACTGTAGTACCTGTTCAAAGGAGCCGATCAGTTCCTGCTGGCCCAGGGCCAGGTTGCGGACAGGCCGCACCATGCGGCAGGGGGTAGTGAAGAGGTACAGGCCTGGGTACATGCTGGCCTTGCTGGTCTGGGGAACCAGAACTATCTCAGTCCAGGGAGGGATCTTCTTCTCCTTCAACACCTGCAAGAGAGTGGCATGAACAAGAATGAGTAAGAGGCAGAAAAACATAACTAGCTGCCACTATTCATGTGTGATGAATTATCTATTACATAAGTGAGTGATGATCAAACCCATGTTATAACTGCAGATGGTTGGGAGATGCCCTGCCTTACCTTGAACCTGCGGAGGGAGTCTGCGAGGAAGGGGGCCAGCTCAGTCTCTACCCAACCCACCATGGCACCATCCAGGAGCACAGGATAGCAGTCAGCGTAGGCCCTGCCAGGAGAACCATCCACAGGAGTCACACCTGGAGGAGAACGATGGGACAACACAATCGCATATAAATGACTGAGCATTTTCACACCTCGACACACAGTATGTACGAATAAACCTTAGGACCCAATAGGTTCCAGCTGCATGCCAATCACAGTGAGTGACATAACCTTGGATATCCTGTCACGTTGAATCCCAGGCCTTTGTGTTTCACTTTGGACACATGTTCAGTGTGTGTCATGTACAACTACCCCATTGGAACCAACAGCATCGTCTCTAACCTCCAACTCGGGCTACGACATGGAGGACGCCATAGTGAGGCAGCTAGCTATACATTCACAATTCCCAGGTTTGTCTGTACTCACCGAGGGAGCAGAGCAGGGCAGGGAGGGTGGTGGTGGGCAGGGCCGGGGCTATGATTTCACAGTGGGCCGTCATGTGGTTCATGAGGCCGCAGGGCTCTCCGTCGGGGGTGTGCACGGGGCACAGGAAGCCCCAGGACTCGGGCAGCAGACGACGTACGGAGGTGGTCCTCATCTTGGCAAAGGCTGCACCTCTGTGCACGCAGCGGAAGTGGGACAGGTAGCGGATGAAGTTGAGCTTGTCGGCCACCACACACAGTCCCGTCTTCTGGATCATGCCCAGACCTGACGGCAGGAGGGAAGAGGAACAGAATCTCAGGACCAGCATGTGTTTCTAGGTAACTTACACGTCATGTATATCTGCATAACTCCAAGTAAAACACTGGGAGAAAAATAGAACAGTGGATACGTTGTAATGACAAATAAGTAGAATGTTTTGTATCACAGCATACCCGTCTTTGAAGTGAGATTCCCAGTGGCTAGCAGATACTCAAAGGGATGGGTAACATCAGAGCCCATGTTGAAGATCTTCACCAGATTATCAGAGCTCACCCCACCAGTCAGCCTATGGGCCCTCTTTTCCATAGCGAGTTTCACAGACACCATCCAGGCAGCCATCCTCTCCTATCATCACATTGCAAATTGTTAAAACACATCCTACAGAGTAATTATATGACCTGGAGGAGAACTAGAGTGTGATTTTAATACCAAGGCCTTACAGTCAAGGTTTCACTGCTAGCATTCTGTCCTGAAAATGTTGTGGTGTTTTTACATTACACATGACAAACATGACAACTTCTGTTCCCCACAATGTCGAAGAATCTTCACAATAAATCGTTTTTGATTCATCAATATGTCGGATCCAGAACTGCTCATCATTTTTCAGTAGTCCAGTGCAGAGCTGTCCTGATGTCTGAACTGACCTTGAGAAACATTAGGTAGAGCCGTCCTGGCGTGAGCACCTCCTGACACATCAGACTGTCTGGGTTCTCCTCCATGCACTCCTGCTTGGCAAACGTGAATAGCTTCCGCGTCATCAGACACAGCAGGTAGAACTTCTCCACAGCCGACTTCAGGTGGATACAGATGCACTGGCTGAACAGAGAGAAACAACACATTCCATAAAGAATGTGTGTGTTGGTAGGGCATGGTGCTTGCAACATCAGGATAGTTGGTTAGATTCCAAGGACCACCCATACAGCAAAAAAATGTAATATATCCACTCATGACTAAGTCATCATAATAAGTGTCTGCTATAGGCATTCACTACATGGCCAAAAGTACGTGGACACCCCTTCAAATTAGTGTATTCGGCTATTTCAGCTACACCAGTGGCGGACAGGTGTATAAAAATCGAGCACACAGCCATGCAATCGCCATAGACGAACATTGGCGGTAGAATGGCACGTATTGAAGAGCTCAGTGACTTTCAACGTGGCACCGTCATAGGATGCCACCTTTCACAACAAATCAGTTCACCAAATTTCTGCCCTGCTAGAGCTGACCCGGTCAATGTCTTTAGAAATGTGGACAACTCAATTAAAATTGAAAAGCTGAAATGTCTCGATTCAATAAGTAATCAACCCCTTTGTTATGGCAAGCCTAAATAAGTTCAGGAGTAAACATTTGCTTAACAAGTCACATAATAAGTTGCATGGACTGCATTACTTTTTGAATGACTACCTCATCTCTGTACCCCACACATACAGATAATTGTAAGGTCCCTCAGTCGAGCCGTGAATTTCAAACACAGATTCAACTGTAAAGACCAGGGAGGTTTTCCAATGCCTCGCAAAGAAGGGCACCTATTGGTAGATGGGTCAACAAAAAAAAGAGCAGACATTGAATATCACTGAGCACGGTGAAGTTATTAATAACACACACAAACACTTACTCGAGCAGGTAGTTGGCACACTGTTCATGGGTGTACCACTCTGGCAGGTTCATCTTGACCCGGAAGCGCTCGCCCAGGTAGTTGAGCACCTTGCCGCGGGTGATGCAGCCCTCCTCCATGACGAGTCGCAGCATCTCAGACACACAGCTCTTGTAGAAGGAGTTCGCCTCGCGACCTTTGATCAGCTCCTGGTAAATCTGGAAGTCTGTGAAGTCCACTAGAGCCTGGCCAAAACAGAAAGGCAATGTGGTTAAAATGTTAAATATATACCGGAATCTCATACAGTATAGGCCATATGGCCCAAATCTCATAACATTCTTATGTGTCGCATGCATAAAAACCTAGTGGACACAGACTTTAATGTCACATGCAAGTTCCTATTACACATATCACTGCTCCATCTCACCTTTAGTGCAAAGCCCAGGGGGAGGAAGAAGAGCTCTTTCTGGTATATGAAGTTGAGCATCACAGTCCCGTTGTCCAGGTAATGCAGGTTCATATTGATAGCGGTGTGCTCCTCCTTCACACAGTGCATTGAGATACCTGTTGGAGACAGACAAAGAATAGCTTTAGCTTTTGTCTGCATCAAGGCGATAGGATTGCGATAATCAATTTTAGGCTACTTATAGTAGGCCATGGGTCTCAACTGCTCCAACAATGCAATGTTCGGCTTGTACATTAACACCCTCCACATTAACTGCCTTGCGTACCATACTGAGTGTATCCCTGGCCTCTGTTCTTCCACTTCGGCCTTGACATAGCGATAGGGTAGTTCCTCCTTGGCATGATCAGCATGCGAATAACCTTCTCGTTCCCATTCACAATAAAATAACCACCCATTTCCTGTTTCAATGAGGATGGAGAGAAAGAGAGATTGAATCTAAAGAAATGTAAAGACGTATGCAAACTGTAAAATGTAAGTGTAAAAGCATGAAAATGTGCCTTGATTTTTGCTTCGAAGCATAAATGATCAGATTGATTGGTTCCCACAGATCAGGGTTTTCCGTTATGAAAATGTGGCGCAGGACATTTGACCGGCAGCATTTTAATTTACCGGACATATATGCGTTGGGTACATAACCTGATTAGGGTGGCCACCCAGAGAGCGTGAAGTTAAAGTTTGGGGAATGAAATTCACCATAAAAAAGAACCTTTTAATAAAGCATTCCATGTATCATCGCATTTGCAGGCCTTCTATTCATAAGGTGATAAGTAGACGGAATAGTCATAATTTAGGCTAATAATGTAACTCAGCTTTCTTTGGACGAAAAAAACAGTGGCACTGACCCAACAATGTTAACGAGTGAATATGCTCAGTGCAGTGAGCACTCACCAAGGACATGGCTGATAATTTTGATAACTAAAAGAGATTAGTCTTTTGTCTTCTCTTTACAGCTTCCCCTATTTTTTATTTTTTTATTTTTTTTAAAGCTAGGGGAAGCTAATAATCCTCTGTGGCCAAATCATGCTTAGTAGCAGCAGTAGTAGAGGTAGTAGTAGTAGAGGTAGTAGCAGTAGTAGTAGAGGTAATAGAGGTAGTAGTAGTAGTAGTAGAGGTAGTAGTAGTAGAGGTAGTAGCAGTAGTAGAGGTAGTAGCAGTAGTAGTAGAGGTAGTAGTAGTAGTAGTAGTAGTAGTAGCATAGTAGTAGTAGTAGTAGTGGTAGTAGCAGGTAGTAGAGGTTAGTAGCAGTAGTAGAGGTAGTAGCAGTAGTAGTAAGTAGAGGTTAGTAGTAGTAGTAGAGGTAGTAGCAGTAGTGTAGTAGTAGTAGAGGTAGTAGCAGTAGTAGTAGCAGTAGTAGAGGTAGTAGCAGTAGTAGTAGAGGTAGTAGTAGTAGTAGAGGTAGTAGCAGTAGAGAGAGGTAGTAAGCAGTAGTAGAGGTAGTAGCAGTAGAGGTAGTAGCAGTAGTAGTAGAGGTAGAGTAGTAGCAGTAGTAGTAGTAGTAGTAGTAGTAGTAGTAGAGGTAGTAGTAGTAGTTCAGTAGTAGTAGTAGATAGTAGAGTAGTAGTAGAGGTAGTAGTAGTAGTAGGTAGTAGTAGAGGTAGTAGCAAGTAGAGTAGTAGAGGTAGTAAGCAGTAGTAGAGAGGTAGTAGCAGTAGTAGAGGTAGTAGCAGTAGTAGTAGAGGTAGTAAGCAGTCAGAGTAGTAGTAGTAGAGGTAGTAGTAATAGAGTAGAGGTAGTAGCAGTAGTAGTAGAGGTAGTAGTAGTAGTAGAGGTAGTAGTAGTAGAGTAGAGGTAGTAGCAGTAGTAGTAGAGGTAGTAGCAGTAGTAGTAGAGGTAGTAGCAGTAGTAGAGGTAGTAGTAGTAGAGTAGAGGTAGTAGTAGTAGAGGTAGTAGTAGTAGTAGTAGTAGCAACAGTAGTAGAGGTAGTAGTAGTAGTAGTAGTAGTAGCAACAGTAGTAGAGGTAGTAGCAACAGTAGTAGTAGTAGCAGCAGTAGTAGAGGTAGTAGCAACAGTAGTAGTAGTAGCAGCAGTAGTAGAGGTAGTAGCAATAGTAGTAGTAGTAGTAGTAGCAGCAGTAGTAGAGGTAGTAGTCGCAGTAGTAGTAGTAGCAGTAGTACAGGTAGTAGCAGCAGTAGTAGTAGTAGTAGCAGCAGTAGTAGTAGTAGCAACAGTAGTAGTAGTAGTAGTAACAGTAGTAGTAGTAGTAGTAGTAGCAGTAGTAGTAGTAGCAGCAGTAGTAGTAGTAGTAGTAACAGTAGTAGTAGTAGTAGTAGTAGCAATAGTAGTAGTAGCAACAGTGGTAGTAGCAGCAGCGGTCCCGTGTGGCTCAGTTGGTAGAGCATGGCGCTTGCAACGCCAGGGTTGTGGGTTCATTCCCCACGGGGGGACCAGGATGAATATGTATGAACTTTCCAATTTGTAAGTCGCTCTGGATAAGAGCGTCTGCTAAATGACTTAAATGTAAAATGTAAATGTAACCTATTTTGAATGATTTTATTTAGTAGGCTAATTAGGCAATATCATTTTGTCAATTTACTTAGGGAAAGCTTCACCTAGCCTTTAGAATGTGCAACCTATGTTAATCTACTATCCCCATCGAAGAAAAGTTTACATATTCTATTGGTCAGCTTGTCTAGAAAGAAATAGCCCAAACAGACTCCGGGACGATATATCAAATTCACACAACCAGTAGGCCTAGGCTACATGAAAAAAATAAAACGTTAAAAAGATGCTGATGTATCAGATCAGAACGTTTAGTTTAAAAATGTTGATAAACTATTATTTCTTAACATTAGCAGCGCAGTAATGCATTTGGCTACTGGTCAATGAAAGATAGTTGAAAACCAATAGAAAATGAGTTAGGCTACTGGTTTTAGGCATATGGAAGTCTTTATGAAATAACTGCCTTCACAGATTTTCCCTAGGACACTTTAAAGCAAGGTAAAACATGCCTCATAATATGTACTAAAACATTAACGTTTCAAACAATTAAGTAGCTATAGGTTTTCAAAATGCATACTGCCTCCAGCTCATTGCGAAGTGGTATGTGACGCGCTGATGAAGCCTGCCGTCTGTTGACTATGCATTTGAATGGCGAATGGAGAGGCCGCTTCAATTACCAGTTGAGAAATAAAAATATTAGCTATTTTTAAACACACACGAGTGCATTTAGAATCGTTGCACAATGGCTGGGCTTGTAAAAGTGCCGCCTGACAGACTTTCCGTTCAAAGGCTCTGTATCTGTATGCCGTGCCCATGTGATAAGGTAAATAACTAATATGCACACGTGGCAATTTAATTCCGTGGATTTATGCAAATTAACCCAGAGACCGACAAGCATGACCGGTCAAACGTATTTACATAAACTGATATTTCTATCAATGAATAGGCTAAAAAGCCTTATTTCGCAATGGGATTTTTTTCTTTCTCCCCGACAATTGGCCGATGGCAATTTTATTTAACGCCTTTATTTTTTTACGCCCAAAAGCCGGCTATTACCGGCTAAAGGAAACCCTGCCACAGCTGTGCTGTGGGTAGGAAGCGTGCCATTCTCCTACCTCAGCCTCCTCATGGTGCTCAATGAGCTCTTTGGGAGGGAGCCCATGCAGGTTACACAGCCTAGACTTCACCATGATGGGCAACTGGCCCAGCGACTGCTTGATGATGCCTTTGGGAACCCCATTCACGGACCAGCTGACATCTGCCTGTGAAGAATCACAGCACAAAACTTAAATTCATCACAATGGGCAAGTCTTGTGATAGATTGTAGAAAGACCTTGTCTTGACCGTCATATACAGTACAATCCATATGGTACAGGTGTTGGGTTTGCAGGCAAGCTTACCACAAGCTTTCCCCGGTAGGAGCAGCGTCTCCCTCTGCACTCTGCTGGGAACACCCTTAGGTCCCGGCAGATGCTTCCTTTGCCAACCACTGGTTTAAAGATGGTGGCCTCCACAAATGCCAGGCTGATCCGGTCATTTTTAAACATAAACTCCAAGGGATGGATGGCCTGAAAAGGAGAAATGGAACAAACATTTTCACATGAACTCTCCAAACCCATGGTTTTGCATGACAGATACCAACTACAACCAGATAGCTGCATATTTACAGATTGTTACACCAGATAATGTGAGTTAACCAAAAATGTTTGGTATCCATTACTGTGAGTTACAGGTTAGGTACTGTTGTATAGCACATCATTTTCAACCAACCTTAACCATGTCAATTTCAAATCTCTCATTGAGACAGGTGGGTCGGCCCCAAGGTGCCGCATGTCATGACACCCTGTCTTAATCAATGACACAAGATTTGAAATAGACAAGATGGCGGCGTACAAATTGTTGGATTAACAAAATGGCGCCGGAAGAAATGGCAACAGTTTTAAGGGCGCCCTACCAATTGTGCTATTATGTGTTTTTTTCGCGTTATTTGTAACTTATTTTGTACATAATGTTTCTGCAACCGTATCTTACAGCAAAAAAGAACTTCTGGATATCAGGACAGCGATCACTCACCTCGGATTAGACAAAGATTGTTTCTACAACAAAGACGACACACAAGACATTCTCCAAACACCCCACAGGACCGACATCCCTGTTATTTGCAAGAGGAAGCGACGTAGGTACAGAGGACAAAGAGCCGGATGCCTGGTCAGGACCCGGAGAAGGCGACTGGGAAAGCTGCCGTTACCGTCAATACTACTCGCCAACATGCAATCATTGGACAATAAATTAGACGAGGTACAATCACGAATATCCTACCAACGGGACATGAAAAACTGTAATATGCTATGTTTCACGGAATCGTGGCTGAATGAGGACATGGATATTCAGCTAGTGGGATATACGCTGCACCGGCAAGATAGAACAGCAAACTCAGGTAAGACGAGGAGGGGGGGGGGGGTCTGTGCATATTTGTAAACAACAGCTGGTGCACGAAATCTAAGGAAGTCTGTAGATTTTTCTCACCTGAAGTAGAGTATATTGTGATAAATTACAGGCCACACTACTTGCCTAGAGAGTTTTCAGCTATACTTTTCATGGCTGTTTATTTACCACCACAGACAGATGCTGGCCCTAAGACCGCACTCAGTGAGCTGTATAAGGAAATAAGCAAACAGGAAACCACTCACCCAGAGGCGGCGCTCCTAGTGGCCGGAGACTTTAATGCAGGGAAACTTAAATCAGTTCTACCAAATTTCTATCAACATGTTAAATGTGCAACCGAAGGGGGAAAAAATTCTAGATCACCTGTACTCCACACACAGAGACGCGTACAAAGTGCTCATTCGCCCCCCATTTGGTAAATCCGACCACAACTCTATCCTCCTGATTCCGGCTTACAAGCAAAAAATTAAAGCAGGAAGCACCAGTGACTCGGTCTATAAAAAAAGTGGTCAGTGGAAGCAGATGCTAAACTACAGGACTGTTTTGCTATCACAGACTGGAACATGTTCCGGGATTCTTCCGATGGCATTGAGGAGTACAACACATCAGTCACTGGCTTCATCAATAAGTGCATCGAGGGCATCGTCCCCAAAGTGACTGTATGCACATACCCCAACCAGAAGCCATGGATTACAGGCAACATCCGCACTGAGCTAAAGAGTAGAGCTGCCGCCTTTCAAGGAGTGTGACTCTAACCCGGACGCTTACAAGAAATCCTGCTATGCTCTGCGACGAACCATCAAACAGGCAAAGCGTCAATACAGGGCTAAGATGGAATCATACTACACCGGCTCCGACGCTCGTCTTATGTGGCAGGGCTTGCAAACTATTACAGACTGCAAAGAGAAGCACAGCTGCGAGCTGCCCAGTGACACGAGCCTACCAGACAAGCTAAATCACTTCTATGCTCGCTTCGAGGCAAGCAACACTGAGGCATGCATGAGAGCATCAGCTGTTCCGGACGACTGTGTGATCATGCTCTCCGTAGCTGACGTGAGTAAGACCTTTAAACAGGTCAACATACACAAGGCTGCGGGGCCAGACGGATTACCAGGACGTGTGCTCCGGGCATGTGCTGACCAACTGTCAGGTGTCTTCACTGACATTTTCAACATGTCCCTGATTGAGTCTGTAATACATACATGTTTCAAGCAGACCACCATAGTTCACAGTACATCACTGGGGCTAAGCTGCCTGCCATCCAGGACCTCTACACCAGGCAGTGTCAGAAGAAGGCCCCAAAAAATTGTCAAAGACCCCAGCCACAAACTGTTCTCTCTACTACCGCATGGCAAGCGGTACCGGAGTGCCAAGTCTAGGACAAAAAGGCTTCTCAACAGTTTTTACCCCCAAGCAATAAGACTCCTGAACAGGTATTCAAATGGCTACCCGGACTATTTGCATTGTGTGCCCCCCCAACCCTCTTCTTACGCTACTGCTACTCTCTGTTTATCATATATGCATAGTCACTTTAACTATACATTCATGTACATACTACCTCAATTGGGCTGACCAACCAGTGCTCCCGCACATTTGCTAACTGGGCTATCTGCATTGTGTCCCAACAGCCAACCCCTCTTTTACGCTACTGCTACTCTCTGTTCATCATATTTGCATAGTCACTTTAACCATATGTACATACTACCTCAATCAGCCTGACTAACCGGTGTCTGTATGTAGCCTCGCTACTGTATATAGCCTGTCTTTTTACTGTTTTATTTCTTTACCTACCTATTGTTCACCTAATACCTTTTTTTCACTATTGGTTAGAGCCTGTAAGTAAGCATTTCACTGTTAGGTCTACACTTGTATTCGGCGCACGTGACAAATAAACTTTGATTTGATTACTTCATGGAGCAAAATATTGATTTATTTTTATAATGGAGCATTTTCAAAATCATAAACTGCAAGTGGACACAGACATTTAAAAATATATATATGTTTGGCCAACATTGTGGCTTGGGGAGGCACGGCTGACACAGCACTGACTGTCCCACGTGAAAGTTCCCCTACCTGTACAGCACGACACAGTCCATCTGAAACTGCTTGGTCAAACGACTCAATATGAGCCTTCGTTAGGTCCTGAACAGCGGCATGTTGTTTTTCCTTCGGTATGCCGTAGCCTGCTTCTGTTAAATGTTTAAGGCTTGGACTTGTCAGTAAACTACTCCACTTACTCGCAAAATCCATGCTTATTCTTGTTTACCACATGCGCATAGTTACACGGGAAGTACAATCGTTGTAATAGGAAGTGAGTGAAAGGTCAATTCCTTTAAAGGGACAGCATCCAATTTTCAGAGCTATCAAACAAAATCAAAACAGTCTTTCTGAAAGTGATTGTATTAGTTTGGTTGACTATTCATAGAAGTGAGAAAAATAAGGAATTACCAAACAGCATCTAAAGTGTAATGCTGTGTCTAAATCATTTTCAGCATCAAAGATCATGTCCACTGTAACCAAACAGCTAGAGGTCTATAGATATCAGATCTCAGTTGCTCTATGTAGATTATGGCCGTGTTAGAGCGCATCAAAACCGTGATAAATGGGTAAATTGTGACTGACAACGGGCATGTTTCTCTGCCCAGCCGTCGCCTGCCAGATCTTACAATGCCTGGATAGGTATTTTACATATAAGCCAACCACATGTTATAGCAATCTGTCAGTCTGACGTGGCACACAACCATTGCATGACCAACATGTCTGTCATTAACTGACAGATTGCTAACATTTGTGGTTAGCTAATACTTAAAATACCTATCCAGGCATTGTAAGATTTGGCAAAGGAACGCACCAACAGAGTAGGTATTTACGATGCAAGGACATTTGTAGATCTGTCAATCTCGACTCGCCTTTAAAGTCGGCTGCAATGTCGAACTCGCCCTTTGTGTTGGTCTATTGCAGAGTCATCATGACTGCCATTCAGTTGGATAAAGTCAATGCTGTCAATCATTTACAACATCTATATGATTTTCTTTCATGTCATATCTAGTGTAAATCCCTGGGTCTTATATCAGTTTACGCCACAAAGGAAGTCAGGAGACTCAGATCAACGATACATTACATTTTATTCTCCATGATAATGTGACACAGTTTTCATGCAAAATTTTGATAAACAGCTAAAAGAAACATAGGCATTCATCTGACTAAACACAGTACAGTTAAATCATGTTGACTGGAGGAGAGGTTTTTAACATTTCAATGTGCCAATGTTGCTGTTGTGTCAACCGATTGATTTATTCTTGGCTGCCTTGGTTTAGTGAAAATGTTTGATAATGATTGATTTAAAGTTGCAATCTATGACTTCTTTGTCTCCCATGGCCATGATACACTCAAAGGAAGTTACAGATTGCACTTTAAAAGGACTTGAAATACCTAAGAACCCACAGATTTCATAGCTGGGGAAGAAATACTGAGGGGGGATTGATTTTAACATACAAACACGTTTTCATTGATAAGAAATAAGAATTCATAACCTACCAAGCAGGTAATTAAAAATGGGAAACGTTCAGTGCAAAGAAACTCTGCATGAGGACAACCAGACATTACAAAAGACTGAACAAACACAAAAGATTGAACAATTAAAACAGTCACATATGCCAAATAGCAATAGGCAAATTCACATCTTTACAATCAAACAAATGAAAAGGTGCATTTATATGCAGGAAGTCTATTGCTTCTTCCAATCAAGAGGCAATTCCCACTAAGGCACCCCTTCCCTTTGATGGAAAGACATTTCCCCAATTTGTATAATAATACTGATCATTTCCTTTGGTTGTTTTCCCAAGCAATGTGTTGAATAATACAGTTGAGGTCTTTTTTATTTTGCAAAACAATCTAGAAACACCTTTTTTTTGCCCCTCTGATATACAAACTAACCGAACGTTTAACCACAAATAGATTATAATTCATAAACATTGTATGCTTTGACCATGTGCATATCAAACAGATACTATTCAAGCAGTCATTCACACCATACTTCATAGCAATCTTAAAAAAWWWTTTTTAAAAAAAGACAGTGATTAAATGTCTCAATGTTGTCCCTTAAGTAGTGTTTCACTCAAAACATGTTGAAGCATTACCTCAACTAAAATGTGTGATAATGAAGAAAAGAGTTGGTGGTTAATAAGGGACTAACTCATAGTTAAAACAATGTTTAACATAGGACAAGGTCACTTAATCTATGGGATAACTGTGGGTGATAATGCTACAAAGCATCTGTAAACTGAATGGGGTCAGGTGTTCTACATTGAATATCACAGTGTAAACACAGAAACAGACAAAGGGCAGGGAAAACAACTTTCTAGCAAGCAGGTATCACAACTCCACTTAACATCGTGGAAGCTGTGTTAAAAACCTAAAACGACTATGTTGGTAGTCTAAAACTACTTAAAAAATTAAATACACTTAAAGCTGAGATCCGCCCCAGGCGCATTTGTTATTCTTTTGAAGAAAAGAGCATCCAGCATCGTGGTAAAAAATATATTTTTTAAATCACAGTACTGCTGTTCTATCGCGCATGCAATGATGTCCGAGGGGAAAAAAACAGTGCTCGTTGTTTGAAGTAACGTCTGTTGTTGTAAGATCGCAAATGGACGTGGCAGTTTCACTAAGTCAATTCTGGGGTTGAAGCTACTACGTTTAATTCAAGTTCACTACATGTTTTAAGTAAGCAAGCAAAAACTAACAAGAAACACATTTTCTTTGAGCTAGCATCACTAATACACGCACTAAACAAACATTTATGCTAAAGTAATTGGTGCAGAACTAGGCAAATCTATTTCAAAACATCTGGTGTCAAAATGCAATGCAGTTCTTGACAAACAGGTGTGTCTCGTGGACCTATTGGGAAGGTAATCAAAAAGGTACGAAAGAGACCATTTTAAAGGAAGTGCTTGGCTAAGAACTCTCAGTATTAGAAAAGGGGAGAGTAGGCCTACTTGCATTAGGACATAAGACACTGTAACGTGCATCCACACCAACATGCAGTCCCTCTTAAAATGACAAACAAACTGATCTACAGCTGTAGCGGAGATCCCCTGTTGCGTAACTGTGTACATGGATTCGTAAATTCCTTGTCGATATATTCCATCTGTATATGTTCATCGTCTATATTCTGTTTGTTGATTCGGTTTACTGTGGCAGCTCCATTTCACCAAATCAAATTCCAAGTAGGCCTATATGTAAATGTACCTGGGAGAATAAAGGTGACTGATTCTAATTCTAACAGTTTTACTGGCTTTTACTGAACCATAGAAGGTTCAAAATAGTTTGCAATGTTAGAAAGTTGCAAATCTAGTCTCCGATGGACAGGGAAGGTTTATCTCTAGTCATTCAACAAATGCTCTTTGTTGACAGAGAAAAAAATGAAGTAATCTGTCTACGAATCTTCTCTTATACAAGGGGTGAATTAACAACACTGACTAAATTAACTTGAGAAAAAAAAGGTCTCATAAATCAAAGACCTAAAACTACACGGCACGCGCAGAATAATAACTATCAAATAGCTATAATACAATTTACATGGCAATAAAATAGAAACTGGATGCATCCTATTTTCTGCTTTAATACTTAAAAAAAAAAAATGCAGTACACAACTCTCCGGGGCTTTGTGAATAACCATGATATGAAACAAAGATGTAGGAATGCTAACTTTTGTGGATAAATCAAAAGATCTCCAAACCCAGAGAGAAAAATAAATGAAAAGTCGACACCGCGCATACACACACACTTGCCTGACCGACAATACACTGGCTCACGTAACACACACAGTAGCAGAAATGCTATGCTAAATCGTCAGGTTGCATCTTTAAGTGGGTATGGGTGGCGATGTAAGGCACTAAAGTCTGTATAATAAGTAAAGCATCCCCTCCATCTTCAGAGGTTGTCCGTACACAGTGTAGGGGAGCCTCAGTGGCAGCACTGGAACACAAAGGCTTCTCTCATTGCTCTGGGACCCCCAAACCTGTCATCAGTCTGTCGCCCATTCATCATCACTCAAACATTCACCAAGTCTCCACATTCATATTCTGCATGTCTGCCCAGGCTTTCCTCTGAAATGCCCTTCCACTGTGGTGTATGAGAGAGGAACATCTGGTAGCACATACGAGAAGGTCCCACATTCAATCACAAGGGCAAACCACTTTGAGACTTGCCAAACACGAACCAATGAGGTGGCAAGCTTCCTGACCTGTGGGACCTCTCAGAAAAGTCTAGAAGTGAGGAGCAGAGGGTGGAACTTCTGAAGCAGAGGAGGGGGNGGAGGGGGAGGGGGGGGGGACTTACAATCGGGTGAATGGGCCCACGTTGAGGGGTCCTCTCAGTTTCGGCGAGGAACAGGATGAATTGAGAGTGGAAAAGGAGGGGGAGGAGGAGTAAGGAGCGGGGGAGGAGGAAGATGATCGTGGTTCGGAATCGTTGTTCAGTGTGAAGACACTGGAGATGGCCACGTCCACGATACCTTGGCATAGCTCCGGGTAGAGTTTCCTAGAGGAGGGAGAGTTAACAGCGCAATTAATAAGACGCCATGACAGTTAAATCAGACTGAGATTATATAGGGAGGAATTAATGATCAAGAGTCCAGAAACTTTATCTAGCATGGAAAATCATTTCAAAGGACAATTTTACACTCAAGCACATTTAGATTCACAAGGAAGTTAGAGATCTTAAAATAAAAACATTCATTAAATCCTAACATGAAACGTTATTAAAGCCCTCTAAGCCTTGAACAATGGAACAAACATTTTCAAAGGAATTAACATTTCAGCCCAAACCTCTTGGCGTGAATGAACAAACAACTACCGGTCAGTCTGAGTAGAGCACACGTCTCAAATCATTTAAATCACATTGTCTCACACTGTCATTTGGGAGTGAGGCCCTTTACTTTAAATTCTAGATTAAATTGGAAAGTAACAAAAAGGGGAGGTGAGATGTAGACCCTTTGGTGAAAATAACAGAGTTCAACAAAGATTCGATGAATAAAATGTAATGAATAACAATATAACAGACGTAAAGACAGGATGAACCAACCAAGTGCAGGCAAGAGGAAGGGGATAAACAGGAAGATAAGAGACAGTTTTATAGCCTGTTACTACCTGCTACGTTTATGACCACGGGGAGAAGAATATAAAATAGGACTGACTGTGCGCAGGCCGGAGCTCCATTGATCTCTATCAGCCACACCTTGAAGCTCTCGTCCACCATGAAGTCAAAGCCGAAGAGCTGGAAGCTCTGATAGGACAAGTGCTTAGTGCTGATGGCAGGCTCAATGCATGTCAGACAGCTCCTATGAGACCAGACAGAACAACCATTGTCGAAGTAGAGTATAGCCTAGTTGTGAAGCAAATACCTATAAATAACTATTTGTAGAACTACGCAATGTTAAGGGAAAGGCCATGTTTTCAAGGTCATTGAACAAAACTGTATTTTTCCATCTCCTTCAACGAAGTAAACACAAACAGCACAGCACCGGAGGAGAAGTAGCTACCTTATAATCTGCTTTATCTGAGGTAAAATGTTGGTCTCCAGCACTATGTTGTAGGTGCTCAGCAGGTACTGCCGGAACTCGTCGAAGAACATCTCGTTGCCCTCCTCGTAGCGGCCGTAGTTCTGGGAGTGCTCTTTCTGGATGCAGTGGTTGGTCAGGTGGCTGGTCACGTCCTGGAAGTTGGAGCTGTCGTAGGGCTCCGAGGCCGTCCGCAGCACACCCTCCCGGTAAAGGTAGATGTTGTACTGATGGTCCACGAGCACCCAGCTCCTAAGAACACAACAGCAAACCCGCAGAGTCAGAGATTACTGGGGAAAACACCAGCGATAACATTTCTTATTTTGCTGTTCCTCAGACAGCCTGAATTGTGTATTATAAGCCTATAAGGTCTTTGTTGGTAATAAACACACTAGATGTACTATCACTCAAAGGTATTAGTATCAGCTGCTTACCTGATGTCAAATTTACGGTTGCCAGGTTGCAACAGTAGTGGTCTTTCTAGGTACTTCTGAATGACATGAACCTGCCCTTGATTATCAATGAACTCCAGCAATTGATTTGCATCGTGGGATATCAAAATTCCAGCACCTGGAACAAGAAAACCAACCCAAGCCTCATCTTTGTATACAATCCTTGGAATAGATATTTCGCCAACAAAGTGTTTGTAACTCCCTGGGCAGTCAAAGGAAACTTCCAAAAACATGAGGCATGCATTATCTTAAAAGGACAGCTTCTTTAGGCAGCAATACTATAACCCCCCCCCCCCATAATACCCAATGACTACAGAATCTAGCAGTACCAGCTGTTAGTAGAAATATGACCCTTTAGACATGACTGTTTTGTACCTTTTGCTCCAGCAGATGACTTGGCGATCCACACTGTTCCCTCTCCGCTTTCCTTCCTTGAGTGATAAGAGGCCAGGAAAACTTCTCTTTCATCCGTTTTGGGGTTACTTCTCAGGTGGCTTATGCCATTCTTTGCAGGCGCAATGGGAGTGTTGAGGTTAGTAGGATAGATGATGTACGATTCAGGCAACCAGTTGCCGGGATCTGGAAGCTCCGGGCTAGTCTTGATTAACCTGCACAATGTAAAGTAAGAGGATATTGACGACATTTACAGTATCAGCATGATTTAGTGAAAATTACAGTATCAGAGTGAAAATGATTACACTGGAACCTTTTCAACTCGTCAAGGTTTGAAAATGCCTACTTGACTAAAGATGCTTTGCGGCACAACTTGTCTGCTCCTCTGTAATAATTCACCAGTTGCATCAGCCCAGGCTCATGACCTGTGGAGGATAAACAAACGCGTGCAGAAAAAAGGGATGAAAAAGTGATTACAATAGGGCGGTGTAAACACAATAAATCATTTAGCAATCACTTAGGTCCTTCTCCCTCTCAGAGGTCAAACACGGCATTTCAGTGTGTCCAATATAGTCTACTTGTGGCATCTTCTCACTTATCCACAGAGGATATGATTCAGTGACCAAGGATACATGTGGATACAGTGATATCACCAAAATATGGTTATAATTTTGTAACAAAGTAGCAATAGACTATAGGCTCCAGGATAGTCAAGGCCAAACTCTTGATCATAAACTGAGACAGGGGTGGACCACAAATGAATAATTCTGGAAAATGATCAGTGGTATAAGGGAGTAACTTTCTTTTTACTTTTGCATAAGGTAGATGTCCTGGTTTGACTCCCAAGGAGACTGGGCGCATTGCAGTGAGTGCCAGATTAGTACTTCTGATGTGTATCAGCCTATGGGCCTCCATCAGAGGTCTACATCAGCTGTTTCATGCGACACAATTCATGGGTTTAGCTTGAGGGTGAGAACAAGAATACTGACACTGTAACAAAAGGAATTCAATGCCGTGTAAGACCATTTACTGCGTATGCCAAAAGTGTTACCCTTACCAAGCCGTCCAAATGGCAGTCTGTTCCGTTCGCCCAACATCAAATTGAATCGGGGATTATCCTTTTTCAGTCTCTTCCATTGTCCAGTAGCGACGAGAATTTTGGAAACTTCAGCATAAATAGTACTGTTGTCGTCTCGTGCGACAAATGTATACATGGGTGAATTCATAATACCACAATATTATATGTGCAACAAAAAAAAACGATTTGTTTTCAAGCTCCGATGTAGCTAGTTGATTTAGCAGACTGGCTGGCAAGCGCTATCTCGCGGACGGCTGTGGCTGTAGCATGATGATGAGGCAGCCATGTCCAGATTCTGAAAAAAGTGAATGTCTTTCACGATGACAAAAGTCCTACTACATGCTGCATTACTCTGGTCTACATTTCACTCATGTTTCCCCAGATTAGGGTGTGACTACTTGGTCACACGTCTGGTCGAGATCCTCTCTGGCTTGCTAACTAGCTAGCTTAGCTGTCAAAGCAGTAAATTGCTGTCGATTACTCTGGTAGCTGGATATTTTTCTTCATCATTTTTTGTTTGACTGGTTAACTATGTAAACTGCTACTTTGCTAATATTTTATCTGTTTAATTTGAGGACAAATCGACCAAAGAGAAGAAATCCAAGATGTTCTGTTGCAGATCAACGGTTCTTTTATTCTTAGCCCACGGCTGTCATCCATCATCTATCGTCACATGGAACGTGGATAAACATGACCTGCAATGGATTGTGGTTATTGTAGTCTTTCTATTCTGGTACCTCACTTGAGGTTATCAGATTAAATACCTTCTGCAGAGCAAAAAGCAATAAGGTAAATGTTAATTTCTATTTCAATTTGTGTATAACGGAAATATTGATGTACTGTATATCCCAGAAAGAATATCATATATTTTAAAGGATAAGGGCAGAGATTTAAGGGTCAGAGGTTTTGGTAGAGAAACATTTATTTTTGGTCAAAGAGAAACCTCTATTTGATTGTTTGAAATTGATACAGATGTAACCCCTGAACAAATGTCCAGATTGAATGTATCTCGTTCACTTGAGAGCATGGGCCTAATAATGGTCAGTTGAACTTGCTTCCTACTCAAAACCCAGCAGATTATATTAATTAAATAATGAGACATAACATTATAAAGTTAAATGCAATGCAGAGCAATGTCCGGGGTCCAACCCTGTTTGGACATACAGTACCAGTCAAAAGTTTAGACACACCTACTCATTCAAGGGTTTTTCTTTATTTTTACTATTTTCTACATTGTAGAATAATAGTGAAGACATCAAAACTATGAAATAACACATGGATTCATGTAGTAGCCAAAAAAGTGTTAAACAAATCAAAATATAGCCACCCTTTGCCTTGATGACAGCTTTGCACACTCTTGGCATTCTCTCTACCAGCTTCAGGAATGTTTTTACAACAGTCTTGAAGGAATTCCCACATATGCTGAGCACTTGTTGGCTGCTTTTCCTTCACTCTGCAGTCCAACTCATCCCAAACCATCTCAATTAGATTGAGGTCGGGTGATTGTGGAGGCCAGGTCATCTGATGCGACACCATCACTCTCCTTCTAGGTCAAATAGCCCTTACACGGCCTGGAGGTGTGTTGTGGGTCATTGTCCTGTTGAAAAACAAATGATAGTCCTACTAAGCGCAAACCAGATGGGATAGTGTATCGCTGCAGAATGTTGTGGTAGCCATGGTTAAGTGTGCCTTGAATTCTAAATAAATCACTGACAGTGTCACCAGCAAAGCACCCCCACACTATCACATCCTCCATGCTTCACAGTGGGAACCACACCTACTACTGTATGCGTCTCTTAAAGACACAGCGGAACCAAACATTTCTAATTTGGACACATCAGACCAAAGGACAGATTTCCACCGGTCTAATGTCCTACTACTGTGTGCTCGTGTTTCTTGGCCCAAGCGAGTCTCTTCCTCTTATCGGTGTCCTTTAGTAGTGGTTTCTTTGCAGCAATTCGACCATGAAGGCTGCAATTTCTGAAGCTGGTAACTCTAATGAATTTATCCTCTGCAGCAGAGGTAACTCTGGGTCTTCCTTTCTTGTGGCGGTCCTCATGAGAGCCAGTTTCATCATAGCGCTTGATGGTTTTTGCGACTGCACTTGAAGAAACTTTCAAAGTTCTTAAAATGTTACGCCTTGACTGACCTTCATTTCTTAAAGTAATGATGGACTGTCATTTGTCTTTGCTTATTTGAGCTGTTCTTGCCATAATATGGACTTGGTCTTTTACCAAATAGGGCTGTCTTCTTTATACCACCCCTACCTTGTCACAACACAACTGATTGGCTCAAACGCATTAAGAAGGAAAGAAATTCCACAAATTAACTTTTAAGAAGGCACACCTGTCAATTGAAATGCATTCCAGGTGACTACGTCATGAAGCTGGTTGAGAGAATCCCAAGAGTTTGCATAGCTGTCATCAAGGCAAAGGGTGACTACTCTGAAGAATCTCAAATCTCAAATATATTTTGATTTGTTTAACACTTTTTTGCTTACTACATGATTCCACTTGTGTTATTTCATAGTTTTGATGTCTTCACTATTATTCTACAATGTAGTAAAAATAAAGAAAACCCTTGAATGAGTAGGTGTGTCCAAACTTTTGACTGGTACTGTATATAGACTTGACTGACTAGACTGGACTGGAGTATACTTGACTGGACTTGAACTGAACTTATAGGACTGGATTTTCTGGACTGGCCAAAACTATCCCTAATTTAACTGAACATATTTTCATTCCCATAGTACAGTAGCAGTTTTCTGATATTAGCTATATCTTCACCACCAGATGGCATCATGCACTTGCATTGAGAGGGGAGGGCTCAAGGTTGGGCCCAGTTCAAATTGTACCCTAGACTATAGTGCCTTACCTCTCCTACACAAGTGTTCACAGGAGGTGTAAAGATAAGTCCCATCTAACCCTCCGCATAGCTACATAGATCTACAAATCCCTGCTTGGTTGAGAAACGAGCGTTGCGTAGGAGTGACGTCACCTGACGTATGCCAAGCTTATGGTTATGTTGCAGCAATTCGAACCAGCGACCTTTAAGTTACTGGCCCAACACTCTTAACCGCTAGGCTACCTGCCTCAGCAGGAACAAATCACAGAGAATAGCTGTGTTGGTGGCAGCTGCAGAGATGTACTTTAGTGTAGAAGATTTTACTGCAGAAGAGTTACAAGCTGTGTTGAGTGATAGTGTCATGTCCTCCCAGGCTGCCGGCCTGGTGTAGGATCAGTTAGGGCCAAGTAGTGGAATAGTGGTGAGGTTTTTAATGGGTGTAGGGTTAGTTGGTAGGGCTATGTTTTTACAAAGTGTAATGAACTCACAGTCCAGAAGAGTAGCTGGAAACACATTGCTATGGCAGTGGATGATGCCCAACAGTCTGTGTATGTCCGTCAGTTGAGAGATCCTGAAATACTAATCGTGAAGAAAGTTGATTTTGTTGCGTTTATTGCTCAGGTGATTAATTGTACAGGACAAATGAACAAAAAAATCGAAGAAACTGGAAATCATTGTGAAAGTGTCTAAAAGGTTCTTTGATCTCCAAGATTTCACAGCTGAAACATTGCAGAGAATACTGTCTTTTTTATTTGATTTATTTCACCATTATTTTACCAGGTAGGCTAGTTGAGAACAAGTTCTCATTTACAACTGCGACCTGGCCAATATAAAGCAAAGCAGTTCGACACATACAACAACACAGAGTTACACATGGAATAAACAAACATACAGTCAATAATACAGTAGGGGTAAAAGTATGTATATATACACTGTGTGCAAATGAGGTAAGATAAGGGAGGTAAGGCAATAAAATAGGCCATAGTGGCGAGGTAATTATGATATAGCAATTAAACACTGGAGTGATAGATGTGCAGAAGATGAATGTGGAAGTAGAGATACTGGGGTGCAAAGGAGCAAYATAAATAAATAAATACAGTATGGGGATGAGGTAGTTGGATGGGCTATTTACAGATGGGCTATGTACAGGTGTAATGATCTGTGAGCTGCTCTGACAGCTGGTGCTTGAAGCTAGTGAGGGAGATAAGACTCTCCAGCTTCAGCGATTTTTGCAGTTCGTTGCAGTCATTGGCAGCAGAGAACTGGAAGGAAAGGCGACCAAAGGAGGAATTGGCTTTGGGGTTGACCAGTGAAATATACCTGCTGGAGCGCGTGCTGCGGGTGGGTGCTGCTATGGTGACCAGTGAACTGAGATAAGGCGGGGATTTACCTAGCAAAGACTTGTAGATGACCTGGAGCCAGTGGGTTTGGCGACAAGTATGACGCAAGGGCCAGCCAACGAGAGCATACAGGTCGCAGTGGTGGGTTGTATATGGGGCTTTGGTGACAAAACAGACGACACTGTGATAGGCTGCATCCAATTTGTTGAGTAGAGCGTTGGAGGCTATTTTGTAAATGACATCGCTGAAGTCGAGGATCGGTAGGATAGTCAGTTTTACGAGGGTATGTTTGGCAGCATGAGTGAAGGTTGCTTTGTTGTGAAATAGGAAGCCAATTCCAGATGTAATTTTCTGAAGATGCTTCCCCGTCTCAGGCCCCAGAGCCTGTTTAGGGATCTGAGTACATTTTACTAAGTGAAAGAGTACATTGACTTTTGTTTAGTTTTATTTATTCATTATCATTATTTTTATGTTTTATTTTCGTTAAAGTATTTTACCCCACCCAGTAGGTGGTGGCAATACACCTTTTGGGATGTAGTCTGCCAATAAAACCATGTAAAACCAAGTTTTATTTCATATTTAACTAGGCAAGTCAGTTAAGAACAAATTATTATTTACAATGACGGCCTACACCGGTCAAACCCGGACGACGCTGGGCCAATTGTGTGCCGCCCTATGGGACTCCCAATCACGGCCGGTTGTGATACAGCCTGGATTCAAACCAGGGCATCTGTAGTGACACCTCTAGCACTGTGCCTTAGACTGCTGCGCCACTCAGGAGCCCCAAGGTATATTGGGGGGAGTCATCACTGGGGTTCCAATATCTATGTCCATAGATGATGTTAAAGAAAATGTGAAGGGAGGCAGAGTGATTTAGGCCCAAAGGTTGATCAGTAGGAAAGAGGGTCAAAGAAGTGAAAGCTTATCAGGGATGCTGAGGTTTGAGGAAGTTTTCCTGGAAAAGTACAGACAGGATTCCTTAGTTTCAATGTTAGAGAATTTGTCCCATATGCACTGCAATGTTTTAGATGCCAAAGAATGGGACATGTAGCTGCTCATTGTAAAGGAAAGAAAAGATGTGCCAAGTGTGGAGGTGAACATGATTACGGTGAATGTTGAAGCAATGTGAAGGTTAAGTGCTGTAATTGTGGGGGAGAACTCAGTGTAGCATTTGGTGGATGACAGGTGCAGAGAGACGCTAGAGAGGCTCAGAGATATAGGATCAGTCAGAGGCTGTAAGACAGATTGGTAGAACTACAGCGCGGACTGATGGAGCTTATAAGGATGTTCCTGTAGTAAGTGGATTTACTGTTGTGGCTGGTGCTTCTGATGGTCCTGGCATGGTTTCGAGGACGGGTTCAGAAATCTTGCTCTCATGAATGTGTGGTGTCAAAGGACCCTTTGATAATGAATAAAGTTGACCTCATAGCTTTTATTGGTAAGGTTATCAATAAGATTTGGGTTGTGGAAAGCAGAAATGCCAGGTTGAAGGTTGTTGTGGAGACGGCAAAAAGGATATTGGGGGTAACAGATGTTACTGTTGATATGGTTGTTGACATGCTGAACAAGGGTGGAGTTTAATAGATCAAGTTTAATGGGGTTAGGGGGATGGGGAGTTGGAAGGGATTTATTTGGTTTAGAAATTTATTTTCATGGCAGTGTGTGTGGCACAGCGGTCTAAGGCAAGAGGCAAGAGTGCAAGAGGTGTCACTACAGTCCCTGGTTTGAATCCAGGCTGTATCATATCCGGCTATGATTGGGAGTCCAATAGGGCGGCGCACAATTGGCCCAGCGTTGTCTGGGTTTAGCTGGGGTAGGCCGTCATTGTAAATAAAACATTTTTTAACTGACTTCCCTAGTTAAATAAAGGTTAAATAAAAAAATATATTTAAAAAAAATATATAGAATTGGGCAGAATACATTCCAGCACAGTAGGTGGCAGCATGCACATGAAAGTTTGTTTGCGGTCCGCCATGATATCATTGAAGAAGAAGACCATAAAAAAAAATATGAAGAAGAAGAAGAAAGGTCACCTGACGTACCCAAAAATAACATAGGGGTGAGTTCAAAGAGTTGGCGCGGCAATTATTTTTGTTCTTCCAGCTGTGAATATGATATTGATATAACCACTTTTCCATGGTGCAAAAAAGTTATGCTCTCTGTTTTCCAAACTACAACTGTTTGTTACTTATCTGTGGTAAGTCGAGATATGTCTAACACGACAGTTACAGTAGGTTAGTAGCTAAGTCAACTAGCTAACTTGGCTCTTGCTATCTTAGCCGATACTACAGTAGTTAGCTAAACAGTCTAGGAACAGGGAGCTAACGTTAGCTAACAATGGAACCCCGTTCCCATGGCATTGGCATTTTAAAATCAGCGCCAAATTCGAGCTAGCTCTATTTTTTTTTCGAGCTAGATCGAATTTCGCTGGTTCGGGGGAAACCCGGGCTAGCGCATCCCTCTTCCCCGAGAAAATGAGCATCCTAAATGTAAATTGTGTTCCAAGTCGTTTTGTTTCAGTCGCGCAGAATTTATCCAGGCGTTGTTGGGAGAATATGCGCAGCGCGAGTGAAAAATGACAACCTGGAACACAAATGACAACAGTAATTTAGGGGACACATAGCTAGCTTCTGCCACAGGCTAGAGGGGTACATATTTGACACTACGTTATTTTTCACTTATCGGTATATTCATAATCCCAATATGTCATAGCTGGCTATGTAATTTTAGATACTTGTAAGTCTAGACATGACTTACATTGAATAAGTGAAGTTATAATGTGGTAATCCCTTCAACACAATTTTTTTTTATAAGGCTCATGGAATTTATAAGATGTGTGAGTGTTATTGTTTGCTTGGCTGCTTCTTGGGTCATGCATTTTTAATAACTCCTGTCCCCCATTCCTCAAACAGGCGGGAGCACGCCAGGCATGAGTGGTGCACACCTGGGCGAGTGGCAGAGGAGGTCCTTTGACATTTCATCTGGCACCTGCACACCTGAACAGACGGCAGACGCCTATCGGGTGCACATCCTTGCCATACAATATGCATGGGCGAGCGCCCAGCTCTCTCAGGCCGGCACGGGCAGCCTGCTCAGGACCTACTCGGAGCGCTATGCTGCAGTGCTGGACTCGGAAGAACCTCGCACAGGGCTTAACAACTATGCAGAGAGCGTACTGCACCTGGCCCGCAGTCAGAGGAACCACAGCGACAAATGGGAATCGTCCCTGACAACTGCAGGTGTGCTGGAGCTGCCGTGCGTGCGGAAGATGCTTCGGGCTGGGACAGGGGGTGGAAAGTCCCTTGTTGCACCTGCAGATGTTAACATCTTCGTTGGACAAGAGAGAGGAGGCAGCTCCCTGTCTCTTCCTTCCACTGGACTCGAAGCTGCAGAGACTCCATTCAAAGCATCGGGACCCCCATCATGGCCCAAGCCTGAGGGCAACAGCACTTTCAGCATTTTACATAGTGCTACAGCAGAAAGACCAAGAGGCGCTCAGGGAGTCCCCAGCTACCCCCATTCCTCCGCTGGCCCCTCGGCACGGGCCCAGTCTCTGTTTTGCCAGCACTCCTCAGCTCCACCACAACCAAACCCAGCCCCTGCAGGTCACCAGTCTGTCTTAAACTCTATCACCTCCAAGAGGAAGACGTTTTACAACTCTGGTGGAGAGAATGGCAGAGGGGGGGCATCTGGAGGACAGGCAAGGCAAGACCCATGCTGTGGTGGCACAAACTTCAAAACGGCAAGGGAGCAGTTTATTGTTGATCGGCAGAAAAAACACCCACACCAGTCCCAGAGAGCCCAGCAGCCCCCTACGATGGCAGCTACCATCGGGGGTGCCACAAAGAAGTCACTGGGGGCCAACAGGCCACGGGGGACATTTTCCAAATTTGTGTCCCCCATGCCGAGGCCGGAGGACATAGAGAGTGGTGTCGGTAGCAGCAATGCTCAGGAGACTCAGCCAGTCGACGAGCGTCTGAAAAACTTTGAGCCCAAGATCATCGAGCTGATCATCAGTGAAATTATGGACGATGGTCCGCCCGTAGCCTGGGACGACATCGCTGGCCTGGAGTTTGCAAAGGCCACGATTAAGGAGATTGTGGTGTGGCCTATGCTCCGGCCTGACATCTTCACTGGCCTCCGTGGTCCACCCAAAGGCATCCTCCTATTCGGGCCCCCGGGCACAGGAAAAACTCTGATCGGGAAGTGCATCGCTTGCCAGTCAGGGGCCACCTTCTTCAGCATCAGTGCCTCGTCTCTCACCTCGAAGTGGGTGGGGGAGGGAGAGAAAATGGTTCGAGCACTCTTCGCCATCGCCCGCTGCCATCAGCCAGCTGTTATCTTCATCGATGAGATCGACTCTCTTCTGTCCCAGCGTATGGACGGGGAGCACGACTCATCCCGACGGATAAAGACAGAGTTCCTGGTTCAGCTGGACGGGGCGGCCACCTCAGCCGACGACCGCGTCCTGGTGGTGGGGGCCACCAACCGCCCACAGGAGATAGACGAAGCGGCCCGGCGCCGCCTTGCCAAGCGCCTCTACATCCCCCTCCCCGAGGCAGCTGCCCGACGGCAGATAGTCTCTCACCTCATGGCCCGCGAGAAGAGCCAGCTGGGAGAGGACGAGCTGGAGACAGTGGTCACAGGGACGGAGGGCTTTTCTGGGGCTGATATGACGGGGCTGTGTCGGGAGGCAGCGCTTGGCCCCATCCGGAGCATCCAGCTCCGTGACATTGCCACCATCACCCCCGACCAGGTGCGGCCCATCCTCCACTGTGACTTCCAGGAGGCCCTGAGGACAGTAAGGCCCAGCGTCTCAGCCAAAGACCTGGAGCTCTATGAGGAGTGGAACAAGACTTTTGGTTGTGGTCGTTGATCTGGGCAGCAGTATAGACTCCGATTACAAATATCAGCCTATATTTAACATTTACTGCTGTTGGGGATATATTTAATTTGTTTTGTTCAGTAAATGACCTAGCATTTAAATGTTAGTTTTCCTGCGACAGACTACCATAAGATTTTAATATTCTTTCTGAATGTTTACTTGGTTTTTCACTTACTGATCATTGGCACAGTATATTTATTCACAAATATAGGTTATTTGTTTTTCTACACTTGGATTCACTAAATAAGATGTTGGTGTAAGTAATATGTTCTTAATAAAGTTGCTGAATGTTTTCTATGGTATTGCATTGCAAACAGGTTTTCCTTTGTACACAGAGAGGAAATGTGGCAAAGTGTTTTTCTGAGGATGGGTTATGGGGCCATGTGGCAATATGTTCCCTTTTCACTCCATTCGCTACCTGTTTATCCAAAGTAGATGAATATAGGCCTACATCGGCTATCAGTTTCTCATCAACTCGGTTTGTTAAAGGTCCAATGCAGCTGTTTTTCTCTATCAAATAATTTCTGGGTAAAAATGAAGTACCTCACTGTGATTTGTTTTCAATTAAAATGGTAAAAAATAAATAAAAATAGCTTATCAAATAGCAATTTGTAAAGTAATTATTTAGCTAGGACTGTATGGGAGTGGTCTGAGTGGGGAGGGGAGAACTAGCTGTTATTGGCAGAGAGGTTTGAAACTCTTATTGGTCTATTTACTGTGTTTTTTATATATATATATATATATATATATATCCACACTAAGAGGTTGGAGTAATACTGTGAAAATGATGAAAATTGCCCTTTTAGTGTAAAGGCTGTTTGAGAAGACCGCCTGAAATTTGAGCCTGGTTTGGTGGAGTTTTGGCCTGCCTGGCGACATCACCAGGCGGTATAAGATAAAGGTGCACTATGCAGAAATCGCCTCGCCATTTGCTGGTTGTAAAAATTCTAATACTTCGCCTAATTTCAGTTCGTGACAGAACAAGCAAGTATAGTGTAGAGAATTGTTGTACCATCTAAACCGCTGTGACAATATTTTTGGTATTGGAAAAAATATTTATTTTCAGCTGTTTAAAGCTGGTGTACAAAACCGAAAGTAAAAGACGCAGAAACGAAACTTAAGAATGAGAGGCATAGAAATGGAACACATAGAACATATCTACCGCTTCTTAGACTTGCTTTCAACGAGAATGACAGATCTATAACGCATATTTCTATGTTAATCTGGTCGGTCGCCCAAAAGGTTACATATTGCAGCTTTATTAGACCAATAACAAAGAGTGTTTCAAACCTCTCTACCAATAGCAGCTAGTTTTCAGGTTATCCGATCCCTCCCATTAGGCTCATGCAATTAGACAACTCAGACAACTCCCAGACAGACCTAGCTAAATTCTTGCTTAATATTAAGAAATTGGTCTTTGCTAAGAAGCATTTTTTTCCCCTTTTTTGACCATTTTCATTGTAAAGAAAATAACAGTAAGGTAGTGGCTGCAAGGGGCCTTTAAGTGATGGATGTGCCAACCATGGCTGGGGAAGTTGGTTAATGCTGAGAGTATCCTGGTCTCATGTTAAGGCTTGCCCACAGATCTGCCTTGTATTGCCTCTCTTCCTGCCACAATGACCATGTGCTATTAAGCTGGTACTTGACAAAACAGGAAAACTGTAGTTTAATATTTGTGTAAGAACCCATATTTGAATCATCCCAAAACAAGTACTTTAGGTATCCTGCTGACCTCACAAAGCTATTTAGTCAGGTTTCACCAAATGCAAGACTGTCCTCTCCTTAAAGCCACAACTTTTTTCCTTCTCTGCCAATTCTTGGTCCTCCAGATGCATAAGGAGTCAACAGAGATTTTGAATGTAGTTGATCTCCTTTTAAGTTGATCGCCTTTCTGGACATAGACTGCCGCTGGTCGAGAAGTAGACGATTATAGATTGTGCACACATGAAATGAAATTGTAATGTAATTTTCATGAAACAATCTTTGAAAAACTGGAAGACCATGAAAAAAGTATTTCATGTATTTTTCATCTTTTTGTCAAGTCGCTGATTAATATTTCAGAGTTCTGGGGTTGGCTTCAGTATTGAAACTTTGTAAAATTAGCCAGCAATGCAAGTACTGAGCATATCCCAGAGGGCTGGTGGAAGCTTGTTAGAACAGCGGGGCTCCCCGCAGCTGGACCGGGCCAGATGCACAGAATTCCTCTGGCGCATGCAGATCCAGCCACTTGACACCAAGAATAATGTCATCTTCTACCGTCTTGTATCTTTAACACCTTATGTTATATGTCTAGGAATGTTGGGTTGAGTTTTGGCTTTGAATTGAAGTTGAACAGTACTAGGCTACAAAGGAAAATGACCCCTGTCAAGAGGATATAAGATGATACACTGTAGATAAATATTTCCTATGTATTATTTTAGTTGCTGACTGCCAAATAGGCCCATACATCCATGTTTCGCAGTATTATGCCCTATCATGTGTCCCAGTTTGAGCTATGATCACGGTCGCCCACGGTCTGCGCATGTAATCTTAACCTGTGAGGACCAGTAATGACATTTGCAGTCCATGGATAAACGCCTTTCCAACAATTCCTAAGATTAACAGATATGACTTGTGGGCATGTTAAATCGTGATGCTTTTTTTCATTATCTTTTCCTCTGGACATAAACTGGCATGGTCAAATAGGATCCTCCCTAATGGAATAGTTCACTGATTCTTAAATGGTAGAGTAGGCCTATTTCAGTAAACTGTCCGAAAGGGGAAGTGACATTTGGGATTCTGGCAGGGGGAGAGTGGGTTGGCCAGATTATCCTTTTATGCAAATGTCCTCCCTCCCCTGTTAGGTCCCAGTGAAGCGTGGAGGGAGCCTCGGCGCTGCCCACAGCTGCTTCCCATTTCTGCAGAATCACATAGTAGCCATCTGGAAGGACACCGTTGTCGCTGCACAGCCCTGATGAGCTCCTCTGCTGGGCCTCGCCTCTCTCTCCAGGAAGCTAGGCCTGGTCCTCTGAGCCCTGGCCCTAGCCTCATGCTCCACTGCCTCATCCTCAGTGTGCTAGCTAGCTAGTTGTCCACTCTCTTGTTCTGTATCCCCCTGGCAATTTATTTCACTCTTCTAGGTTATCTCTGTGCTATATGTAGCATTCACCCACATCTTCTCTCTGGCCTGGCATTCCTTTCTCAGGTCCTCTGTGTGTTAGCKCCCCCCCCCCCCCCCCCTGGCAGTCATTCTGTCTGGTTCTGTTTTCTCTCAGGTTATCATGGACCTCTGTTGTCCAGTGTTCAGTGCCCTGCCTTGTAGTTCTTTTCCTGAATTCTGAGCCTTACTCCTCTATTGCTAGATCTTTTGAACTATAGTAAATGACCTAATCAAATCCTCTGTCCTTCAAGCCCTAGTGTACCACTGCTTGGTGATCATGTGGTTTCATTATATCATTCATCTATTTATATTTTATATTTCAACCTGATAGTCAGGACACTTTAGCAAACCCATGTTGGAGTTAAAAGTCATGAAAAGTATCTTATGCGTAGTTTAAATACAATAAGCATTCATTTATTCAGCATTAATTAAGTTGGCTGCAATGTTTTTACGTTGGATAAAAAATATATATATATATTCACCAGGAATATGACTGTCAATCATTCAGTCTGTTTTTCCTTGACAAGTAGCGGCTACATTTTGAATGATTGGCACATTGTGAACTTACCGATTTAGGTACGTTTGAGAAAGTGCAATTACATTTCATATTTCTCTAAATGTATTTATCCATTTGGTTATCATGGCAGTACGGTTTGGTAATGAAAGTATTGAGAGGGTTGCTCACTCAAATGTTTCGGGTCATGTACTGTACATCTAGTTTTGCCTATAGGCTATTCTCAATGAGTGAAATGTACAGAGCAATCACAGTTCTCTATTCCACGGTATATTGTCAGATCAATAGTATTTGCTTTAAATGTATAAATGTGCCAGATGTTGCACCCTGATGATTCTGAATTGCTTTTAATAACTGCAATTAATTTTCATTCAAATATCCATGTGTAGAAATGGAATAGTGTGAAAAGTTTGCTATGGACATGGGTCCAGTGGGAAAATACAGTGCATCCTCTATTTTACCTGCCACTGGTGAATCTTACTATGAAAAAATCCCAAATATCAGTATTATTTTTGTGTATGTAAAATATCCTTTATTGATATTTGCAAGCATGATATATGAGTAAAGTTACTTTAAAAGTTCAGTTCAAATTGAGAGTAACATTTTATCTGCCACCGAGGTAAAAAGCTGGGACAAAACTGAATACCATCCATACTTTATATCAAACAAAAATATATTTCAGTAAATAACACTCGAGTTCAGTCATTCATTTATTCAACTCAAATCCATCTATCACATTTGATTAATGGTAGGGAATGTTTGAACTGAACAAATCAAACATAGGAAACCCCAACACCAACTAATAAATTACAAAAAGAAACACATGCATGTGTACACAGCATAAATAATGTATAAAAAACTTTATACCATGGAATTGTTGAATTCTCATTTCTGACTGGCTTGAAGGGCATTCTAGAGCGTGCATTATTTAAGCAATAAGGCCAGAGGGGGTGTGGTACAGTATATGGCCAATATACCACGGCTAAGGGCTGTATCCAGGCACCCCGTGTTGCGTCGTGGTTCAGAACAGCCCTTAGCCGTGGTACAGTATATTGGCCATATATCACAAACGTAATGAGAGCAGTAAATATAAATGTTTTTGTCATACCCGTGGTATACAGGCTGATATACCACAGCTGTCAGCCAATCAACATTCGAACCACCCAGTTTATAATTGCCTTTATAAACTGGGTGGTTCGAGCCCTGAATGCTCATTGACTGAAAGCCGTGGTACATCACGGGTATGACCAAATAATTATTGTTACTGTTCTAATTACGTTGGTAACCAGTTTATAATAGCAATAAGGCACCTCGGGGGTTGTGGTATATTGGCCATATATAACACCCTCTCAGGTGTGTTTCTTTTGTTATTGGTTAAATAATGCACGGTATATTGCTTATAGTGCTTAGTTCATTCTATAGCTCATTCTTGCATGTTTTGTTTGAGCTCATTTTGAAAGCAAAAGTCAAATTGAAAACAATATTGGTATTGTTGAATCCGATTTTCATAATAGCAAGCTAGGACTGATGGTTTGGTTAGCTTTACAATCATGGGCTCCCGAGTGGTGCAGCGGTCTAAGGCACTGCATCTCAGTGCTAGAGGCATTATTACAGACACCCTGGTTCGAATCCAGGCTGTATCACAACCGGCCGTGATTGGGAGTCCCATAGGGTGGTGCACAATTGGCCCAGTGTAGTTTGGGTTTGGTCGGTGTAGGCCGTCATTGTAAATAAGAGTTGGTTCTTAACTGACTTGCCTGGTTAAATTTAAAAAGTCTGTTTGTTTAGTTACCACAGCAACTAATTTAGTTGTAGTAAACTCTACAGTGAATGTTGAACACATTTCTACCTGCAAAGTAACACATTTCTTGTGGCAAATGTGCTAAATTATAGCCATGGTATAAAAGAGATATTCAACTTGGTGCTCTATGCGTTCTCTGGATAATAATGCAACTCAGTGGAAGGTTTAGTTCCACTCCTCTACTGCGTTGTGGAACACACCATTCATTATTTTCCATAGAACGCATAGCCCCTTGTTGATTATCCCTTACGTAAATGTCAAGCAATACCTTGCCATTTAAAAGCCAACTTTATTGGATGATTGTGTTCTTTAGAACAAAGTATACAGATATTTCTCCAGGTAGGCTATCAGATATTCCTCCAGGTAGGCTATCAGATATTCCTCCAGGTAGGCTATCAGATATTCCTCCAGGTAGGCTATCAGAAAACAGACATTTATTTAATGTATACAGACATCAAAGGCTAGATCAATGACTTAAAACTATACAGTATGTGACACATAATACTTACTGCTGAGGCACAATCATTTCTAAAGTTGTTTGTTTTGTTCACTGAACAGTTATTTTAACACCTTTTGTTTTCTAAGAAGCAGATGGAGGAATCGTTTCCCTTTTTCTCCTGAACATGTGAAATTAACATAAACTAGTCTTGTTCTTTGTTTTTCAAACATGCAATTTCTTGACAACGTATAAAAATCGCCACTTTCATAGACCAAGTGTGTGTGGGTGTGTGTCTGTGTGTGCGTGTGTGTGTTCATGTGGTAGTGTGTGTTCAGTGGGCCACTCAGTAGCAATGCTCCCCTCGGGTCATGTGTGAGGAAAACTCGTAACGGTCCTGACTGCGGTGGCCACAGAGGTTACACTCAAAGGGGTCTCGGAAGCCGTGGCAGCCCATGTGGATGGTGTACATCACGTGGTCTAGGAAGAGGATGCGGCAGTGTTCACAGCAATATGCCCTCAACTGCTCCCCCTCTCCACTCAGCACCTTGAACCCCTCTGAGGCCATCTCGATGCTGGCCCGCATGGCCTCGTACTGCCGCTGCTGCTCCTCCTTCGCCAGGGGCAGCACTCCATTACGTACCGCAGGCGTGATGTGGTTGTTCAGGTAGATGAGGCCCGATGCCCCGCCACCTGCCCTCTCTTCATTGTTGCTCTCCGTGTCAGTGGAATCCTGGCCACTGTGGTTGGGGGAGCCGTCCCTCTCGCTGGAGGCTGATTTGGACTTGGCGAGCAGCAGCAAGTTCTCAGCTGCGCTGTCCTTGGCTGACAGGCTGTGGCCCCCCGCCCCTTGGCCCTCTACAGGCGGCTTGTGGAGGGGGTACATGGAGCCAATGACCCCCACGTCAGAGGAGGTTGGGGAGGTCTGGATGAGAGGTCGCAGAGACTCGGCACCCAGGTAGCTGATGGCGCTGTTGATGGCCTGGTCGATGACATGAGGCTGCATCAGTTCCCCGGGGTTGCCCTCGAAGGAGAGTTCGGAGAGACGCTTCCCACCTGAGGATTAGAAAGGGAAAACAGATGAATTACCAATGTTACAATTCAAATATAAAATCCCTCATATCAAACACTAATGTTTCTCTGTAGTTCTACATTTTTTTTTGCTTTATTTAACTAAGCAAGTCAGTTTAGAACAAATTCTTATTTTCAATGACGGCCTAGGAACAGTGGGTTAACTGCCTTGTTCAGGGGCAGAACGACAGATTTTTACCTTGTCAGCTCGGGGATTCGGTCTTGCAACCTTTCAGTTACTAGTCCAATTCTCTAACCACTAAGCTACCTGCCGCCCCAAAATGTATTGGTCACAATTTTACTGATATTGATTGGTGATTCTCCTTATTTCGAGTATTCCATTCTTTACATTGTTCTCCTTAGTGTCTCATGGCTGATTACTTTGTTTTATTTGTTGTAATTTTTTACATGTTTTGTCAATATATTCTTATTAATATATTTAATTAATTTAATTTAAGTAAGAGTCATCTTCAAATAAATGTATAATACACAAAGCCTTAGAATCAAGTTGAATTCAATGGAAATATTATGTTTGATCAATTTAAATAAAGCTCAAACATTGTTATAATGATAACAGATTCCAGGCACAAGGGTGATCATACTGAATATGTGTTGTTTTATTAAATAGCATATTCTGCAGGGCAATCGTGGCAAATCAGAATGCATCAAACTGAAATACGCAATTCTCACGTTTGGAACCTAAGTCGTGTGCTTTGCAGTTAAAGCAATGTTTGTTGGTATACAAAGGAAGCAGACTTTATCCCTTACCTACAAACTTCTGTGGCATAGTGCTCTTACGTTTGGCTACATTATTAGCTAGTCTTTCTAGCACCAAGACTCTCTCAGATCCCGTCTGGCTTAAGTCTTCCCTCTGCTCATTCTGGTTGCTTTCTTCCTTTACTACTGGAAAGCAAGATAGAAAAGTAGGTTTCAGAATCAAAGTAGTAAAATCTGTCCCGATCAAATGTAGGATTATTGTATAACAGGATCTTGCTAATATTGGCTTAAGCATCCCTGAAAGTAGATTTCTTACAGGATGCTTTTATTGAGAGACTTGGAATGCAGTGCCTTCAGAATGTATCTATCCCCCTTGACRTATTCAAACATTTTGTTGTGTTACAGCCTGAATTCAAAATGTATTATATCGATTTTTTTTATCTCACCCATCTACACAGAATAACCCATAATGACAAAGTGAATTTCTTGCAAATGTATTGAAAATTAAATACAGAAATATCAAATTTACATACAGTTGAAGTTGCAAGTTTACATACACTTAGGTTGGAGCAATTAAAACTCGTTTTTCAACCACTCCACACATTTCTTGTTAACAAACTATAGTTTTGGCAAGTCGGTTAGGACATCTACTTTGTGCATGACACAAGTAATTTTCCCAACAATTATTTACAGACAGATTATTTCACTTATAATTCACTGTATCACAATTCCAGTGGGTCAGAAGTTTGCATACACTAAGTTGACTGTGCCTTTAAACAACTTTGAAAATTCCAGAAAATGATGTCATGGCTTTAGAAGCTTCTGATAGGCTAATTGACATCATTTGAGTCAATTGGAGGTGTACCTGTGGATGTATTTCAAGGCCTACCTTCAAACCCAGTGCCTCTTTGCTTGACATCATGGGAAAATCAAAATAAATCAGCTAAAACCTCATTAAAAAAATTGTAGACCTCCACAAGTCTGGTTCATCCTTGGGAGCAATTTCCAAATGCCTGAAGGGACCACGTTCATCTGTACAAATAATAGTACGCAAGTATAAACACCATGGGACCACGCAGCCGTCATACCGCTCAGGAAGGAGATGCGTTTTGTCTCCTAGAGATGAACGTACTTCGGTGCGAAAAGTTCAAATCAATCCCAGAACAACAGAAAAGGACCTTGTGAAGATGCTGGAGGAAACAGGTACAAAAGTATCTATATCCACAGTAAAACGAGTCCTATATCGACATAACCTGAAAGGCCGCTCAGCAAGGAAGAAGCCACAGCTCCAAAACCGCCATAAAAAAGCCAGACCACGGTTTGCATCTGCACATGGGGACAAAGATGGTACTTTTTGGAGAAATGTCCTCTGGTCTGCTGAAACAAAAATAGAACTGTTTGGCCATAATAACGATTGTTATGTTTGGAGGAAAAAGGGGGACGCTTGCAAGCCGAAGAACACCATCCCAACCGTGAAGCACGGGGGTGACAGCATCAAGTTGTGGGGGTGCTTTGCTGCAGGAGGGACTGATGCACTTCACAAAATAGATGGCATCATGAGGATGGAAAATTATGTGGATGTATTGAAGCAACATCTCAAGAAATCAGTCAGGAAGTTAAAGCTTGGTCACAAATGGGTCTTCCAAATGGACAATGACCCCAAGCATACTTCCAAAGTTGTGGCAAAATAGCTTAAGGACAACAAAGGCAAGGTATTGGAGTGGCCATCACAAAGCCCTGACCTCAATCCTATAGAAAATGTGTGGGCAGGACTGAAAAAGCGTGTACGAGCAAGGAGGCCTACAAACCTGACTCAGTTACACCAGCTCTGTCGGGAGGAATGGGACAAAATTCACCCAACTTATTGTGGGAAGCTTGTGGAAGGTTACCCAAAACGTTTGACCCAAGTTAAACCATTTAAAGGCAATGCTACCAAATACTAATTGAGTGTATGTAAACTGGGAATATGATGAAAGAAATAAAAGCTTAAATAAATCATTCTCTCTACTATTATTCTGACATTTCACATTCTTAAAATAAAGTGGTGATCCTTACTGACCTAAGACAGGGAGTTTTTCTAGGATTAAGTTTCAGGAATTGTGAAAAACTGAGTTTAAATGTATTTGGCTAAGGTGTATGTAAACTTCCGACTTCAACTGTAAGTATTCACACCCTTGAGTCAACACATGTTAGAATCACATTTGGCAGCAATTACAGCTTTGAGTCTTTCTGGGTCAGTCTCTAAGAGCTTTGCACACCTGGTTCCTACAATATTTACAACTTATAAAAATTCTTAAAGCTCTGTCAAGTTGGTTGTTGATCATTGCTAGACAGACATTTTCAAGTCTTGCTGTGGATTTTCAAGCCGATTTCAGTCAAAAATGTAACTAGGTCACTCAGGAACATTCATTGTCACCTTGGTAAACAACTCCAGTGTATATTTGGCCTTTTAGGTTATTGTCCTGCTGAAAGGTGAATTTGTCTCCCAGTGTCTGTTGGAAAGCAGACTAATCCAGGTTTTCCTCTGGGATTTTGCCTGTGCTTAGCTCTTATCCGTTTATTTTCATCCTTAAAACCTCCCTTGCAGATGACAAGCATACCCATAACCTGATGCAGCCACCACAATGTTTGAACATTTGAAGAGTGGTACTCAGTGATATAATGTGTTGGATTTGCCCCAAACATAAAGCTTTGTATATTTAGGACATAAAGTTGATTTATTTGCCACATTTTTTTGTTTTACTTTAATGCCTTATTGCAAACAGAATGCATGTTTTGGAATATTTCTATTTTGTACAGGCTTCCATCTTTTCACTCTGTCATTTAGGTTAGTATTGTGGCATAACTACAATGTTGTTAGTCCATCCTCTGTTTTCTCCTATCAAATCTAATTTTATTGGTCGCATACACATATCTAGCAGATGTTATTTCGGGGGTTAGCAAAATGCTTGTGTTCATAGATCCAATAGTTCAGTAATATCTAATACACAACCATACACACAAATCTAAAAAGTAAGAGTATAAATATATATACAGTAACAGTCAAAAGTTTGGATACACCTACTCATTCCAGGGTTGAGCTGTTCTTGCCATAATATGGTCTTGGTCATTTACCAAATATGGCTATCTTCTGTATACCACCCCTACCTTGTCACAACACAACTGATAAAACGCATTAAGAAGAAATGAAATTCCACAAATTAACTTTTAACAAAGCACACCTGTTAATTGAAATGCATTCCAGGTGACTACCTCATGAAGCTGGTTGAGAGAATGCCAAGAGTGTGCAAAGCTGTCATCAAGGCAAAGGGTGGCTACTTTGAAGAATCTAAAATCTAAAATATATTTAGGTTTGTTTAACAGTTTTTTGGTTACTACATGTTTCCATATGTGTCATTTCATAGTTTTGATGTCTTCACTATTATTCTACAATGTATAAAATAGTAAAAATAAAGAAAAACCCCGGAATGAGTAGGTGTGTCCAAACTTTTGACTGGTACTGTATATACTGTATATAAATATTGCATTCGGAAAGTATTCAGACCTCTTTACTTTTCCCACATTTTGTTATGTTACAGCTTCATCTAAAATTGATTAAATAAAAAAAGTCCTCATCAATCTACACACAATACCCCATAATGACAAAGCAAATACCCCATAATAAAAAACTGAAATATCACATTTACATAAGTATTCAGAACCTTTACTCAGTACTTTGTTGAAGCACCTTTGGCAGCGATTACAACCTCGAGTTTTCTTCGTTATGACGCTACAAGCTTGGCACTCCTGTATTTGTCTCTGTACTGGCACCCCCTGTATATATTGTTATTTTTTACTGCTCCTCTTCAATTACTTGTTACTTTTATCTCTTATTCTTATCCGTATTTTTTGAAACTGCACTGTCGGTTAGGGGCTCGTAAGTAAGCATTTCACTGTTGTATTCGGCGCATGTGACTAATACAATTTGATTTGATTTGGGGAGTTTCACCCATTCTTCTCTGCAGATCCTCTCAAGCTCTGTCAGGTTGGATGGGGAGCGTCGCTGCCTAGCTATTTTCAGGTCTCAGGTCAGAGATGTTCGATTGGGTTCGATCCTTCATCAAGGATCTCACTGTACTTTGCTCCGTTCATCTTTCCCTCTATCCTGACTAGTCTCCCAGTCCCTGCCGCTGAAAAACATCCCCACAGCATGATGCTGCCTCCACCATGCTTCACCGTGGGGATGGTGCCAAGTTTACTCCAGATATGACGCTTGGCATTCAGGTCAAAGAGTTCAATCTTGGTTTCATCAGGCCAGAGAATCTTGTTTCTCATGGTCTGGGAGTCCTTTAGGTGCTTTTTGGGAAACTCCAAACAGACTGTCATGTGCCTTTTACTGAGGAGTGGCTTCCATCTGGCCAATCTACCATAAAGGCCTGATTGGTGGAGTGCTGCAGAGATGGTTGTCCTTCTGGAAGGTTCTCCCTTCTCCACAAAGGAACTCTGGAGCTCTGTCAGAGTGACCATCAGGTTCTTGGTAAACTCCCCGACCAGGGCCCTTCTCCCCCTATTGCTCAGTTTGGCCGTGCGGCCAGCTCTAGGAAGAGTCTTGGTGTTTCCAAACTTCTTCCATTTAAGAATCATGGAGGCCACTGTGTTCTTGGGACCTTCAATACTGCAGACATTTTTTGGTACCCTACCCTAGATCTGTGCCTCGACACAATCCTGTCTCAGAGCTCTACGGACAATTCCTTCGAACCCCATGGCTTGGTTTTTGTTCTTACATGCATTGTCAAATGTGGGACCTTATATAGACAGGTGTGTGTGCCTTTCCAAATCGTGTCCAATCAATTGAATTGACCACAAATGGACTCCAATCAAGTTGTAGAAATATCTCAAGGATGATCAATGGAAACAGGATGCACCTGAGCTCAATTTTAAAGTCTCATAGCAAAGGGTTTGAATACTTATGTAAATAAGGTATTTCTGTTTTTTATTTTTAATATATTTACAAAAAAAGAAAACATTTTTTTTTTTTTAAGGTTTCACTTTGTCATTATGGGGTACTGTTTGTAGATTGATGAGGAAAAACATTAATTTAATCAATTTTAGAATAAAAAATAAAAAAGTTAAGGGGTCTGAATATTTTACGAATGCATTGTATATGTCTGTGTGATGGGATGTATAGATAATATGGACAGTATCTGTATAGAATATGTCGAACTGTATATCTGAAGAATAGTATATCACAGCCATTAAACTCTGTAACTGTTTCAAAGTCACCATTGGCCCTGAGCGGTTTCCTTCTTCTCCGGCAACTGAGTTAGGAAGGATGCCTGTATCTTTGTAGCGACTGGGTGTATTGATACACCTTCCAAATGATTGACTCAAGACATTTCAGCTTCTCATTTTTTATTTGTAAACATAACTAAAATGTCCACTTTGACATTATGGGTATTGTGGTTAGGCCAGTGACACAAAATCTCAATTTAATCCATTTTAAATTCAGGCTGTAAAACAACAAAATGTGAAAAAATTCAAGGAGTGTGAATACTTTCTGAAGGCACGCACTGACTAAGCAAAGGAGAGTGATCAACCTGTCTCATAATTTCCTCTTATAATAATACAGACCTCTGCTCTCTCGGCCCACTTCCTAATGTTGTCAGATCAGAAGGTTACATTTACATCCACCTTCAATGGATCATTTGTATAAGAGGTATTTTAACGTGAGCAAAAGCCACATTATCTTACTATATTTAACTTTAAGCCGTGTTCCACATTCAGGAAATTATTATTAGATTTAAGCAGAACTGTCCATTCATTTTTTACAAAACATGAACTGAAAAGATTACAAGGGAAAAGACGTCAGACTCTTATTTATGGTTCGTTGATTCACAGAATGAAGTAGTAAAACTTAAAGAACTATCCGGCATCCAAGAAAATAAGCTTCCACTCTATTTTACCACATTTCTTTACTGAATAAAGTGTTTTCCCCCTTTAGAATAACTGGGTATGAGTCAGCCAGAAACAGCCAAAAGCCCTTGTCCAATACATCATGGAAGCCTTACTGATAGAGATACAGCATTTATTGTGCAGATAAATGTCATAAAATGTTGTCCTGACCTGTTGGGAGTATTGTTGTAATTGCAACATTGTTGGTTCATTAATGTTGCTACCAGAGAGAGTCCTGAGTAAACTACAGTGCACAGTAGGTCAACCAGTGTGGGTGGAGGTGAGAAACAGACACTAACCTGTATAGATGCTGTTCTGCAGCCCCATACACTGGAGATAGTTGTGACACCGCTCCTTGTGTTCCTCCAGAGAGCTACGCTGCTTGTAGCTCCGCCCACAGTAGGCACATTTGTGGGGTTTTCCAACTGTAAGATGTGACATTGCTAGAGCGGTGAGCACTGACAGCAATTACATCGAGAGCGGATATTCAAGTGCATGTGAGCGGTCCATAGTACTGTCCATATTGTGAGTGGTGTATACTGTATGTTGTATTTTGCAAAATATAATGGGATTGTTTTTCATTCTCCAATAGACCCAGTCACATGTTTCATTCACATGATAAATGTAATGGTTTTACAATAATTTATTTGCAGTTGACAGATATGGCTCCCACTTCACAATAAGACAAGATATCCATCTCACAGAGTACACTGTAGGTGTTCCCTCACAATTCCACCTGGTAATTACCACGGTCGTGTTAATTTGGCCCCAAACGGAAGAAAACTGACTGAAACAGGGAGGGACTACATTGACTTGTCCAATAAGAGAAATTCATTTTCATTTTCTGTTGCAAAATGGTTTTAAAAATGCATGCCCTAATGAACACAGCCCATTTCCACAGCACACTGACCACTACTCCTGCCCTCCTAACTCACCGGAGTGGGTGCGCAGGTGACCGCTGAGGGCGTCCCTCCTGCGACAGGCGTAGTTGCACAGGTGACACTTGAAGGGCTTCTCTCCTGAGTGGAGCTTGATGTGGCGCAGTAGGTTGCCTTTCTGGGTGAAAGAAGCACCACACTGGCTGCACTGGAACGGACGTTCTCCTGAGGACAAGAAACACCACACCAGCATGCTGTGAGGGCCATCACACGGGTACAGCTGCCACTCATCTACAGTATCAACGCTTTAAATGTAATTGGCAGATTGCAAATGAGTGTTTGGATATTTTTCCCTCGCAAGCACACTTTTGTAATCTCACAAACACACACCTGGAGTATAGGCATCTGTAAGTTATGTAGATACTATCATGTAGACGTTAACATTAAATAGGAACATTTTCAGCAAAATCTTGTGTTGTGAGCGCAGACACAAAATTACAATAATATAGCAAATTAGTGTTTTATTTGTAAGAGTAGACCTATGTGAATGGAATGATATATGTTTTAGATAAACGAGGGTTAATGCAGAGTGTTGACAGTGTGTGGGGAATGTATGAATGGGCTTTCTTTTTTGTCATCCTACAGCAGGAGATGGACCAATTTGTAGTTTGTATCAGTTTATCAACCATTGGGAGTTTCTAGTTTGCTTTGAGATACACCAATGTCAGCTCAGCTCAACGAGAACAGCCTCTCCTCAGACAATAATAGGCTAGGTATAAAGCCATTGTCTGAATGTTGCTATGTGGATGCAGGAACTAAAGCATCCCAAATAGAGCCACTGTGGATGTGAATTCGGGGTCACTGTACTAAAAGACTCCCAAGTACTTGAACACAGTGGATGATGGAGGAACTCGGAGCACAACCCAATCAACCAGCCTAGGAGGGTTTGAAAGCGGAGTGACACTCCATTCCTCCGTGCTCTCCCTGGCCCTGCACCTCAGAGCCGACTACCACTCTGATCGAACAAGAGCCTTTCAGACTAAGGCTGCCAGTTTCGTAATGCACCAGTGCCTGGGTCAATTTGATCTGAAAATCTAATTTTTTCCCCTCTTCTTTGGCTCTAAAATAAGAGCGGCCCATCACAATGCAAATTCAAGCTAATTTGAATAAAGCGAAGGAAACACTTTGTGTTGAGAGCCAGTCTTCCTGATCAGTGGTTCTGGAATAAACCAATATCCATCCTCTCTGCGTGTTGTGGCATTCTGTGAGAAGGTTTTAATATGGCTTTTTTTTTCTTTTCTTCAAAAGGCCCCATAAAATAAGACTCACCAGTGAAGCAGCAAAAATATAGAAAAAAGGAAACTCATTAAAAATGCATTTCAGGAGCAGACTCACCACAGAATATTTTCTATTTAAATAGGAGGCACTTCATTATATATTTTATTATACGTTCTTTTGCATTTACATTTGGTCTAGTGTTCCTTTCTTCCATTTTGGGTTTCATTAGTTTCTAAAGCTTGGCAGTTAAGTGCCTTTTTAAAAAGTGTTCCCCCCCACTGGTTTGGGTTCATTTCAATAGAATATCAATTTTGAATTTTGAAAAAGTTGTAATACTTGGATAATTGCCATTTTGTGGAGATTCCTTTTAATTGCTGCTGATATCCTGTTTTTCAACTGTGATTTAAGGTCATGTTTAGGGACTAAGTTCATTTAACTTTTTTATTTTATCACACAACCAATAGACCACAAGCATTTTCTCTCTTGAAATAATTTAAAAGGACACTCAGAGAAGGAGTTACCCAAAAGTCACTCATACAGAATATCTAGATACTACACATGACACATGACATACTTGACTAATACTTCCATATTTGACTCTAAAACTCCTGTTTACAACATTACAGACCAATATATTGACTGTAGCACAGTAACTATGTGAAAATACACCTCCGAAACCCATTTGACCACTACAAACCAATGAAAGCTCTATATTATCCACATCAACTAAATGGAATGGATCTCCTCATGTTAAGCTCTTCCATCATCAATTAACTCCTATTGGTAAAGCAATAACTTCTACAAAACAAGTATTCAACTGCTTCATTGCACCTCACTTACTGAGAAAGTGCATGGTAACAGTTATCCCCTCCTGGTGCTTTTCTTATAGAATTCAACACAATTGGTGGATACCTAGCACTGTACCATGGTATCCTACTTAGTGGTGCTTAGTTCTCCAATATACAAAAACATACTTATTAGGTGATAAGCATGTAATTCATTTCTGTAAAATAGTGTCAAAACCCAATTACTTGTGTTGTAGCTTATGCTTTGTGGACAACTTTGGAATAAAACATTTGAACAAAGATTTACCCTAACTGTGCTCTGTCTACTGCTCTCAGTGTCTGAAGTGGAGATAACGACACTGACAGAATCCATCTCAGCTTCTCCTCTCCACATACACATGACCTCTCTGTAAGGCTACCTACCAGTGAGCGTGGGTGCAAAGTAAGGGCGATGGGTGTCGCAGATGGCTTACCAGTGTGGCTTCGCTTGTGCACCATCAGCACATTGGGGCCAATGCAAACTATCCCACAGATATCACACTTGAGCTTCCCGTTGGGCAGGCGAATACCCCCGGCCGAGGAGTAGGGGCCCTTGCTGCCGGGGCCGCCTGCATGGGAGCCGTTCACTTTGGCCCCCGAGGCATCGAGCACGCGCAAGTCTTCCGCACACTCCTCCTCCTCCTCGCCATTCATCATCATGTCAAAGGCGAGCCCATTCTCCTCGTCACTGCGAGCCTCAACTTTAATGTTACAGGCTGGAAAAGAGGGCAGTGGGCCACTGTTTAGAATAGGAGCATGTTTTTGGGGGACTATAGCCTACATTACTGTGTAGAAATATGAGTACATTACTATGTTACTATTTGAGTACATGTAAATCTTTGACTGTCTATGGGTCAATATGTGACTATTAGTTTAAGGGCATGTGTCTGTTTCTCCCTCTACTTGAATGGTTGTTTTAGTCTATGAATATGTATCGGTGATGGTATGCCTCACCCCCAATGAACGTACTGATAGCAAAAGTTCATTGCAGAGTGAGAGCATGTAAATCAACACTTTCTGTGCAGCTATCCTCAATTCAACTTGATTGGCTGAGCACACTAGGACAAAACTTTGAAACAAATTTGGTGAACTCATGCAGTGGGTTCTTGTGATCAGTGCTCCAGATCAAACATAACAGATGGATTTTTTTTTAACTTTTCGCTACAGGAAATAGGGAAACTCATACTGCATCTCTCATCATCACACTTCTGTGAAAATGACAGCAAGATAAACAGGAAACAGAGACACAGGAAGCTGTGTGAAACAAGGGACGGCAGCGGTGTAAACCAGTCCAACAAACTACGGTAAACAAACACACACACACACTAACACTCGCACACCAAACAAGTAAGGGAGAAATAATACATGTAAAAAAATGTAAACGATAATCCAAAAACGCTTGCATTCTAAGTGTAACACAATGAATGTTTGATTTATAGATATAACCCACTGGTAACATCTAGTTTTGATTTACATTTGGTTTAATTGTCAACTAACATGAATTCAACGTGAAATCAACAAAGAAATTCACCATGTCATTGGATTTAGGTTAAAAGTTGGGTGAAAAAAAGATGAAACGCCCTTACGTTGCTAACTTTTTGCGAATTCAATTAGTTTTCCACATTGATTCAATATCCTCACATTCAATTTTTGGTTGAAACGACGTGGAAACAACGTTGATTCGACCAGTTTTTTGTCCAGTGGGAACTGTTGTTTTCACTAACTTTGGAACCAGACTATGGCATGACAATCCATTTGCACAAATATTTTGTTCAACCTTAATTGAATCAACATCTACCATCTCAATAAGCACAACTATTAAAAAGTATCGGATGTAAAGGAAATGTGACGACAGGCATCTGATTGAGTATTGGAGGGATATCAGGTCAAGTGACTGGTTCCTCAATTTGTTGGACTTTACTTTTAACCACTTAAACAATCCCTCAACTATTAGCCTGTGATTTGCATGTCATGTCGGTTGATTTCCTCATGTGTCTAACTTGTTTGTACACCCGAAGAGGAAGGAGCGGCAATAATGAAATGTAGGAATCTATAGGGAAAAAGGAGAAGCTTCAGAAACAGGGTCTACCTAACCGAAATACCAATCATTATGGAGAAGTGACAGAAAGGGAAGCACAGACGAGGAATTGTAAAACAGTGTAAAACTGAAACAGTCTTTTGTGGGACGCTTGTTTTCACTGACACTCCTAGGGAACAAGCTCCCATAATGCATGATTCATCCAGTGAGATAGGAAAGGCAACTTGTGTGAACTCTTTTTGACTTTTTGTTGCTCTCAGATGAAACTTCAGTATTAACTGAATACCATCTTGGTGATACTGGATCAAATCAGCCTTTGGTATACAGCACTATGCTAACTACTCAAATAATACAATTAAGCACCACCTTGGTGATAGTGGACAGACCAAAGACCAAATAACGTTAGAATTAGTTATGTTATGCTAACTGCTGAAATACTGTAAATCCATGGCAGCCTTGTAAAGAAAACTGCTCCTCCCTCACCATACAACATTTTGTCTGTTTGCCTGTTGTTACTTGTCTTTGCAAGTGGACACATAGACCACTACATGTCTTTCCGCTGAGCAGGCGAGATGAGGGAAACACAAACCATATGCTTATAGAAATCGCACACCCGGCACAAAGGAAGTTAGCTAGATGAAAGCAGAAAGGCACAGATTACTACTGACATAGAGAGAACACCCCGGGAACTGATAACCTTAAAGAGCATATTATCACTAACCACAGATGCTGAGTTAAGGCCTGCATCTCCCCAAGCAGGCCTACTGGTCAGGCAGAATCATAGACCTGAGGTTTACTGGGTTGTTGACTACAACATGAACACAGCCATTTTCTTTTTAAACGTCCATGTGATTACAGTAATGAGAGAAGAAAGATTTCACTTTTTTAAATTTTTTTAAATTTTATTTTTTTACCTTTATTTTACTAGGCAAGTCAGTTAAGAACAAATTCTTATTTTCAATGACGGCCTAGGAACAGTGGGTTAACTGCCTGTTCAGGGGCAGAACGACAGATTTGTACCTTGTCAGCTCGGGGATTCGATCTTGCAACCTTTCGGTTACTAGTCCAACGCTCTAACCACTAGGCTACGCTGCCAGTGCTCTTGTTGCAATGGTGTTACCCTTTAGCATCTCACTGAGACTTTCTGTTGCTTTTTGGTTCTATATTACTCATAGTAAAATATGTATTGTTCATTTGACTTAAATGTCTGGTGTTGAAATTGAGAGTCGGATCTAGTGATTCACTGTTGTTGGTTTATTGCACTATCTCTTTGTTTGTCCTTTCCTGTGAGATTTGACACTTGCTTCCCAAAACTAGTAAATCAGGATGTGTGCCAAGCATTATACAAAGTAAAAGCCCTTCTTCCCATCCCCAATTTAGTCACAACTTCCCCATATATCCCTGAGAAGCTGCAGCACAGCAGTAGTAGTTCCCTCGGCCTTGCCAATGTCAATGCTGTCTAGCTCAGCTATGAGCCTGTGGGTTAGAGGGGCCAGAATGACAACATGAGGGTTGGTGTAGACCACTGAAACTGAAGTATCCTTCCAGAGACCTTCCGTGACAAAACCCTAGGCTTATTTACTTTGCTTGGAAGTTAAAATAAAACTAAAGACATTATTTTCAACATTGTAGGCTACCATATACTTAGTAACAGCTCCAGTGTCATTGATTTGATTCACTGGTACAAAAGAGATCACACACTGAAACTCACAATCTACTCTGAGAGAACTAGCAAAAAATAGGAAACACAGGTAACTGATAACAAGCCATTGATGATGGCTCAGTTGTGTCGTGTGGAAGTTAAAAAGAGCCTGCTGGAGGTTCCTGCAACGGGGCTGCTTTTCTCAGTGTCTGATGAAAAGAGCCCAGTGTGTGCTAACTCCGCTGTGGAACCAACCACATGTGTGTAAAACCACATAGACGCCATATTGATACACAATTCCATTGGGTGTGTCAGTTACGATAAGGAGCACCAAAAACAAAGTGTACTTTTCCCCACTCTTACGAAACTATAACCGAGCATTTTCGGGAACTCAAAAGCTTACCACTTCAGTCTGAAATAGACAGGATTGTAGTGAAGACTGGATAGCCCTAATTATTCATACATACTGAAAGAGAAATTTTGTCACCGGACAGACATACCCGTGACATGTCATTTGAGACCCGATTCAGGAAACTAGGCGTCTGTGTGACTGTAATGACAAAAAATATTTTCAGACAATTTAATTCAGTAAGGCAACCTTTTGTGACAATGTGTCTTGTCCTTCCCACACAAGGGAAATCCTTTTGGGTCTTTTTGAATCGTATGGGGAAGGCTGTGTAGGATGAAACTACAGAAGCTGTGTAGGACAAACCTACAGTATGTTAGCATTGGAAAGTGAATGGAAAACTGCAACAAACAGCCTGGCTTTGAGGTCTTGAGCTTCCGTTATACTTGCAGCCTCCTTGTCTCAGTTACACAGTCCTGCTTGCGCCCTGCACTTCAGGCCAATAGCCTTTGTACCACATGATCCTAACAGATAATAATAACTCCCTGATGCATTTGGGGTTTATCAGAGAGCCAGCAATGCATTGCATAGATACAGTATAACAGTCACTTCCTCTCACAGTGGTGATTAGATCTTTAAGGAGTGCAGAGCAACACATACTCAAAACACTTACAAACACACACACACACACGCGCACGCCGCACGCACCGCCACACACACACACACACACTCACACGAGCACGCACGCACGCACGCACACACACCACACACACACACACCACACACACACACACACACACACCACACACACCACACACACACACACACAACACACACACACACACACACACACACACACACACACACACACACACACACACACACACACACACACACACACACACACACACACACACACAGACAGACAGACAGACAGACAACAGAACAGGACAGACAGGACAGACGCCGCGCGCGCACACACACACACACACACACCACACCACACACACACACACACACACACACAACACACACAACACACACACACACACACACACACACACACAACACACAACTCACTCACACACACACACACACACAGACTCACACGACACACACACACCATCACAAGCCACACATCGCACACACCACACACACACACACACACACACACACACACACACACACACACACACACCACACACACACACACACACACACACACACACACACACACACACACACACATCACTCACTCATCACATCACTCACACACACACACACCACACACACACCACACACACACACACACTCACTCACCTCACTCACTCACTCATCACACTCACACACACACACACACACACACACACACACACACACACACACAGTGTTGTCTATGATTCAGGACCTCTTCCTGTGTTTCAAAATAATATAAGACTAGATAAAGAGGTCAGGAATCATACAACACATCCTTAAAAAACGAACTCGCCAAAGAAGACACGATCACATTTTATTTCTGATGTAATATGGGAATAATGTCTGTAACAACATTCCCAAATTGATTGACAGTTGTCATTCATTTTTCTTAGGTATGTAAAAAAAATGTTACTGTCTGACTGAAATCCCTATGGCATGGTCTCCATTGTGCATCAGTGAATATTTTAGTCATTTGAGCAGTTTTCCCTTAATTATGTCAAATCCGGCGAGTGAAGTGACTAATCATAGGCTCAACCACAAAGACAGTCATATGGAGAAAGAACAGCTTGACTGGACTGAACCTGTGGCCTCCTCTTCCAGCGCTAGCTCAACTGCACACAAAAAAGGAGCATTTATGATAAACAAAATAAGTATAGTCCATGTAATGCTTCAGAAAGTCAATCAATTGGTGGCTGATGGATAAACATTGGAACTGCAGCTGCTGGAGGTGAAAGCCTCAAGATATTTGACGACGATTTCACCTCAATGCTGACAGACGTTTTCACATTGACTAAGGGACTTTTGATGAAGATAAATGTGTACTTCATGGTTAGTAGGGCAGTTACAATAAATTCCTGGTGCATGTCGTTAACTACGGCACGCTGGCGAGGGTTGGAGTCCCTTATGTGTGCTGCTGAGCTAAAAGCTTGACAGTTGAAGTGAAAGCGGTGAGTGCGTTTTGCAGGTGCGCTGGCTGTGTGGTGGTGCGATGCGCTGGCGATGTGCAATGCTGATCTCCGATCTTGGCTCTGCTCCTGAAGACTTTATCTCCTGGAGTGTTGAAACTGCCTGATGGCAAGTACTTCTTAGGAAACTCTTGCACATCCTATTTCAGTTTCCTCTGCTCCGACATGTTGTTTCTGACTAAATGCAGCCTCGAAGTACAAGGGTGAAACTACACCACACAGCTATCTGGAGCTAATACGAAAGGACGTTCCATTTTTACACCACAAATTATAGTAACACTTAATTGTGTATCCCAGTTATCACAATCACTAACACGTCCCCTAAACCTACCGTAGATATTGGTTGTATGAGATACTGTACTTTTACGTATACAACATGATATGGTTAACCTTGTACACAGGTAGTGCAGCACTGGGGGCGGGGGGTTCACAGATGTTCTCATGAAGCAAAAAAAATCTAATTCCAAAACTTCTTCTGGTAAATGCTGCCTGGAGTCCCCTGACATGCCAGTCATGTCCTGAGTTTCAATTAACTTGAAGATCAGCTAATGGTATTCCCTGGCTTAATTTAGTTACATCCTCATATCAAGGCCACATTAGCCATTCCTTAAGGTTTTGCACATCATGTGACGGATGAGAGAAATGTCCAACCGTTCCTGCCAATGACCTAAATGCATCAAGACTGCATGTTCAAAAGAACTAAGCTTGATTAAGCGCTAGATTGAAACTAATGAGTGGAACTAAGGGATTTGTTGTTCATGTGGTAACTACTGGTCGGGATAGCGTTACATTTTATTTTACTAACTCAAAATAGTTAAGTTACCGACACATTTGTTTTTATGAAATGTAGTTTTGGTTTCTTTTACTGTTGAAAAAATAAGGGGGTGCCTAGTGCAGGCAGGTGTAACAAGCATGTATTATTATGCATGTATTCATCATATGACATTTATTAATATATTATGATAATTGCACTTTTTAAATCATATTATTTTCATTATAAGTAGTGTGAACAATACTACTACTTTTGTCCTTGTGAAGGTATACATATTTCTGAAGTTGCTATGGAAACTGCTCGGTTTTGGGGCACACAGGTGAAGGTTTGATGGCTATACTGGTCTAGGTGTAATAACTGGTTATAGGCCTACTGATGTGGGAGTGGTACATTTCAACATATGTGGCACAGACTTATATGAACTGTCACTCACCCATGCCTCCTTTGTCACCCCTATTGTTGTGTTGCAAATTGGAGCTGGCAGACAGGTCCTCTGGGACGAGCATGGCCTCATCTTGGTCTTCAGACACATCATTGGGAGGGGGGCTGTCCCTGCCTGCATGGGTAAACACCAGAAAACACCCATTAGTCACCAGAACATGGTTCATTATTGCTCATATGGTAGAACCATAATCATCTATAATCCATTTTATGTGCTGTGACTGTGCCACTCAGCTTGGGCTCTGTACAACTCACACTCTGAGGTCTGAAAACAGAGGCTCTTACCTGGCATCTGAGACATGTCCTGTGCCTCCTCCATCTCCATTCGGTGCAGGTACTCTAATGGGAGCGAGAGAGACAGAGATGTAGATGTGTTTAAATTGTATCAACGGCACAGCAGGGCTGAAAGAAAAACATTATAAAAAGCCACAACGGACTAAAGCTATGACCTCTCTCTGTACAACTCTGTCACCCTGGCAACATCCCTTTTGTCACACCGAAAGACACACCGCTGTCCCATTACATTACAAAGAATTACAGACATTTTCATTACATGTCTGACAGAGAGGATGGGCTGGGAGAGTGGCTTGGCCCTGCATGATGGGCTATGGTGATGAGGGGCTTTCAGACCACATTTGTTATTTATTGTTAATTTCCTGCCACCTAATCATCCAAAAACGCATACTGACTGCCGCAAAATTAAGCAGAAAATTCCGTGGCCCTAGGTCACTGAGGATACGGCTGTTTGTCGTGGCCCAGCTGATCGACGCTCGTGTTCACTCTAATTTACTGAGCATGCACCGCTGAGCGCGCCACTACCCGAGCAAAGACGTGTGCGAGAGGCGCCGCAATCAGAAACAAAGAGAGAGGAGAGAGAGAAAGATAATAAGAGAGGGATCCCGAGAGAGCGATAGAGACAGAGATGGAGGGGGGGGGGGGGGGATACAGAGATAGAGAGGGGAGGGAACCAAGACAGACAGGGAGTGTATCAGAGAGCGAAAGTAAAGAGAGAGAACCAGGGGACATAGAGAGAGATAGAGGAAGGAGAAGGCCAAGGGGCACCAAAGTAAGTTTCTCTCGCACAAGAGGGGAATTTAGTGAAGAAGAGCACATCCCCTGGCCAGGGGCCTGCTGCATATCTGAGGAGTCACCAGTGCGCGTGGCCCCATTAATAATGCATCCGCCTCAAGCCTGCAGCAGATGGGCACAACAGCCTCAGCCTCGGCTCCGCCACTTCAAGAAGGCCCTTGGTGGAGCCGCTTTCCCGGCCCAGCCAGCCACACAGGGAGAAGTGAAGCTCCCTAAAATAGCGAAGCGAGCCCGAGGGAGAAGGGGAACCTAGGCCTTCCTGTTTTACTGACAGATGGCTCCACACATTTGGAACAAATAGTGGGAAGCCACCAAGCAGCCCCTGCTGGGGTCGCAAGGCACCATGTTCAGCGGACAGGCGAGTCAAGTCAGAGGTTCGACAACCCACAAACACCCAGGACCCAAGTGGGGGAGGTGGTGGTGGGTTGGGGAGGGGGTAGGAAGGGCAGAGGTCATTGGTGCAGAAGATGCTGGCGCAGCGAGCACAGTGGGTGTTGCATGCTGGTGTGTCGATACAGGACTAGGAGGCCCTGCCGGCACCATCATTCTTTAGCATCTGGAGTTTGGAGGTCGGGAGGGGGTGGTATTCTCATGTGCCTTTTTTTCTGGGCGAATTGTGCGAAGGGAAATACTGATCGTGTTGGTGGGGGACTTTCACAGAAGTGAGAAATGTATTCCCATGTTTAACCACAACACAGTTGTTAAGGCATTCAGGAAGCTGTATATTCACCCAAAGTGACACTGTTATTACTTTTAGTTATGCTAGATTACATTTATTTCTTTATTTTTTTTATCATCGTTTTGTTTCCTGGTTCATTATAAACCACAGGTGTTTGTGACAAAACCCAATTAGTTGGATATCTTAATGATATGTTATGTTGTAGTTTATTTCTTGTTGACAATTCTCAATATATTTTGTGTTTTGTGGATGGTTTCATTCAGACAATATTTCAGAATGACACCACCTTAGTCAAATATGACAAAACGAGGCTCTAAGGGCAACACCTGCTTTCTGAAAGTGCCTCACAAAGGGCAGGAAGAGTCATGGCAGTGGGTCTGAGTGCACTCAGTAAGGGGAGGAGAGGCAGGAAGAGGGTTGTGGGTTCACAACACCCCCAGTCCTAACGCAAGGGAGTGTGTGTGTGTGTGTGTGTGTGTGAGGGATGGATGGCGGGTGGGGTGGAAGGGCTGTACAGAGCAGGGTGCGAACACACGACAGGGAGCAGGGTGGAGACTGAAACAGCCAAACCGTTAATCAGCCAACGTGTACAACAACAGCAAACTTTGGATACTGGGAGGAAGTAAAAACCGACAGACAGGATTTTATCATGTAAACTATAATTTGGCAACACATATTTATCCTTAAATGTCAGGAATATCAACATAAAACATATGTGAAAAATATGGGGCCTATAAGAATGAATAAAACAGTCATATGAAAATCAATACAATCTGAGGGGTGATACAGAACATTAGGCTAAGTTTCTAATAACTTTTTTAAAGAAAAGTCCAACAAGAATTATATCATATCAGGTATTATTATTGAAATGTTTTTTTCCCCCCTCAAACTATTACAAGTATATGCTGCTTCTGTGAGAAGTGTGATTCAAGACTGTACCTGTAAATTTGTTTCTCGAGAAAATCATTCATTTGGACAACAAATTAAGAACAGTGACTGTTGCTGCTAATTTATCCCCCCAAAAATAATGTCATCAGCTTGATTCATTTCATATAATTTGATACTGAGATGTAAAAATGAATATTCATTACTTTGTGTGTATTGAGACCCACCTCATTCATTCCCGTGTTACACAAAACAGTATTTGTGCAACAACTCACTCGTGCCTTAGCAACGACCCACCTGTGGGTCACAAACCACCATTTGGGGAACCATGCCCTACTACATTACTACATGCCCTACTACATTATATAATGAACACTCTAAACAGTCATATTTTTAATTTTTTTTTTCAAATCTGAAAATTATAGAGAGAATACTCATTAGCAATTAATGAAACGTGCAGCCATAATTTGAAAGATGATAATCTTACTAAGCTGATGTTTTGGCACCTATTGTGGGTTAGAGGGGCTACAGTATAGGGGCATTGAAAGGAGTGACCTTATTGTTCTCATTTGCATCTGACACACTTCATTACACCGGTATTCAGTGAGAATCATTTAAATAACTGCCTATCTTTCTCTGTCTCCTTCCTCAGTATGCTAATAATAAGGAAGCTGATGTGTCCACAAACATGTATCTGCAGCATTCCAACCCTCCTCAATAGGAATAAGCAGATAAATCAAATGTCATTGTGCTATGGGGTGGGTTGCAATTCATTGCTTGATTTACTAATAGTCATTTAAATATATCATGTTTTTTTTTCTTGAGGGTGAGTCCATTTGTACAGGTTGCTGTGTTTTTAATTTTGGATTCGTTTTTAGAATAAACATTTTATTCAAAAAAATGTTTCAGCAAATTCCTACCGTAATAAGGCTATCGCCCAAGTTTTCACATTATTATCGCATATTTTCAGTAGAACAGAAACCTTTGAGGTGGCAGTGGTTTGCTTGAAAAGAGAGAAAAGAATACCCTAAGGCCTGCTATCAAATTGAAATGCAAGTGTTTGGCTGCCCTAAAAAAAAGTGAGTAGCCTAACCTTGTTTAATGTTAATACTGAATGAGGAGGTAGGCTATGCTGCCCTATAAAGGCAAAACGCAGTAACTACGAATTTTGTCAAAAATGTTGATGTGTTCTAGCGGCCAAAGGTGTTTTCTGATTCATGTGGTATATAGTTTCCTGACACAAGAACAAGCCAGTTGATTAGAATATATCATGGAATATCAGAAATTGCTGTCTGTCTAGACATAAAAAGATTTTGAAATCAGATTTGCAGTAAAAAAAAAATATATAACATATTTACTGCGTTTGGTATTTGTAGGGCAGTTTGGACTGTCAACAAAATGGAAATACTACTGTTAACAACAATTTTAAAAGCAAGTTAAAACAAGATCAGCATTGCTTTTGAAGTTTTGTGAGGACAATCTAGACAACGCAGTAATGAAAATATGATATCTTATTACTCCATATTAACCAAATTATTTAGCCGACTTGAGTAGGCTTTTTCATTGTTTATGGTTATAGTTCTACATAACAAGAATCAATAAATATATTCCGTGTTGAAGCTTGTAAAATGTTGTCCCAGCGCACAAATGTGTGAGGAAAGTATTGTGGCGTTGTTTCCCCATTACTTCTCTTAAAATGAATATTCTATGGTGTTCTTGTTGAATGTCAGTTTCACAACATGTTAACAGTAGGCTATACTTGAGCCCTGCCCACCAATACTATCAACACACATGTCGTTCGGATCAGACAAACCAATAATTCAGACCGTCTTGGGCATCTTGAAAAGGAATTTTGAAGTGTGTGTCTTTTCATGTAACTTTGAAAAGGGCATAGAAACAGATTACGTTTTTCATACTGTCGGCAACGCAGTTATAGCCTATTTCCTTTCGCTCTCATTGAGGACTGTTCAGATCAATTTTATACATGTTATTTAAATTGACTTGGTTTCATTTGTAATAATGGAAAGTGGACTTCTGAAATAAGAACTCCAGCTTGAATGATATGATGTAAAATGGTTTGTAGTCTTCAGATATTCATTCTGGATGCGCACAGTTGCAACAGGTGGCAATCTGGCACGAAAAGTGAAACGAGTCTATAGAAAACTTTGAAACCAAGGAAATGTCTGTTTTTGTTTTTATATTTAGCCTAATTCTAATAGGCTTAATTGTCAATGGCAAGACATATAGCCTACTGCTTCGATATGGTTAAGATAAATGTGAGCAATTCCTGTGATCTCCTAAAATTTGCTTGGGAAAGGAGGAAAATATTCCATTATTCCATTATTTTCCAAAGAAAAAACATTCGATATTAATTATAATGCGTATCAAAATTGTATAAGATTCATGTAACATTAACATTTTCCTTGACTTAGTCAACTCCGTTACATTCACCACTCGCGTCACAGGATTTCAGACGCTCACGCTCACGCACCTGCCCCAGACGTCAGGACAATGTTTTCCAATCGGTTACATAGTTCATTTTGAAAGAGTAACGATCTTTCATTTCTTACTATTTAGAAATACGAATAAACACTTTAAATGACATTGAACTTAACAAGCATCGTGAAAGTTACTCTACCTGCTATTCCTTGAGTTTGCAATATGAAGTTCTTCCAACTCTCCCCCGCTCCATGTGCAGAAGTTCGAAGCGCCGCGGCAGCCCCATGGAACTCTGCCCTCGGTCCCTCCCCTCTCCACTGTACTTCCTCTTTCCAGCCTAACATTTCTATGTTTCTGTGCTCGACTGGGGCATTTTGCTTGCTTTTATCCAGAGGCCGAGTCTGCTCGGGGAGTCGATGCAGCAGCCCTTGGCACTTGCTTTGTGTCGTGCAAATAAAAGCTGACACCCAGTAGACCATTACTGGCAGCCATGCATGAGATGGGATGAGGCGCACCAGACTGGGCGCACAGGAGACTGGACGATTCATTGTTTATTTATTTATTTCGTAGAGAAGGATGGGGACTCCTCACTTGCATTGGCAGCGCCCCTTCAGTCACCTGTTCTGGCATGCTATAATGGTCACAGTGCAATTAAAATAACAAACTGTGTTGGTTTCCGATTACATTTGAACAACTATTGTGACCGCTTACATTGACAACAACCAACAATCATTGTAGAAAGCTGCATCCTTCCTTGTGCTTATGTATCAACATATGAATATAGTCTCATATACTTACCTATACTTATCTACTATTTCAACACTTGTTTCATTATTTCAAAAATGCATAAGTTAATGACATTTCGGGAATGTAGGCTAATAGGCCTATAGGCCTATGTGCCTAAAAAGGCTATCACCCAAGCTTTCACGTTGTTTACATCCTTTCAGTAGGACAGATACCGTTGAGGTGGCACTAGTTTGCCTGAAAAGAGAGAAAAGGAGATCTGTCTCGATCAGGTGATGAGTTTGAGGATAACGATCTGGTCTAGAAGTGTCATTTGACATGATTTATTCCAAGCAGCACTGCCATTGGAATAACGGGGAGAAAAGTAACGTGTGAAAAGACCTAATTACAATTTAAACGGACTCTTAAAGACAAGCATCCCATTGACGCAATGATACTGTGTTTCTGTAAATTAGCTGCATCCTTGTTTAGGGATACCTCAGCATGTCCCTCCATAGGCAGACTGTGCACAAGGGTGATTGGATCCTTGAAGTACTGCCTTTCTCTTCGCTATATAATTGCATTTCTTTCTAGTGCATTGAATTCAAATTCTGCCAACATAGTAGAAACATTTCAGCCAACATATTTCAGGCCCATGAACTTTTCTTATTTTTCTCAGAATTCACAGTCGTTTGTCAAATGTATATTTAAAAAACGAACATGTTCAGAACATTGGTTCATTACAGTATTGAATGCACAAATAGGATATTGCCTCAAATTACTCAAAGCAAAATCATTTGTGGATTAATAATTATGGAAATTGTCAATAAATCATGAGTAATAGACCTCTTATTTTATTCAAACAAGTGGGCTCATTTCTCTGCCATGTTTTGTCATTATAATACCTTAAATGACGTTTCGGGTACAGGGAATCTTTGCTGCAAGTAGGCTATGAGAAAAGTGACAGTTGTTCCCCATTATCCCATTATTCTCTAACCTTTCTGAGTGGTATTATCTGTGGAGATGCAGCGTGTTCTGGATAGCTGAGTCACCTACAGTGGAAGGCAGCCCTTATCTACAAAATAGCATAACATTCACAGGCAGTTGGTCTGGTCATGGTGCAAAAGAGGAACTTTTCGCAGGAGTGTGTTTTTGGTTTGCTGTTTCCACATGTCAGTATGGATTACAACAGTCTCCAAAGAGTTATCTTGATCCAGCCTCTATAAAGGTATCTCCAGCTACAGTACAGGTCAAGTAAGGAACTTACTGTGAGTGAGAAGCCAATATAAATAGTTGTGTCATGGCGTTAAAAACCCCCGTAGCCCAACTCCTGACCTGAGGCCAGCCAGAGGGAATCCTGGAGCAGAGGCGTGACTCATGACAACGCACGCTCCAATCATAACCAGCAGAGGAGCATGGTCTTCCCAGCCGTAGAGATACCACCCTATCCCAGTGACACAGCAGATCTTCTCACTCAACGTGTGTGGGGCTACACCAGCACACAAGGACAGTCTAGTTTAAAGAGAGGTTGAATCCAACCTTATGTTATGTCACAATGTTTGCAGGTGGTGCAGTTTTGTTTTTGAACACCACTATTTTGAAACTTTCAGTAACATTAATAAAGCCAACAGGTATAATGCATTATGATGGGGTTATAATGCATTGTAAGACTTTTAATAAGCATAGGTATTTCAAAAGAAATATTGACCCTGGTTGGATAAAAGCCCTTTTCAGTCAGTTAAAAATGTTCTACACCAAATGATTTTTTTCTTGCGCTGATGGTCAGTTGCCTGGAACATAATTACAAAAACAATTTCGACTGCAAATTGACCGCAAGAAGCCCAAACAGATATGTTTGACTAAAACATAATCACGACAAACCTTGCTTACATTTGTATACGATCACATATACAATATCTCTCTATTATCCATGGGAAAATATTTACAAATGAAAATCACTTGGAGCTGATTTGCTGGTGTACAACGATGTATTGGGGGGCCAAATAAAATCACCCACGGGCCAAATTTGGACCATGGGCTGCCAAATGGGAAACCCTGATTTATAACAATGTTTTATTTCACACAGTGGCTTTCATTAACATACATGATCATCATAGACCAGACGACATACACCAAACACAATCCTACACTGCTTTAGGTTCTTCAACGTTTTGTAAAGCATTTTGCTGTAATGAAATATCACTACCTGGATCGCCTCATAATAACAGCATCTCTATGTAGCCAATAGACTAATGAACAAAATAGTCAGCCTGTTTCTTATTTCATGGATCTTTAAGCGGTGTTCACAGTTTATAATCTGGAAGCACGAACAGCATGTAGCCCTTAATTGGTTTCAACACCTTAATAAGTCAAAGACGTTCAAGACCGGTAATCAAATTCAATAGTCACACGTATCTAAAACGTCAATTGGAAAGTGAAAAACTCTTTATTTCAGAGTAAATTAAATTCCCCTCTGCACACTAAAGCATCACTTTCCTTTTGGTAATTATCTGCTGGAATGGATGTGTCACTAGAAGGAGTCAGGCAAGCTTGACATTTAGCCTCTGTAGAGAGAAATGAAGACAAAAAAAAATGTACACGAGGGAGAGAAATGAATCTCCTGGCTAGGCAGGAGATCCTGAATGATAGTGGGTGATTCAGTCATTGTGTTTGTTAACCCTGTTTTTAAAAGGGGACCAATAATGAGATTCAGTCCATTGGCAACCTCGTGGGAAAGGGTGTTTTTATATCTAAAGCACAAATATCAATATGCTCCTTGGCAAAGAAGAGGCATGTTGATCTTTTTTTTTTAAATCTCAATGTTGGAGGGCTTTTATTATCTCAGCACCCAGCCTCTCGAGCATGCCTGGGTATAGGAAGCCTTAGGGAAGTTGTAGAGTCTGCTGCTAAACTGCTACTCTGGCGGTTGGTAACAAACTGCACAGTAAAAAAATTGGGGATGAAATCATTTAAACTTTTGATTTAAAAACGTTAAATTTCTCAGTGTGAAATTGTGATTGGCAAGCAGTTCTATGAAATACAAGTAAGGCAGACTGATACTTGTGACATTGAGCTATATTGATTAGTCAAAGACGCCTGGTCCCAGATCTGTTTGTGACAATGACCATAAGAGTTGGCAAGACAAACAGATCTGGGACCAAGCTAGTCAGAGACATCTGATTCCCTTAGTCAAAGACAGGAACAGAGCAGAACCCTGCAGTTGAACGGTGGTTAACACATGTCAATTACTGTCCAGCAGACAGGCCCACACCCAGAGTGCCACAGCTATTTGTCACGCCCTGACCTTAGTTTTCAATATTTTCTGTATTATTTTGGTCAGGTCAGGGTGTGACGAGGGTGGGTATGTGAGTTTTTGTCTTGTCTAGGGTTTTTGTTTATCTATGGGGATTTTGTATGTCTAGGTAATGTAGGTTTATGGGGGCCTGAATTGGTTCCCAATCAGAGGCAGCTGTTTATCGTTGTCTCTGATTGGGGATCCTATTTAGGTTGCCATTTTCCATTTAGGTTTTGTGGGTAGTTGTCTATGTGTAGCTGCATGTCAGCACGCTGTTATTATAGCTTCACGTTCGTTTTGTTGTTCTGTTAGTTTGTTTAAGTGTTCTTCGTTTTATTAAAGAAGAATGTATTCACATCACGCTGCGCCTTGGTCTCCTCACTACGACGAACATGCCACTATTAACTAACATCAAGCACAGAAGACTGCACAGAGGAAGACTTTTTCTTTCGCCGTCTCAGTAATCTCTGGTGGACAGACTAGGTAAACATTCTGGTACCTTAATCGAGCATCTGACCAAATTCCGCAAGATCTTAGTTCTGGGTTAACCAAGATTAGGGTCTCAGTAACAAGTATACACAAGGGTGAATGGGGAATGTTGAATGAAAAGTCTATACAGGGAAAAAAAGTGCTTGAGCTTGGTCAAGCGGTTAAGGCCCCACCAGTCTTCACACTAAGATACATGGTCTTCCTCAGTGTGAGCATGATATAGACCAGTGTTTCCCGACCCTGGTCCTCGAGTACACCCAACAGTACACATTTTTATTGTAACCCTGGACAAGCACACCTGATTCAACATGTCAACTAATCATCAAGCCCTCAATGAGTTGAATGAGGGGTGTTTGTCAAGGGCTACAACAAAACGGTGTACTGTTGGGGGTGCTCGAGGACCAGGGTTTGGAAACACTATCTCAGTGAGAATGAAAGTCTTTCCTGGTTGAGGGTTGAGGACAAATGGACTACTTTCCCTGGAATATTTTTGAAAAACATTTGTGTGTTGAAAATTCCTAACCATTTGTATAATCTATTTGCATACAATTCAAACAGACATACCCCATCAGACATGACATCATGGAATGCTCGGCCACCAGAGGTTACTCAGGCAAAAAGGAAGTTTATCTTTAAAAAAAAACACAGCACTTGTATCACAGCACCTCTCCTCTTTCTAAACATCTAATACTGTATGAATATGTTTATATGAATAGTGTATAAGACATTTGTTGTTATTCTGTCTTGATGCCTATACAGTACACTGAGTATACCAAACATCGGGGCATGGACTCTACAAGGTGTCGAAAGCACTCCACAGGGATGCTGGCCCATGTTTACTCCAATGCTTCCCACAGTTGTGTCAAGTTGGCTGGATATCCTTTGGGTGGTGGACCATTCTTGATACACACGGGAAACTGTGTGCGTTGCAGCAGCGTTGCAGTTCTTGTCACACTCAAACCGGTGCCCCTGGCACCTACTACCATACCCCGTCGAAAGGCACTTAAATCTTAAGTCAGAAACTCGGGCATCATCCTAAAGCCACGACTTCTCCGACCTGAAGTACACCGATGTCAAGATTTTTCCCAGTCTGAGCTCGTTTGTTTCCGTTTCGGCTGTGGCATACTGCATACTTTTTAAACATTACGTGCTAAATAGTACGTAGTACAATTAGTACACAGTATGCAGTTTAAGTAAGTAGTAGGCAAGCCAGATTTCGGACACAGCCTGTATGTCACTATGATGAAGGGAAACAGAACAGTTAATTGCATTGAGGAAGTTGGTCCGGTATGACATGACCAATCAATTTCAGACTTACAATGCCACCTCTGTAGTAGCAACAGGCTATGAATCAGAGATTGTGGGAAGAGTTTATAGCCATGGCGGACCATTCAAATCACATTTTTATTTGTCACATGCGCCGAATACAACAGGTAGACCTTACAGTGAAATGCTTACTTACAAGCCCTTAACCAACAATGCAGTTTTAAGAAAAATAAGTGTAAGAAAGTATTTACTAACATAAACTGAAGTAATAAATAAAATATAAAATAAAAAACAAGAAAGTACAAAAATATAAAATAATTAAAGAGCAACAATAAAATAACAGTAGCGAGGCTAAATGCAGGGGGTACCGGTACAGAGTCATTGTGCGGGGGCACAGGTTAGTCGAGGTAATTGAGGTAATATGTACATGTAGATAGAGGTAAAGTGACTATGCATAGATAAGAAACAGAGAGTAGCAGCAGCGTAAAAATGTGGGGGTGGGGGGGTCAATAAAAATAGTACGTGTAGCCATTTGATTAGCTGTTCAGGAGTCTTATGGCTTGGTGGTAGAATCTGTTAAGAAGCCTTTTGGACCTAGACTTGGTGCTTCGGTATCACTTGCCGTGCTGTAGCAGAGAGCACAGTCTCTAACTAGGGTGGCTAGTCTTTGCCAATTTTTAGGGGTTCCTCTGACACCACCTGGTATAGAGGTCCTGGATGGCAGGAAGCTTGGCCCAAGTGATGTACTAGGCTGTATGCACTACCCTCTGTAGTGACTTGCGTTTGGAGGCCGAGCAGTTGCTATACCATGTGGTGATGCAACCAGCCATGATGGTGCAGCTGTAGAACTTTTTGAGGATCTGAGGACCCATACCAAATCTTTTCAGTCTCCTGAGGGGGAATAGGCGTTGCCATGCCCTCTTCACAACTGTCATGGTGTGTTTGGACCATGATATTTCGTTGGTGATGTGGACACCAAGGAACTTGAAGTTCTCAACCTGCTCCACTACAGCGCCGTAGATGAGAAAGGGGGGGATGTAGTCGACGATCATCTCCTATGTCTTGATCATGTTGAGGGAGAGGTTGTTATGCTGACACCACACTGCCAGGTCTCTGACCTCCTTCCTATAGGCTGTCTTATCGTTGTCGGTGATCAGGCCTACCACTGTTTTGTCGACGGCAAACTTAATGATGGTGTTGGAGTCGTGCCTGGCCATGCAGTCATGGGTGAACAGGGAGAACAGGAGGGGACTGAGCACGCACCCCTGAGGGGCCCCCGTGTTGAGGATCAGCGTGGCAGATGTGTTGTTACTTACACTTACCACCTGGGGGCAGCCCGTCAGGAAGTCCAGGATCCAGTTGCAGAGGGAGGTGTTTAGTCACAGGGTCCTTATCTTAGTGATGAGCTTTGAGGGCACTATGGTGTTGAACGCTGAGCTGTAGTCAATGAATAGCATTCTCACGTAGGTTTTCCTTTTGTCCAGGTGGGAAAGGGCAGTGTGGAGTGAGATTGCGTCATCTGTGGATCTGTTGCGGCGGTATGCAAATTGGAGTGGGTCGAGAGTTTCTGGGATAGTGGTGTTAATGTCAGCCATGACCAGCCTTTCAAAGCACTTCATGGCTACAGACGGTAGACGGTACTACCGTGAGTCGGTAGTAATTTAGGCAGGGTACCTTGGTGTTCTTTGGCACAGGGACTATGGTGATCTGCTTGAAACATGTTGCTATTACAGACTCGGTCAGGGACAGGTTGAAAATGTCAGTGAAGACACTTGCCAGTTGGTCAGCGCATCCTCGGAGTACATGTCCTGGTAATCCGTCTGGTCCTGCTGCCTTGTGAATGTTGACCTGTTTAAAGGTCTTACTCACATCGGCTGCGGAGCGCGTGATCTCACAGTCGTCCGGAAGAGCTGGTGCTCTCATGCATGCTTCAGTGTTGCTTGCCTCGAAGTGAGCCTGGAAGTAATTTAGCTCATCTGGTAGGCTCGTGTCCCTGGGCAGCTCGCGGCTGTGCTTCCCTTTGTAGTCTGTAATAGTTTACAATCCCTGCCACATCTGACGAGTGTCTGTGTGTGTAGTACGATTAAATCTTAGTCCTGCATTTATCAAGGCACAAGGCGAGACCCAAATGCAGACACAGGAGGCAGATGGTTGGAGTCTTACAATGTTTATTAATCCAAAGGGGTAGGCAAGAGAATGGTCGTGGACAGGCAAAAGGTCAAAACCAGATCAGAGTCCAGGAGTTACAGAGTGGCAGACAGGCTCGTGGTCAAGGCAGGCAGAATGGTCAGGTAGGCGGGTACAAAGTCCAGAAACAGGCCAGGGTCTAAACCGGGAGGACTAGAAAAAGAAGAATGCAAAAAGCAGGAGAAAGGGAAAAACGCTGATTGACTTGGACACATAGAAGACCAACTGGCACAGAGAGACAGGAAACACAGGGATAAATACACCGGGGAAAATAAGCGACACCTGGAGGGGGTGGAGACAATCCAAAGGACAGGTGAAACAGATCAGGGCATGACAGTATTGACGCTTTGCCTGTTTTATGGTTCGTCGGAGGCCATAGCGGGATTTCTTATAAGCATCTGGGTGTCACGCCCTGACCGTAGAGAGCCTTTTTATATCTCTATTTGGTTTGGTCAGGGTGTGATTTGGGGTGGGCATTCTATGTTTTGTTTTCTATGATTTTGTGTTTCTATGTTTTGGCCGGGTATGGTTCTCAATCAGGGACAGCTGTCTATCGTTGTCTCTGATTTGGAACCATACTTAGGTAGCCCTTTTTCCCTCCTTTCGTTGTGGGCAGTTGACTTTTGTTAGTGGCACTATAGCCCTGTAAGCTTCACGGTTGTTTTCTTCGTTTGTTGTTTTGTTGGCGTCATTTTTCTAAATAAAAGGATTATGTACGCTCACCATGCTGCACCTTGGTCTTCTTCCAGCATCGGCCGTGACACTGGGTTAGAGTCCTGCTCCTTGAAAGCAGCAGCTCTAGCCTTTAGCTCAGTGCGGATGTTGCCTGTAATCCATGGCTTCTGGTTGGGGTACCTACGGTCACTGTCGGGACGTCGTCATCGAATCCCATATTCACATATTCCAGTCTGTGCTAGCAAAGCAGTCCTGTAGCTTAGCATCTGCGTCGTCTGACCACTTCCCTATTGACCGAGTCACTGGTACTTTCTGCTTTAGTTTTTGCTTATAAGCAGGAATTCGGGGGATAGAGTTCTGGTCAGGGGGCGAGGGAGAGCTTTGTACGCGTCTCTGTGTGTGGAGTAAAGGAGGTCTAGAGTTGTTTTTCCTCTGGTTGCACATATAACATGTTGGAAGAAATCAGTTATAACGGATTTAAATTTCCCTTTATTAAAGTCCCCGAACACTAGGAGCACCGCCTATGAATCAGCATTTTTTTGTTTGCTTAGGCCTATACAGTTCGTTGAGTGCGGTCTTAGTGCCAGCATCAGTTTGTGGTGGTAAATAGACAGCACTGAAAAATATAGAAGAAAACTCTCTTGGTAAATAGTGTGGTCTACAGCTTATCATGAGATACTCTACCTCAGGCGAGCAAAACCTTGAGACTTCCTTAACATTAGATTTCGTGCACCAGCAGTTATTTACAAATAGACACAGACCGCCAAACCTTGTCTTAACGGAGGCAGCTGTTCTATCTTGCCGATGCACGGAAAACCCAGCCAGCTGTATGTTATCCATGTCGTCGTTCAGCCACGACTCGGTGAAACAAAAGATATTACAGTTTTTAATGTCCCGTTGGTAGGTTAGTCTTGATCGGAGCTTATCCATTTTAATATCCAATGATTGCACGTTGGCTAATAGGACTGATAGTAGAGGTGGATTACCCACTCGCCGTCAGATCCTTACAAGGCACCCCGACCTACGTCCCCGATATCTACGTCTCTTCTTCATGCGAATGACGGAGATTTGGGCCTTGTCCGGTGTCTGAAGTAAATCCTTTGCGTCCGACTCGTTAAAGAAAAAATCTTCATCCAGTACGAGGTGAGTAATCGCTGTCCTGATGTCCAGAAGCTCTTTTCGGTCATAAGAGACGGTGCAGAAAATGATGTACAACATAAGTTACAAATAACGCTAAAAAACACACAATAGCACAATTGGTTAGGAGTCCGTAAAACGGCAGCCATCTCCTCCGGCGCCATTCTTGATACACACAGGAAACTGTTGAGCCTGAGAAACCCAGCAGCGTTACAGTTCCTGACACAAACCGTTGCCCCCTGGCACCTACTACCATACCCCTTTTAAAGGCACTTAAATATTTTTCCCATTTACCCTCTGAATGGCACACATACACAATCCATGTCTAAATTGTCTTAAGTATTTTAAATCCTTCCTTAACCCATCTCCTCCCCTTCATCTACACTGATTGAAGTGGATTTAACAAGTGACATCAATAAGGGATCATAGGTTTCACCTGGATTCACCTGGTCAGTCTACGTCATGGAAAGAGCAGGGGTTCCTATTGTTTTGTACAATCAATGTATGAATCTTTTATCATATTTAAATGTTTTATTTAATATAATATTATCTTATGTTGTTCTTGTCTATAACTATTTTACTCTGTCATGTATTTTATGTTTTGTGTGGACACCAGGAAGAGTAGCTGCTGCATGTACAACAGCTAATGGGGATCCTAAACTAAACTAAATCAAAAACTATCCTTGTGTACTGTTTGATTATTGAATTTAAATATATTGATTTATTATGGTGCATAACCAGGGGTGGTATTGAGGCAGAACATGTGGAAACTGAGTAAAATCATTTTGACATGTAAAAGTGTGTTGTTTTCTATGGGGAGTTCTATAATTTTATATGAGTGCGTTCCCAGTGATTTCCTTCAAAACCTTCCTACAATTTCTTCTACCCCTGTGCAACAGACTACTTTGGATGATTTGTACTACTTTGGAGACGTAACAACATGCAAATTCAGGTCAATCTCACTAAGTCAAATCCTGGCAAGACGATTTTAAACGCAGAAACATACGGTAGACAATGGAGAAGAGACAGGAAAGCAGCACATCCCAGTTTCCTGTCAACACATGAACCTGCACCAGCACTGTCTCTTTTTCATCTTACTGCAGATCTAAGCACTCACTTCAAAAATAACCCATATCAGTGTATCACTCTTAACCGAATAAGTGGTATGCCTGCATGATATACCTACAGTACAAGGCATCACTTTTGGGGATGTTTACGATGACTGCACACAGATATACAATGACTACACACTTCCTAAAGAACTGAGTCTTGGTTAGTGCTCTCACTCTATATCTATATCAAGCAGTGTGAAAGGAAGGCCCGGAAAAATTGTTAAAGACTCCAGCTACCCAAGCCATTCTTTCTGCTTCCGCACTGCAAGCGGTACCGGCGCGTCAAATCTGACACCAACAGACTCCTGAACAGTTTTCATCCCCAAGCCATAAGACTGCTAAATAGCTAACAAAATGGCTATACGGACTATCTGAATTGAATTCTCTTGCATTTCAAAGATAATTAAAAAAAATAAACGCATGTTTTTTCCTTTGTATTATCTTTTACCAGATCTAATGTGTTATATTCTCCTACAATACTTTTACTTTTCCACAAACTTCAAAGTGTTTCCTTTCAAATGGTATCAAGAATATGCATATCCTTGCTTCAGGTCCTGAGCTACAGGCAGTTAGATTTGAGTATGTCATTTTAGGCGAAAATTTAAAAAAAGGGTCAGATCCTTATTACGATGAGGGAGGAATATCATATTTTTTTTATGAACATAGCCTTATTTCTATTACAGCATATTGGATGACTGTCATTCATATTCCATACACCCAGCTCAATGTAATATTGATAGGTTTAGGCTACTACCATTTTCCCTGTACCCATTATGAGGTTGCTACAACCTAGCCTATGAATGAAAGTTTACAACGTAGGCGCACAGGTCAAGAGAATTTTGAGTAATCAAGGTGACAGACAGTGACACATTCAGTACCGCCTTGCACACTCTTGCCTGCATCTAGCTGATCTAGAGTGTAATCATTAGTCCAACAGTTGCAAACGAGAGTTTCTATTGGAAAAATGCTGGTATTTTTATCCCTGTTTCGATCCGTTTGTTTCCGTTTAAGAAACATTTTTCAAACAGAATCGGCGCAACGAATACACCCCCGATCACAAGTAGCTGCATCCAATGGTAGATAAGTAGGAGAAAGTGAAAATAAATATACTACGAAATAGGAATCTCTCTCTCTTTCTCAACATGTCAGTTCTTGCTGCAAAACCTCTGATAAGTTGAAGGATGTCCTCCGGATGTTGTCATATTTACTGTGTAAGTTTATGGAAGGGGGTGTGAACCATCAGACTCCAAGGTTTTGTATTGAAGTCAATGTACCCAGAGGAGAACAGAAGCTAACTCTCCTCCGGCTACACCATGGTGCTACCCTACAGAGTGCTGCTGAGAATACTGTAGACTTTCATTGCAAAACAATTATTTGGTGACATTAATATATTTAGTATACTTTTATCTAAAAAGGATAAATATTTCACTATTTGTATTTTTATGAAATTCACTGAGGAGGATGCACACACACCTTCCTCCTCTGAGGAGCCTCCACTGATATCCACAGTTTCCCTGCACATTGTACATATGGTATTGGAACTGATCCTGTATGGAGCTTCTTACTTTTTAGTGTTCTTCTTATTTCTTATTTTTATTTCTTGTGTGTTTTTGTTCTACCTTCTTACCTTATGCTATTTTTAATACTACATTGATATTTATTACTGCGTTGTTGAGTTAAGAGCTCGCAGGAAAGGCATTTCACTGTACTTGTGCAGGTGACATTAAAACTTGAAAAACTTGGAAGTGTTTTCCAATTCTGAGTGGCTGTGTGACTGTATTCTCTGGATGCCTCTTCCCGATAGCTAAACAATCGTACCTTCTGCGCGTGTGAAAGTTAAGCTGCCCAGAGGTGGAACAGGCTACCATGGCGAATTTCAATGAGGTGTTAATCAATGATTCAGTGTTGTATGATCATTGAGAAGAGAAACAACAGTTGCATGTAATTTATGGTTAAAACGCAGATTGTTTTGCCCAAAGGCAATGTGTAGACTTGGCTAGGCTACATGTTACATGTGATGTTGTCATGATGTAGGTTAAATGCATTTGGTTTCACCCCACAATTAGGAAATTGCAACAACAACATAAATCTTCCTATTTCTCTCTCCCTCACTCTTATTTTTCAGACAGGCAGACAGACAGACAGACACACGCATGCACATATGCATTCACACACATACGCATTCACACACACACACACACACACACACACACACACACACACACACACACACACACACACACACACACACACACACACACACAGGCGCACACTGGAATTTAAGAGGACAATGATAGCAAAAAGCTCACAGCCCTGAACTCACAAAACCACTCATCTAAATCAGGGATATTATGCCAATGAGGCCTCCCATTATTCTCCAACTCAGCCAGAATCAGTCATTTACATCACATCATTATAGATCTATTCACACATACAGATTGGATGGCATAAAAGAGACTCTGACACCTTCCAAACTTTCTCATATGCTTTGTTTAATATTTCTCATGTGTTCTTGAGGAGGCATTAGATAGGAAACACTGGTTGCGTGGGGTGCAGAAATGGGTTTCGTGGAGGCACAGTGGTCACCATTCTGGACAGGGGTGCAGTGCGAGCATGAGCGGGAGGATTCCGTGGTCCTGTGAAACACATCAACACTGAGGCAGTTAGTTTTAGAGCATAAATAATATTAACAGCAGAATGCTAACACATACTCCATTAACTGTGACTCTTTCTGACCATGTAGTTTTCATGAATGCATGTATGTTTTGTGAAGGCAACTACTGTACATTTTGAAAATGCATTTACTGTTTTGCAAAAAGCCACAGTGTTCTGTGTTTTGAATACACTCTTTTAAAAATGGACTACATTGTTCACTTGTACACAATTGAGCAAAACTGTGACAATAATTGGAGGGAAAAAGCACATCAGAACAACATAATAGGCCAGAGTCCAGAGGCCTCTTAATGTTGGCGTTGATAATCAGTCATCTGATAACTTTTTGTGGGAAAAAGATGGGAGGCCAGCTTAATCAGTAGAGGAAACAGATCTCACAGGGTGTCGGGCACCAGGAAAATGGATCTGGGTTGTGAAAAACCACCATTACCACGAGCTGCTCTGGATTCAACCATCTGGAGAGAGGTGCTCCAAAAGACGGTAAAATTCGTTCAACTGGGGCCCAACTAGGAAACAGGTTTTACATCCTCGACAACACACACAAGACTCCCTGACTTTGGGGGATGGTTTTCCTCTGCTTCTTTGTAATTGTAGCCTATAGTGTACAATACATGTTCCATTTGATACTTCTATATAGGTTCCAATCCTAATCATTATTTGTGTTCAGGCCTTCTTCTTTTGTCATTTGAGTACAGTTTAAGCTTGTGTTCCTGAGTTTCATATTGACTTCCACATACAAAGAAGTAGCAGTGAGTACATGTTTTTGGTCACTATGAAATACGTTTGAAAGTATGTATAAGTATTAAAAACGCTTAAACGTTTAAAAGACTTGGATACGTTTGGCAGTATGATGAATGGTTCTTTCTTCCTGATTTTTCTCCCAGACTTCCTTCTTTTGGTGGTGTGGTTCTGCTCCCTCTGTGCCAATGTCAACCATTGTTTTTCCTGTGTCACAACTGTCGTTGTTAGTCTTTTAGGTGACACTGTCATGTGCTAGCCGCCAACCGTATTTCCAAAAGCGACACAAATGCTGACAAGTGTTAACTTATACAGTTGATCTAACAGAAGCGTGGGAAGCAAAACTTCACATGGAGTTCATCTGAACAATGGACTATGAATTTTCCTGAAAGACTAATATAGGCATTTGAGGAACCCACTTTGTGTAGGAAATGTTGCAATAGTAGGTTTGCAAAACTCCCGGTAATTGACCAAAGTTACAGGAACTGTCAGAAATTATGGTAATTAGCAGACTATTTTGTAAATCTATGGGAATATATAGGCTACATAATTTTTTCTAGATCCTTGATATCCTTTGGTATATTATGGACTGCCAATAAAAAACACAGGTTTTCAATGGGGTTCAAGTCTGAAGAAGGCAAAATTGCAAGTGCAAATTTCGATCTTGTGGTAAAAAAAATAAAAAAATTGTAATCTTGTGGTCAATTAACCATTTTGTTGTGGATTTTGATGTGTGCATGGGGTTATTGTCTTGCTGGATGATCCACTTGCGGCCAAGCTTCAGCCTCCTGGCAAACACAACCAAGTTTTTGGTTAAAATGTCCTGGTAATGGGTAAAGTTCACCAGTGGAAACAAAATAGCCCCAAAACATCAAGCTCCACCACCATATTTTACAGTAGGTATGGGGTTATTTTCTGTATATGATTCCTCATTTCGACGCCAAACCCACTACTGGTGAGCTCTACAGTGCCTTGCAAAAGTATTCATCCCCCTTGTCATTTTTCCTATTTTGTTGCATTACAACCTGTAATTTAAATGGATTTTTATTTGGATTTCATGTAATGGACATACACAAAATAGTCAAAATTGGTGAAGTGAAATGAAAAAATAACTTATTTCAAAAAACGTTTACAAAACCCCCCCAGAAAAATGGTTTCTATAGGTATATTGGGGACACATTAAATGGATAGTGCAATATTCTTGCAATTAAGCCATTTTTCTGCATACCCAGAGTCAGATGAACTTGTGCATACAATTTGTATCTCTCTGCGTGCAGTTTGAAGAAAGTTGGAGGTAGTTTCGATCGGCAATGCTAACTAGCGTTAGCACAATGACTGGAAGTCTATGGGTACCGCTAGCATGCTCTGTATAAGTAGAACAATGGCTTGATTGCCAGAATATCGCACTATCCCTTAAACCACGTATCAAACTCATTCCACGGAGAGCCGAGTGTCGGAGTGTTTTTGCTCATTCCTTGTACTTGATTGATGAACTAAGGTCACTAATTACTAAATAACTCCTCTCACCTGGTTGTCTAGGTCTTAAATGAAAGGAAAAAACAAAAATACGCAGAGACTAGGCCCTAAAAACATCCAGATTGTGTTCTGGCAACATTACTGTGAAAGCTATAAAAACACCATGAGAACCTTTGGAAAAACATTTATAACATTCTGAAATCCAAACTCTGCTTTGTGCTTATTGCTATGGTATGATGAGCCAATATAGGAATTCTCCATTAGATAAAGAAGTAGCCATGTAGAATCCAGTCTTGTGGATTCCAAAAACTGTGTGATACGATTGGCAGCTAGCTGCTTAGATCCAGTGGCGTATATTCATGGATGCCAATTTGAAACATAATTCATAATAATAATGTATTTTTCGTCTCTCTCTCTCTGTTTCATCATTTATCTTCAATTCGCAAGAAGTTGAATGTATCACAAGAGAAAGCATCCGAGAGAGCGAAACAGCGCCCCTCTGTCTCCCTACTGTACCTGTAGGCCATCTATCTGATGCTGTCTGGTCCAAACGAGTAAGACATTGTTGCCACCCATAGCATTGAAGACAAAGTAAGCCAGCGAGCATCTGGCCTCCATTAACAAAACAAGGATAAAAAATGTGCCAATCAGCGCTGAGCTGATTGGTCCTGGCACACAAAAAAAAGTGTCAAGGGAAGCCAGCTCGGATTTGGCGTCACTCCTATCAAATCCCATTGAGAGCAGACGTCAATGACAGAAACAGTTGAATTGTTGCATCTCGTTGTGCTGTTGTCCTCCGGTGGTTAGCTAGCCAGCTAGCTAAAATTGTCCCTTTCCTAAATTAGCCATGGATGGAGATAGGAATTTGGACTTGTGGTTTCACTGAATTCTCCATACTGGCAAATGATTATAACAATGATTCTGATCCCACCATTAATTCATACATTGTTGTATCCCTGGCCTGAGAGGATGGAAGTTCAATATGTAGCTAGATGTAGAGGGATAATGTTAAATAGCTAACGTTGCCCATGAATGGAAGTTAGGCTAGCGAGCAAGCATTTTAGCCAGGTAGCCTAGGACAACAAAAGAATTAAAGCATGTACTGTATGACAGAGTGATAGACCGTTTCGTTGACATGAAAAACATGAAAGAGAGGAGGATGGCATTGGTGTTTCTCTACAAGTAGGGTGAGTCAACATGTTTTCTACTTTCCTGAACGCTCACACACACACACACACACACACACACACACACACACAGAAATCAGACCCATGGAGAGCCACATCATATTTAGCTTGTTAATAATGGTATCTTTTAGTTGTCACTGTTGTTGAAATGTTGAAGTTGAAATGGTACTGGAATAGTGGAGGCAGCTACTGTCTGTTACTGTACATGCAATATCCTTTGTGGACTTCACTGGACAGAGGGTGCTATCCGGTTTTGTGATAAAACAAAGGTGTGGTTGAATTTATTCTGCCACTGTATCTTCTTATTGTCTCGGCCTTTAGGCCTATATATATCACAGTTGCAAGGCATATGAATTAACAGGTTATAGAGCAAACAACACAATTATCACAACACATAGGTTGTAATATTACTTTTTCAGGTTTAAAGGAAGGCAGTAAACTCTATTTGAGACATCATTTCACAGTTCACTAACAAACATAAATGTAACTTATTTTCGTTTCACGTTTGTTGTTTCTAATATGGAACTATTTTGGAATCACACCTGTCAGAATAACCTACGGCAGTTATTAATTTATTTCAAGTAGAAAATGTATTTTTTTTTTTTACAGGATCATTATTGAAATAAAAACACAATTTTCTGCTACTTGCTGTGGCTCTGAACTGATATAGCTCAAGGGTAAAACACAATATACATTTTTGCAATAAAGGTACCATAGGTCCCTCACATGCTGGTTGTACACTCCTAAAAACGTTCATTTTGGAATTGTCAGTGCAATCCCGAGCAAGTCCATGGATGCCTTGGGGTTTACAGTCATAGTCATAGCCTGAGGCACATTATGTTATTGAGTTTAGGATGCCCTCTAATGGATTCTAGTGGTAAGCCTTGTCCAATGTGAATTGGGAAAAAATACACTTATTTCACATACACTGATTATACCAAACATTAGAAACACTTTCCTAATACTGAGTTGCACTCTCCTCTACAAGGTGTTGAAAGCTGACCCATGTTGCAGTTCTTGACACAAACCGGTGCGCCTGGTACCTACTAACATACCCCAGTCAAAGGCACTTCAATCTTTTGTCTTGCCCATCCACCCTCTGAATGGCGCACATACACAATCCATGTCTCAATTGTCTCAAGGGATGGTGGGGCGGCTGGGACTGAAATGTTAGAGAATCAAGTTTTGTACATTTGCACATTATTCATGTATCGCATGTAGGTGTACGCACCTGTACATAGCTCATCTGTAAATAGCCCATCCAATCTGCCTCATCCCCATACATTATTTATTTATTTATTTATCTTGCTCCTTTGCACCCCAGTATCTCAACTTGCACATTCATCTTCTGCACATCCTACCATTCCAGTATTTAATTGCTATATTGTAATTACTTTGCCACCATGGCCTATTTATTGCCTTACCTCTCTTATCCTACCTCATTTGCACATGCTGTATATAGATTTTTCTACTGTATTATTGATTGTATGTTTGTTTATTCCATGTGTAACTCTGTGTTGTTGTATGTGTCGAACTGCTTTGCCTTATCTTGGTCAGGTCGCAGTTGCAAATGAGAACTTGTTCTCAACTAGCCTACCTGGTTGAATAAAGGTGAAATAAAAAATATTTGGCAGTGTGGTGTATAATGATCAGTGAAGGTACATCATGAAGATACATGATGCTGTGCTGTGGGAGTGTACGGGGGCTAGGAGGTCTGGTGCATAGCCAGGGGAAGTCATGTCCTGTGTTATCTATGCTGTACATGTTCTTGGAGCCCGTCTCACCACAGCAATGAAGTAAAGAGGACCCACACCAAAGCAAGTCCAGTCACACTAAGAGACACATTCTATATTCCATAGACGCACTGATTTAGCCTACACATGAACCTAAAAAAAAACTTAAAATTATATACACTACCGTTCAACATTTTGGGGTCACTTAGAAATGTCCTTGTTTTTGAAAGAAAAGCAATTTTTTTTGTCCGTTAAAATAACATCAAATTGATCAGAAATACAGTGTAGACAATGTTAATGTTGGAAAGGACTATTGTAGCTGGAAACGGCAGATTTTTTATGGAATATCTACATAGGCGTACAGAGGCCCATTATCAGCAACCATCACTCCTGTGTTCCAATGGCACGTTGTGTTAGCTAATTGTAACGGTACTCGTCCTCGTCTGATGACGAGTATGAAAGATCGGACCAATGTGCAGCGTGGTAAGTGTCCATTTTAATGAAATCCGACTGAAAATGAACACTGAATGAAAAAAAAAAAAAAAAAAGAGAATGAACGAGACTGAAACAGTTCTGTATGGAAAAACACAGACACAAGAAAACACCTACCCACAACCCATAGTGGGAAAACAGGCTACCTAAGTATGATTCTCAATCAGAGACAACGATCGACAGCTGCCTCTGATTGAGAACCATACCATGCCAAACACAGAAATACAAAACCTAGACTACAAAACATAGAATGCCCACCCCAACTCACGCCCTGACCAAACTAAAATAAAGACGTAAAAAAAGGAACTAAGGTCAGAACGTGACAGTACCCCCCCAACCCCCCCCCCCCCCCCCCCCCCAGAGTGCGGACACCGGCCGCAAGACCTGGACCTATAGGGGAGGGTCTGGGTGGGCATTTCACTGCTGGTGGCGGCTCTGGAGCGGGACGTGGACCCCACTCCACCATAGTCTTGGCCCACTTAGGTGGCGCCTTTGGAGCGGCGAGCCTACCACCAACCCCGGACTGGGGACCCTTGCAGCGGGCCCCGAATAGATGGGAGACTCTGGCAGCGCCGAGCGAAGGGCGACTCTGGCAGCTCCAGAGCGAAGGGCGACTCTGGCAGCTCTGACCGGAAGGGCGACTCTGGCAGCTTCTGACGAAGGCACGCTGGCAGCTCCTGACCGAAGGGCGACTCTGGCAGCTCCTGACCGAAGGGCGACTCTGGCAGCTCCTGACCGAAGGGCGACTCTGGCAGCTCCTGACCGAAGGGCGACTCTGGCAGCTCCTGACCGAAGGGCGACTCTGGCAGCTCCTGACGAAGGGCGACTCTGGCAGCTCCTGAACGAAAGGCGACTCTGGCAGCTCCTGACCGACGGGGCGACTCTGGCAGCTCCTTACCGACGGGCGACTCTGGCAGCTCCTGACCGACGGGCGGCTCTGGCAGCTCCTGACCGACGGGCGGCTCTGGCAGCTCAGGACAGACGGGCGGCTCTGGCAGCTCAGGACAGACGGGCGGCTCTGGCAGCTCAGGACAGACGGGCGGCTCTGGCAGCTCAGGACAGACGGGCGGCTCTGGCAGCTCAGGACAGACGGCCGGCTTGGCAGCTCAGGACAGACGGGCGGCTCTGGCAGCTCCGGACAGACGGGCGTCTGCAGCTCGCGGATGAGACGGAGGACAGCCTGGTGCGTGGGCTGCCACAGGACCCACCAGGCTGGGAGACCTACAGGATGCCTGGTGCGTGGAGGAGGCACCGGATTGACCAGGCTGTGGGGAGCACTGGAGCTCTGGTGCGCAGCCTTGCACCACTCCTCCAGGCTGGATGACCACTTTAGCCCAGACCCTCCAGAGTGCAGGCACAGGTTGAACCGGGCTGTGGGTGAGCACTGGAGATCTGGTGTATACTACTCGTACCTCTCCTTAGGCTCAATGCCCACACTTAGGCTCAATGCCCTCAATGCCCCCGCACGGGCGGAGCGCAGGCATAGGAGCACTGCCTCTGATTGAGAACCATACCAGGCCAAACATAGAAATACAAAACCTAGACTACAAAACATAGAATGCCCACCCCAACTCACGCCCTGACCAAACTAAAATAAAGACATAAAAAAGGAACTAAGGTCAGAACGTGACACTAATCCAAGTTTATCATTTTAAAAGGCTAATTGATCATTAGAAAACCCTTTTTCAATTATGTTAGCACAGCTGAAAATGGTTGTTCTGATTAAAGAAGCAATAAAACTGGCCTTCTTTAGACTAGTTGAGTATCTGGAGCGTCAGCATTTGTGGGTTCGATTACAGGCTCAAAATGGCCAGAAACAAAGAACTTTCTTCTGAAACTCGTCAGTCTATTCTTGTTCTGAGAAATGAAGGCTATTCCATGCAAGAAATTACCAAGAAACTGAAGATCTCGTACAGCGCTGTGTACTACTCCCTTCACAGAACAGGACAAACTGGCTCTAACCAGAATAGAAAGAGGAGTGGGAGGCCCCGGTGCACAACTGAGCAAGAGGACAAGTACATTACAGTGTCTAGTTTCAGAAACAGACGCCTCACAAGTCCTCAACTGACAGCTTCATTAAATAGTATCTGCACTGACCCTTTTTGCACTAACATTTTTTTATATATCACATACGCTGCTGCTACTGTTTATTATCTATCCTGTTGCAGTTTCATTTTATTCCTAGTTACACTCACCAGACAGTTAATTAGGTACACCACACCGTTCCATGAAAATAGATCGCTCCTACAGACGTAGCCGTGGCTTGCTACATAAAGCAGGCAGACAGGCATCGAGGCATTCAGATACTGTTTGATTGAACATTAGAATGTGAAAATGAGAGACCTAAACAACTTTGAGCGTGGTATGATCGTCGGTGTCATGCGCGTCGGTGTCATGCGCGTCGGATCCAGTATCAAAGAAACGGCCGCCCTCCTGGGCTTTTCACACACAACAGTGTCTAAGGTTTACTGAGAATGGTTTGACAAACAAAAAACATCCAGTGAGCGGCAGTCCTGTGGGCGAAAACAGTTGATTGATGAGAGAAGTCTAAGGAGAATGGCAAGAATTGTGCAAGCTAACAGGAGGCCACAAACAGACAAATAACGGCGTAGTACAACAGTGGTGTGCAAAACGGCATCTCGGAATGCACAACTCGTCAACCCTTGTCACGGATGGGCTATTGCATACTAAATGGAGTGTCTCAGAATAAAATGAAATGCTTTGAGACCAGGTTGCATAGCGACATCATAGGCTATTAAAGTGTTGGGAACTGTAAGCCTATTTGGCATAAGCTACAGTAAAATGTTGAATATATATAGAATAAAATCTTAATAACAAAAATAAATAAATGAGAGAAATCCTATGGGTAAGCTTATGTGTAGGTAATTACCAGCCTTATAAGTGTACTTCACATTCAGCCTTAAATTTCTTTAAATTCAAATTTTATGTCCAAGACTGGCCCGAAGAGCTTCGTCTGTCATTCTCCTTGAGTTCCATGTGTTGTTTTCTGACAGGTCGCATGTCCCTATGATGTCCTGACTGGGGGTGTCTGGGGCCTTTCTCTGGAACCGGGGGCGACCCGGGAATATAAGGGATATCTATAAATCAATGTCTTCCTTAAGTTGCCAAATCCACCTCAGCCCCGTGCACATCAGCCCAATTTTTTCCACTAATTGTTCTTTTGATCAGCAATCACATCAGATCTTTTCACATGAGATCTTTTTCAGAGCTGATCTGATTGGTCAGATTTGTGAGAGAAAAAAAGATCAGAGGTGGGCTGCCTGTGTAAACGCAGCCTTAGATGCCCAGCGCATGAATCAATCAGCAAGCCCTCATCGCGTAAAGGTGCCAAAAGAGCATTGTCGGCAGGTGGATGGGCCAGTGGGTTGAATTTCGGGAATGTACTGCCCGGTTTTTCTAGTAAGCTGTTAAAGTCATTTCGTCCCACCGGGGACAAGTTCCTTTGCCTGTGCATCCATCTCGCACCAGCTTAGTTCACATTTGATCGCACACGTCTGATCTGGTGCGAGTCCGCAGAGGATGGTGCAGATGGAACACACACTCCAGGCATCGTTCAAGTCAGACACCGAGTGACAAACCTACAGAAAACATTCATTAGTCCCACTTTCGACTTGAGTCACAGAGCCTTTGTTGGTTAACTATGACAAAGTCAAGGCAGGTATGACTCTTCTGCATCTCTTGTTTCCTGGAGACTAGTATTGTTGGTTCCTGGGGTCAAATTACTGACTTGGAAGGATGAGCAGCCTTTCAAGTATTTAATGAAGTCAAGGATTTAAAAAAATACAAAAAATATTTAACCTTAATTTAACTAGGCAAGTCAGTTAAGAACAAATTCTTATTTACAATGACGGCCTACTGGGAAACGGTGGGTTAACTGCCTTGTTCAGGGGCAGAACGACATATTTTTACCTTGTCAGCTCTGGGGTTCAATCCAGCAACCTTTCGGTAACTGACCCAACTCTCTAACCACTAGGCTACCTGATTTAATCAGAGAGAGATAATGATAATAAGATACAATTTATTTAAATTGTGTATAGTGTAGCTATAAAACACTTCAAGTGAATTTATAGGTATGGTTTTTAGGCCTACAGTGTATTGGCCTTCAGTGCTGGTTCGAGTGGTGTGTGACATTGAACAAAAAGTATCTATGCCAAGGAAGGGGAATTGGGAGAAAAGACCTCCCCTGTAATTTGTAGTAAATTCGAAATAAGAAAACATGTTCAAAACAAGGCCTGTACTAAATGTGATCACATCAGTTTGTCTGCACACTGCACAGTGGGCCATCTTATTGAATTATCTTTGACTTTGTGCATTATGTTCAGCAATACTTAGAAATGATCACTAGATGGAGTCAGGAGCCTGACAGTACATGTAGGCCTACAATTAGGACTTGTGGACATGTGATACTACCAAAGCCCTTTTCTTGGACAAAACAACTACGGATGGGGACAATAATATAATACAGTTGAAGTTGAAGTTGTTGCATGTTGAATATTCAATCAAAGATAGTGCTGACAGTCTGACACAAGAGACTATATATGGAATAGCTGACTTTTAATTTGAAGAAAGAAAATGATGTCAGTTGGATACACAAGGACAGCTCATTTGTGAAGGACTTGATCAGGTGATGTTGTGTGCAGTGGAGCAAAAATACATCGGATACGTCACATACCATTTCAAATGTAAATGTTTGTGTAAATATATGGAAACTCTTCCATATTAAATAGTATCTTATAAATTATATGGTCATCTCAATCACTATTGTTTACTGTGGCTAAATGTAGGCCTATTTATGCTCTGACGTTGCGAGATAATTCATTGTGATCTAGGCTGTCATAGTGATGATGGATGGTTTTTACTCAGGCTGGATTTAGCTAATGTAAACACCCCAAGAGCAGTACATGTTAAAAGTGCTGTGATAAAAAAATAGCCTCATTAGAGTTATTCTGATAACCGGTGCTGTGAAAATGACACTGCCTGTCTCTAACAGTGTGGTTCACTCAAGGGTGTCAAAAATAGCCTCATTAGAGTTATTCTGATAACCGGTGCTGTGAAAATGACACTGCCTGTCTCTAACAGTGTGGTTCACTCAAGAGTGTCTCAAATGACACTTGTGACTTAAAAAATACTGAATAGGCCTACCTTAATAATACTAAAACCATTTCCCAAGTTGATATACATAGTAGTATGTCTTTAAAGGGAAATCTGGAATTGCTACATACATTTCAGGAATTTCTTTTTTGTTGTTGGTATAATGGGTATGATGACATAAACCCAATGTAACTTAGAAATGCCTCATGTGCCTCATGTACTTAGTTCAACAGTCGTACTCCATCAGAACCCACAATGTAAGCTTGTTTTACTCCTATTGTTTGTAAACAATATCATGGATGGTCAGTCCTTTCATTCATAGATCTGTCTACGAATTTGAGAGTGATTACAATTCTCCAGTCCCATTCCTCAGCTGTTTAATCATATCGGCGGGGTGTCTTTTGAATCGCAGAGTGCCCCTTTAAGGCCATGTACATTATATTTGCCCTGGCATAGAATAATATCGAAGATAAGTTCAATGTCCATTCCTTCCGAGGTCAAATAATTAATTCCACCCACAGGCCTATTTATAACTTCACATTCAACATTTCTCTTACATGTTATTCCATCATTTATTTCAATTTAATATATTTTTTATTCCAGTTTTGGAGCAAAAAAAAGCTAGTAATGAATTGAAACCCTCCCCCTGCCACAGGAGTAAAGTCCTTTTGGTAGGGACATGGGTATTTCTGGAGTGAGAAATAGTTTCCTTTGGAGCAGTCCATGTTACAGAGTCCTATGTTATTAGTCAGCTTGTCTGCCTCTCTCTCTCCTCCTCTGCAGTGTCGCAAATTATTTAAATCTCACATCTATCTCATGGCGCCGGGCCTAACACTACCGCGCCGCATTGACTATTCTGAACAGGCTGCATTCATCTGGAAGGAAATACAGCTTTGGAATTTGGAGATGTTATGATGCAGAGGGTCATTAAAACAAAGTCATGATTTCAGGGTTTTTGTCATAGGCAATGTGTGTGGGGTTGATTCTCCTCCTGGGCAGGGATTATTTTAAGCAAGCAGACAACTGSCTGAAGACTGAAGTTGACACAGAATGACATCTACAGATCAGGCAATCTTGAGGGGAGAAAGAGAGACAGATACTTGGGTGGACTCCTAGTCATGGCCGGTTGTGACACTGGGATCGAACTCCAGGCTGTAGTGACGTCACAACACTGAGATGCAGGCCTTAAACGCTGCACCACTCAGGAGGCCCAAGCTCAGTGACTTTCAACGTGGCACCGTCATAGGATGCCATCTTACCAACAAGTCAGTTCGTAAAATTTCTACCCTGCTAAAGCTGCCCCGGTCAATGGTAAGTGCCATTATTGTGAAGTGGAAACGTCTAATAGCAACAACAGCTCAGCTGCGAAGTGGTAGGCTACACAACCTCACACAACGCAACCGCCCGAGTCTGTCCTTGGTTGAAACACTCAATACCGAGTTCCATACTGCCTCTGGAAGCAACYTCAGCACAAGAACTGTTCGTCAGGAGCTTCATGAAATGGTTTTCCAAGGCCAAGCATCAGCTGGAGTGGTGTAAAACTCGCTGCCATTGGACTTTGGAGTACTAGAAATGCGTTCTCTGGATTGATGAATCACGCTTCACCATCTGGCAGTCCGACAGACGAATTTGGGTTTGTTGGAAGCCAGGAGAAGGCTACCTGCCCCAATGCATCGTGCCAACTGTAAAGTTTGGTGGAGGAGGAACAATGTTCTGCGGCTGTTTTTCATGGTTCGGGCTAGGCCCCTTAGTTCCAGTGAAGGGAAATCTTAACGCTACAACATACAATAACATTCTAGGCAATTCTGTGCTTCCATCTGTGTGGCAACAGTTTGGGGATGGCCCTTTCCTGTTTCAGCATGACAATTCCCCCGTGCACAAAGCAAGGTCCATACAGAAATTATTTGTCGAGATCAGTTTGGAAGAACTTGCCTGGTCTGCACAGAGCCCTGACCACAACCSCATCGAACACCTATGGGATTAATTGGAACGACTGCGGGCCTAATCAACCAAATCAGTGCCCGACCTCACTAATGCTCTTGTGGCTGAATGGAAGCAAGTCCCCGCAGCAATGTTCCAACATCTAGTGGAAATTCTTCCCAGAAGAGTGAAGGCTGTTATAGCAGCAAAGGGGGGACCTTGGAGATGTTCGACGAYCAGGTGTCCACATACTCTTGATCATGTACATAGTGTACATAGGGGTAACTTAGCCAGATCATTTTAAAAAGCTGATAACCAAAAGGAAAAAAGGAAATAGTGGAGGAAAAGTTAATTCCAGAAGAAGATCTTGGGTCTCCTGATGGCCTGAAGGAGAAATTGAATCTACTATATAGCGGTCCTTATCTTAAGATAGTTTATTCTTATGCATGAGGTACATGCACCATCATTTAGGCTAGAACTAAAGAGACTTTGTCACGATCGTCTACTGAAGAGAGTGAGGACCAAGGCGCAGTGCGTGAAAAGAACATCTTCTTTTATTCAGAAGAGAGAAAACATGAAACGAACACTATACATAACCTAAACAAACTACCGTGAAGCTATAAACGTGTTGTGTGTGCGCACACGTGCGCGCACGCGCACGCGCACGCGCACACACACACACACACACACACACACACACACACACACACCTGTCTCTTATACACATCTAGATGTGTATAAGAGACAGGCCATATATTTATAGGCTTGTGGTGTAGGTCATAGCTCTTGGGCTGTATCCATCATACTGTGAAGAGGCCATGTACACTACCGGTCAAAAGTTTTAGAACASCTACTCATTCAAGGGTTTTTCTTTATTTTACTATTTTCTACATTGTAGAATAATAATGAAGACATCAAAACGATGAAATAACACATATGGAATCATGTAGTAACCAAAAAAGTGTTAAACAAATATTTGAGATTCTTCAAATAGCTACAATCTTCCTTGATTACATCTTTGCACACTCTTGGCATTCTCTCAACCAGCTTCACCTGGAATGKTTTTCCAACAGCCTTGAAAGAGTTCCCATATATGCTGAGCACTTGGCTTCTTTTCCTTCACTCTGCGGTCCAACTCATCCCAAACCATCTCAATTTGGTTGAGGTCAGGGGATTGTGGAGGCCAGGTCATCTGATGAAGCACTCCATCACTCTCCTTCTTGGTAAAATAGACCTTACACAGCCTGGAGGTGTGTTGGGTCACTGTCCTGTTGAAAACAAATGATAATCCCACTAAGCCCAAACCAGATGGGATGGCGTATCACTGCAGAATAATGTGGTAGTCATGCTGGTTAAGTGTGCCTTGAATTCTAAATAAATCACAGACAGTGTCACCAGAAAAGCACCCCCACACCATAACGCCTCCTCCATGCTTTAAAATAGACATGCGTGGGAACTTGGCCTGTGGGAACTCCTTCAAGACTTTTGGAAAAGCATTCCAGGTGAAGCTGGTTGAGAGGATGCCAAGAGTGTGCAAAGCTGTCATCAAGGCAAAAGGTGGCTACTTTGAAGAYTCACAAATATTAAATATATTTTGATTTGTTTCACACTTTMTTGGTTACTTCATGATTCCATATGTGTTATTTCCTAGTTTTGAAGTTTTCACTARTWTTCTACAATGTAGAAAATAGTAAAAATAAAGAAAAACCCTTCAATGAGTAGYTGTTCTAAAAGATTGGARCGGTAGTGTATTAGCGTTGACTCAGGCTAACGTGGATGTAGCAGATTTATGTCTCATGCTGTGTACAGTACCTCTAACCGTTTGGAAAAATCCTAACAGAATGCTGAGATGAAAACTCCCATGAGCACCAGGGGCAGTCATGTCCTCTGAGAGTGGCCAAGGGCGTTTTCCTGCTCTATACTTGTCACACTTAGTTAGTTCAATGAAGTCATGAATATGCCTCTGTACATTATCATTTGGAGATTTTTCACCCCCCCACCTCCTACATGAAAAAAAATGTAATGTAGGAGGTGGGGGGGATGAAAAATCTCCAAATTATAATGATTTAAATTCGGAACTTTTCACACACACTCTTTCCCCGAAACCACCCTCTAAGGCGCTATGATGACGCTGCATGAGCATGATGGTTAATGTTCACATTCCCCAAGGCTGAATATGATTGAAAATCATCATATAGCAATGTCACACTCGGTGAAGCTGTCATTGACTAGAAAACATACAGCACATACAGATGAGGAATTCATGAGTAGTTAGAAGTCATGATAGCCCCCTTTTCAAACACAGCTAGAAAAGTCAGTAACCTACCTACCCAAACATAGGTGAACCTTGCTGGAGAAAATTGATGAGTAACCMCATGAAGTTTCTCCGGTTCATTCTCATCACTAATTCAGTCTTCACTAAACACACTGCTAATTAAAGCTTGTTGTGGGTGTCCAATATAACCAGGATCATGCCACTGAAGCATGTTGCTCCTAAGAATAATGCACATATACTGTACATAAGCACTGTTCAAATTCATCAGCAGAAAATCCAACATATTGGTTGATGTTGATGCACTGTTTAAGTAATAGAACAGCAATGACTGCATATGTATAACTGTGTAGGTCAATGGTCTATGACTGAAAAATGTAATTACATTTTTGGCAAGCGCCTGATATTTACACCCATTTGAACTTAAATAAAATTCGTTTTTAATATGTAGACCATGAACCAGCACTACAAGGCTTCAGAACATATTATGCAGAAATTATTCCTCGGAAACAAACTGCATTCAGTTGGTTTCTCATAGGAAGCAATAGGACACAATATGAAACAATCTACCCAAAGGAATAGGAGACACACTACCCAAAGGAATTTCAGATCCGATTTCCTGGTATATTATTTTCAGAGTAGTCTTTTCCAGAGGTGAGGCAGCTGAAAGAAACAACTCTGGGTGTGGCTATGCTCTCCGTCTGTGTGCAATAATACAGCTCTGATTTTGAATTAAGCGAGTAAGAGTTTGAACTGAGGGTAATGGACTTTCTCTGTTGCTCAGAGAAACAGGCTTGTCTCCAGAGTCCTCTGTTTCCATTATTAAACCACCACTATTGCATAGCCAAGCTGTTTTCATTCCCACTGAACAAAGTGGAATTACCAGCTTTTGAAACTTAAAGGGTCGACTGCCCCTAAAAAGCAACTAATTCCTTTGAAATTGGCCTATGTGGCATTGATATGAGTCAGAAACATTTATTGACTACAAAGTGTAAGTAGGATAATTTTGGTCGTAAAGTCAGTCTAGTCTAAAACGGAGTTTGGAACATCAGTGAACTAGCCAAGTTAAGTTTGGAATTGGACACTAATGTCCAAGCTCCTCTTGCAAATCGCCCCACCACCCACTTCGCTTAAATGGGGCTCTTTTGTTTTATCGCCCCCAACGCGTTCAAATGATCACGGGCACTATACAGATTGACCGTGCCGCCACAGCCAACGTTCTACGGTTTGCATYCCCTGCCGAATGACCCTAGTATGCTGTTGAAATAAGTGCTTTGAGTTCATCAGTCCACAAGTCTGCACCAGTAACACTAGCTTTTGTGCAACAACCGGTGGTGGTGAGTATAACCAGAGATACTGGAATATTTATCCATTATTTTACCAGGTAAGTTGACTGAGAACACATTCTCATTTACAGCAACAACCTGGGGAATAGTTACAGGGGAGAGGAMGGGGATGAATGAGCCAATCGTAAACTGAGYATTATTAGGTGATGGTTTGAGGGACAGATTGGGAATTTAGCCAGGACACCAGGGTTAACACCCCTACTCTTACAATAAGTGCCATGGGATCTTTAATGACCTCAMAGAGTCAGGACACCTGTTTAACATCCCAACCGAAAGACAGCACCCTACACAGGGCCCTTATATATWTTTTTTGACCAGAGGAAAGAGTGTCTCCTACTGGCCCTCCAACASCACTTCCAGCAGSATRTGGTCTCCCATCCAGGGACTGACCAGGACCAACCCTGCTTAGCTTCAGAAGCAGTATGCAGGGTGGTAAGCTGCTGGCAATATAAGGACCTTTCTGGTGTAACTTAGATCGCCATATTTTGATAAAGCGAGGCTGGCTAGCTAATGTTAGCTAGCAAGGCAGGCTAGCTAAAGTTTTAGCTAACAGTAGCATAGCAAGCTAGCTACCTCATTACAACTAAGTTAGGTCGTAGCTCATACAAGATTATTTTGTATTGTCTATGGCAAAACGAAATAATGGATGCAGCTATCTCATGTCTGAGTAATACAGTGAACGAGGAGCAACAAACTGTAACGGCGTCACTGGCCTGAACCTAATCAAGTCTGGAGCTACAGTCAGTCCACATCTGTAAGGGTTACCACAGCCATGTGTCAATTAGCTATAGCGTAAAAATGAATGAAAATAAAATGAGCTTTTTGGTCTTAATTTAAGATTAGAGTTAGGCATAAGGTTAAATAGTGTGGTTAAGGTTAGGTTTAAAATCAAATTTWAAAAAGTGAAACTGTAGAAATAGACAGCCTTTATGACTTTGTGGCTGTAGTAACTAGTGACGATTTACAAATAGCTTGACCCGACAACGGTAATGTCACGTTCCTGACCTGTTTTCCCTTGTTTTGTATTTATTTASTATGGTCAGGGCGTGAGTTGGGTGGGTTGTCTATGTGTGAWTTTCTATGTTGGMATTTTGTGTTCGGCCTGGTATGATTCTCAATCAGAGGCAGCTGTCAATCGTTGTCCCTGATTGAGAATCATACTTAGGCAGRCTGGGTTTCACGTGTGTTTTGTGGGTGTTTGTTTTTCGTGTCAGTAGTTGTGCCACACGGGACTGTTTGTCYGTTAGATTCTCTTTTGTTATTTTGTTTCGTGTAGTGTTCAGTTWATTTGATAATAAAACATSGACACTTTCCACTCTGCGTCTTGGTCCGATCKCTACACCTCCTCTTCAGACGAAGAGGAGGAAATCAGCCGTAACAGGTAATGTGTGTTTGTGTTATGTGAATAGCTGGATTGAAAAATACCCGGTTTGATAAACTAGTAGGTTAATTACCCAGCCAAGCAGATAGAAGTAGTAGAGTCCTTTTGGTTGTGAAGTGCATTTTCAAAAAACTTTGTCCTTACTTTATTACAAAATGCAATTTACCACACGGCTGTCTATTGTATCAGCATGTCACAGTCAACACCACCTCATAAGATTAGGACGTATATGGTTTATGAGGATTGCCTGCTGCAGTTGTTCGAGAGATGCCTAGTTTACATCCGAACATGCAGCATAGAGAAAACCAGCAAGGGGACACTCAGCATCACGCAGACATGCCCTCGCTGTGAGAGTTCCTATAAATGGAACAGGGAGGACACTTGAATCGAAGGTCAAAAGTTTTGAGTTTTGTCCCAATTCATAATCTAGACTGGTGGAACCGGCCTGATCGCTGCATTTACCATTTTATTTCAGTTCACATATCTGAAGTGAGATAGAAAGGTGAATGCAGTGATCAGGTTGGTTCCAKCATGTTAATCATAACCACCATTGATAATGTAATCAGTGCTCTGTGTGTTTGTGTGTGACCAACTAGTATCTTTGAGGGGCCAGAAGCTGATCTACGCTGCCATGCCCATCTTTGGGGCGCTGGCAAAACCTTTACCTCTAGCCTCACCTCTTGCCTGCTCATCGATGGGGAGACCAGAATTTGGTACGTTAGGTCTGACCTGTTAACTTCCACATAGTATGTATTTGTTTGTAAAATATCAAACACACTGCCATTGGTAATAGAACAATACCTGTGTATGTGTTCACAGACGCATCTATGGAGTCAGCACTTGGAGACTTGCAAGATAATGTGATCAGTGGCGACCTGTAATTCAAGGGCAGAGCCCCACCTGTTCGTGGATTTAAAAAAAAAATACAGTATAGAAAAAAGTGTTGCTCTTTTGCATGTTATTTTGGCATTAATACGTGTCACATGTCAGTTTGCAAACAATGTAAAATAAAAATCATTGAGTCAATAAAGCCGTATGTCTTTTTTGCTTTTTTTGAGTAAGGCAGATCCAAAATGCAGGTGTTTCAGCCTAATTCAGTGCTTTCTGTGGTGGTGGGGCAGCCAGCGGAAAATACAGAGCCTAAGTTGGAAATCGCAATTTCAACAATGCAACTGTTGCAAAGCAATCACTAGCKTGCTATTCAGTTGAGAGGGTGTTTGGTCCAAGTCTGGGTTTAAGACTCTTTCCAAGCTTAAACGGATAAACACTCACATGCAACACAATGGGCCATAAAAGGTTGAATGCATTGGCCATGCTGTCAATCCAGCATGACTTATGCCTCATTCAAAACAACTAAAAAAACTCGGTACTGGGAAATCTCAGACTTCAGTGAGTTCAAGACAACTAGGAACTCCACAAGAAAGACAGCCACTCCCACCTTCCTGTTCAAGTGAGAACAGCACAAGGTGAGTCTAAAAAAAAAATGTTTTCTGCTGCATAAATTATGTAATATGCCAGGGAGATATGTATACTGTAGCTAAGAACATAATGCTAAGTGTATGTTGTGTAGTAAGCTGTTAGTAGCCAATGACCCTCACCCTAATAATTTAGTCCCTTTCCTCCTCATAACTTGCCTACCGTTCTGACTTGGTGCACATGTAGCCTATAGCCTGTTTTAGAGAAATGTCATCATCGAATATTGTAAGAGCTTTCATTGTCTGCTTATATGTTCCCTTTATTTATCCTACGGTTCTGACTTGGTGTACAGGGAGAATACTGTAAGAATGGCCCATGTTCTGAATTCTGACACAGTAATTTTCACTGAACAAATAGTTATATTGACTACGTCTCTTAGCTCGCTCAATGTATTAATCGAAATTACAGATTGCCTCTTATCCCCTCATCGTTATCTTATGCCATAGTTTGTACATCTCGGTTGTCAGTAGAAACCACATTTGTTTAAGCAAGTCAGTCATATCAACTGTTTTTTTTAAAAGGCAGTAAAAGAGGCTGAATGAATTGTTTCGCTGCCAGACAAGGCTCTGTTGATAGCCAGGTGTAGCGGTGGTAAGGTGTTGAGACTGCTGTTGGGACAGCTTTATGTAGGCCCTAACAGTTTGTGGGCACCGTTTGTCACTGTTATAGTGCAAATCATGTATTGTTTAGTGTTGTGTAGTGGCTTTGCTGGCATGCATCAATATTTTTTGAGGGGAGTGTGCACCACCAAGATTTACATGGTAAAATCTCCACTGGATGTGATGAAGTCCAGACTAACAGATGGGCTTGATACTGATGTCTCTAAATGGAGAGACCTGGTACTCGGCATAACATTTTTTAAATTATTAAATTGAATGGTATCAGTCAATATGGGGAGGGAGAAACCCTGTGTATTCTGCACCAGGATCAGGGAACTCCTGTTGTATACGGGACACCACACAGGAAGGTATGACCACTCTGACATGTTTGAAAAGGTTGACTACCAGACAAAATGTCGATAGGCACAGTATCTGTATCGGCTGGGAATGACAATGAAATGTGAAAGGTGCATATTGTTAATATTAGCAGAACACTGTTTCTATGGTATTATGTAAAGGGTTGTTAATTCTACATGGACCTGTGTTACTCACATGTGAAAAGAACACATGTGAAAAGACACGCATGTGAACAAATCACATGTAAAAAAAAAAATATATAAAAAATCCCAGGTCAGACACGTGGTTTTCGGATACATGTGACGTTTCACATCCATTTTTTCACATGTGAACAAATGTCACGAAGTCTCACATGGATTTTTCAAATGACTCAGACACATAGTAGTTTCCCAAAATTAGACATTTCTCATGTGCTTTTGGAACTGCTGGGATTCGAACCCAGGTCTCCCATGGGAGAAGCCAAKATCTTGACAATTTGACCAAGAGTGCCAATATTACTTTTTAAGTAGCAGGCGGGGCTACTTCATCACCGAGTCATGTCCACTACACTGTCATATGTGCATTTTCACATTTTAAGGTCAACTAGGGCTGTCAAACACATTTTGCTCAAATGGAGCTGTAATTTAAGAATATTAATGGTTACGCGAACTCAGGTAAATTGATAAACACACTTTCTTTAACATGTAAATATTAGCCCTGTAAGAGTTAATCAGTTAACCAAAGTAAAAAAAAAAAATGCATTGTCTGAAAGTGTTCCAAATACACAAAGACATAATCTATGCAGCTAAAAACAACCATGTGATGTCAAAACAAATTGACTGAGGTTAAACAGGAGAAATAAGGAGACAAGGATAACTAGCTTCTCTGTTCTTTTCACTGGGCTTCGTCCAACGGTCACTCACCAATGGAGAAGAGAGGGGTATTCCTGCAGTAGTAACACTCGGACGGATGGCTCAGAAATATCAAATCAGAAGAAATAAGAAAAGAAAAAAAAACAATGTACGCACTTTAATTATTATACTCGGCACAGGAGGTTAGTGGCACCTTAATTAGGGAGAACGGGCTCATGTTAATGGCTGAAGTGGAATAAGAGGAATGGTATCAAATACATCAACACATTGTTTCCAGGTGTTCGATGCCATTCCATTTGCTCCGTTCCAGCCATTATTATGAGCCGTCCCCCCTCAGCAGCCTCCGGTGATACTAAGTTGGCTTTTTTACAAAATGGCATTACAGAAGTTGCAATTTTCTTACATGTGAAACTGCAATTACATTTTCACATTTGAATGGTTCTCACACAAAGTTAGATATCCACATGTGGACTATTCTTAAATGTGAACTGCAAAATAGATTTTCACGTGGTTGATTCTCACATGTGAACTTGCATTTACACATGTGAACGTGAGATTTTCACATGTGAAACTGCATATCCAATATTCACATGRGAATTTGCAATGTGAAGTGAAAACATGTTTTTAATCTCACATGTGAAAAGGTGGCGTGAACACTCAATTTAATAATTGATGAAAATATGGCTTCATGTGAAATTTAAGCTCAACATGTGAAAATAGCTATTTCACATGTGAAAATGCTATGTGTTTTTTGTTGTTGTAAGGGCACTCTCTGAACCCATAATTGCTGTCAGGTATCTGGATGCTTGATATGCTTTAGGATAGACTCAGTTAAAAATGTGTCAAGAGTTTGTTTTTCATTCTGACACACCTGTGTTGTTCACAACCTGGGAGCCCGTGGGAGGCGACAACAGAATACGGGCCATTGATTCTACTATAGGCCAAGTAATATATGCACTGTCTGCACTGACAGTGCATATCAGGTGTTAGATTATGAATTACAATACGGGGGCCATATAAAAGGAAAAATCCCCTAGATGAATGGCGTGTTGCAAATACAAACACTTGGTATTCGGTCGAGCAAAGAGAAGGGCTGCTTTCTTTACGATAACACCAGGCTCCCTACCGTCTGACCGTCTGACAGCTAGTTATGCATATGTGCCTATCAAAACAATGCTCTCCATAATTCAACCCCCTGGAAAGCATCCAGTAATCAGGTTACACCGGAGTTAGCTACCTCTCTCTGGAGGAGATCATGTTGTGGTGTTGTCTTTCGTAGACGTTTAGTCCCRATCTTATCCTTCACCCATCTGGACTGAAAACAAGCCATGATGGAGAGAGTTAGATTGAATCCCCGATATCCATTAGGCAGGTACTTTTGGGAGAAGGGGAGACYGCGTGCTCATTAGCGATTGATGTTAATGTGGGTGAGGTAAAGCATTGCCTGTTTCTGAGACCACAGCTTACAAATGGACCCTTTTCAACCAAACACGGGGACTGTGATTCCACGATATGAGAAATAACTTATCTAACTCTTCTCAGCTATGGTAGGTAGGGTATGTTACTGAGATGTTGGCTTTAAAAAAAACAATTCACCCCTGTGACTGTGTCCACCTCATCTTAAGTTAACCCCAGCCACAAATGTGACATTGAAAATGTGAACGTGTGGCTGATGGCAGAAGACGAGATATAAAACCGAATCTATAAAGATACATTTCAGGCCAGTCAGACTCTCTTGAGCTCAGCATTCAATCATGAAATGATTCACTTAAATTGATCAAGGAGGGCCACAATCACAAGGGAATGTTACTGTARATGTTCTGTGATTGTGTTGCTGCAGGACCAGCGTGGAATTTCTCGAGCTGGATTTAATGGATTTGAACGGATCTCGTTGTCTGTCTGGTGAAATGAATGTACAGTGGGCTATACTGAAGAATTGCTTCGAAAATAAAGTGAACAACACGACTGACAAGCGCAAAGACACAATAGCTGTTCTATCTTTACATAAAGCTGAACTGACTGAATCACTGCAYCTTTAGTCTTGAAGTCTGTGTTTATCGCTTAATGAATCAAAGTATGGTTAATGACAGGCACAAATGACAGAAAACAGCACACCCCAATGGACTCACCAACAACCCACATTCCTTTGATTCAGACTGAAATGGTATCAAGGTAGATTTGTTTGTGGAAGTGAACTCAGCCAGAAGCAGAAATCCTATCAAATGGCTGGCCTATACATGACAACACGAAAGCGTGCCCTCCAGCTCCCATGCAAGGTACAGGTCACGATTGAATAAAGATGGAAAATGGTCAACAATATTGCTTTCAATGTCATACGTAGAAAGAAAGGAGACTCGTAGAATGATTCGCATCTCCTAAAACGAAAGAGTTAAAAAAAAAGGTCAACACAAACATTTCTTTACAAATATCTGCTGCGAGCACATTCAGAATGCAGCAATGTTACATCCTATTCTCTGAGAACTGACAAGCTGCATGAGACGCACTCCTAACATATTAGCCGACAAAATACTTAAACTCTTCTTGGCACACGCAGGCGGCAGCAAGGACATGCACTAGCCTACGTCTGGGCTGTTTTCAAACCTCCAGTACAGTAGTAAGCTTAACTCTGGATTTCTTCCCTGATTTATCCACTGGGGGCAATGATGAATYAAATATAATACAATTGTATTGGTCGCGTACACATGTTTTGCAGATGTTATGAATAACATGACCAGGGAGAATGTGTCTGCAAAAACAAATCATATCTGGCTAGACCTATGTTAGATATCATACCTAATTCAAACACACATTGCCATATTTATGCTGCACATTGGTTGTGCGGTTGTACATGTGACCCATATCAGAATGTGTGCATGCACACTGATGTGGCCTCTGAAGTAACACACACATGCAATGCTCATTTCCTGCTATTGTTCCTTAAAAAGGCATGTTATGTGCAAAAGAAAACATTTCAGAGCAAAAAAAAATCGGATCTGAGTGTCCAGCCAGAGGTCACATATGGAGGATCGGGTTTGTATCAGGAATGAGATCCACATATGGAGGTGGTATATATCGGAAGTCAAAAGAACAGATTCCATGTGGTTTTTGTTGTTGTTGCTGTTTACACATTAGGGAAAAGATCAGATAAGTTTCAGATGTGCAAATAATTGACAAAAGATCTGAATTGGGCTGCCTGTGCAAACGCAGCCTAACATCTCTTGAATTTTTGAGGAGCTCACAGGCCCAATTCTAATCAATTATTGGCAAAAGAGCTGATTTGACTGGTTAAAAGACCAATTAGTGGAAAAATAATCAGAATTGGGRAGCCGGTATGAATGCAGCCTTTGAATGCTGACTTGTACCTTTGATATAGATTAGCTACATTGCCACCCACATGTAAATGGTATTCATCACGACTTGTTTATTCCACACCCGCATGGATATTGTAATTKATTTCCAGATGTAGGATCTTAATTTGATCACCCCSTCGACAGGAGCAAATTCCTGCAAGGCAGGACATTTTAAACGTGTAGTGTATTTGAGGTTTTAAAAAAACCTTCTGAAGCTTGTAATTTCCACTTTGAAATGTCCGAATTTCAACCCCTACAAAAATGTCCATTCATTATAACCCACAGAACAATTGACATTTCCTCTTCCTGCAGGATTATTATCCTGCTGTAGCATACAGGCTCAAAGATCCTACATCTGTAGGTAGACATTGTTAACACATTATTATTAGATAGCCCAGCAATGTCATTCTAATAAAATGGAAATAATGCCAGATGCTAMTCTCAGATGGTATACTATCATTGTCTTATGTCAGGTGGTGTCACTCCTAGGCGCCTCTCGTCCCACTGGCGAATATTTGCTCTATCTGACATAAGAGAATGGGTATAGTGTCTCAGATACTGGTAAACTACTTATGATGTCGTCATGATATGAACACTTGACTACACAAATGGTCCTTCAACCCTTGCATGCACTCTTTTCAAGTCCGTGGTTGATTGCCGTAAATTAATAATGAATTGCATCACTTAATAGGAACAAAGGCAGGCTCACTGATATGAACATTGTCCGGAACTACGGGGATTAATTGCCGAGAGGACCAGGATAATCTCTTGTGTTTTTCCCAGACATATGTCTCCAATTAATGTGCTCTTTTTGAAGGCAGACTCGGAGGTCTGTAAGCACAATACTTTGGGAATTTCACTTCAAAGTAGATGACTAATTTAGTCTCTCTTGAAGTATGTAGACGTTAGAGATGGTTTTAATCATGTTGTTCAATTTAAAACTTCATGTCAGACACAACTTTGAATCAACTTTGACATTTTGAATAGATAACTGGTGGAAAAAGGACTATTTCTAAAAAGCAATATTTCACGAATAATCTATCCACCATCATCAGAGATAGAATATAAAGTCTCTGCACACATTCATTACTTTCGGAGCGGACACACAGCAGGCTTCTCCTCTGTTTTGGGAATMAGTCTTTTTGGAGCGAATCTTGTATTTTTCTCCATTGCTAACTGAGAGATTGAGAGAGAGAGGGGAAGATGTACTTAGCAAGAGTCCCTTTGAGACCAAGTTCTCTTTTGCAAGGGAGTCCTGCATCTTACCGTTACACAACAAATTACACATACACTCTTAAAAAGAAAAAGTCCCTGGAGTATTCAAATTTTCAAATTGAAACTGAACTGTGGGGGAACCCCTATAAATTCTTCGAATAACCCTCTAAAAGGGTTCTTCAAAGAACCCCTTTTAATGGATCCTCAAAGAACCTTTTGGGGTACATTTTTTTATTTACCCCCCCCCCCGTTATTATTATTATTAATGATAATAATATGCATAACAATAACAACAATAACACCATTTTTTAGATCTCAGTGTTTGTTTTCATTTTAGTGGCAAAGCAGAATAAAAAAATCTACATTTGAAGTAAACTCCCAGCAGAGCCCCAAGTCCAATGGATATATCCTCTGGCGTGTTGATGTTAACGTGTTGATGTTCTCCGTATCTATAGCCAGAATGATTTTGCAGTACATGGTYATCAAACAGGTTTCCTGTTATATTCATCAGAGGTGTAGGGAACATGAAGTCTGTGGATCCCCAAAAATGTAATTATAAGCACACAACAGTATTCATACCTTGGTTTTTGAGGTGAATGTGAATGAAAAAACCTGTTTTGATAATAGTTTTCATACACATACCATGTCCATAATGTAGAGGATAGACGGTACCACCATAAAACAATATACATTTAGATCATACAAGGCACAAACCTTAACTTAAATTGAGATCTTTAAATGTTTCAGTTAAGTGCCTTCACCTACTGTCCTTTCAAATTCAAATCCAAAATGTTCAGTTGAGCAGTTAGGTTCCTGCAAGAACACCCACCAACTAAGGAGGTTCCTCGATGAACCCCACCTCCTATGGGGTTCGTGGAAGAAACTTTTGGGGACGTTTTCAGTGCCAAGAACTTCGAGGATCTTAGAAGAACCCTTGTTGAACCCCTGATTTTTAGAGAGTAGGAAATGCACCAGAACATTTTAAACGAACATACTGTACAAAGAGAACACAAACGTACAAAACACACTCATGAAAAACAATCACATTCCTCAATCAACACTCTGAACTACCTGAAAGACACCAACACATCCAGTTGCAGGGATGTGAATGTAGACTGGGGTATGCCCAGCGCACACCAGTACGCGTCTTGCATACGGGAAAAGAAAAAAGGGGGAAAGAAGGAGCCTTTTATCCGAGCATGTTGCAAATCCATATATCTTGAGGAAATTGGTATTGAGACTGGAAGTGAGCGGAACTCTCAACCCATTGAAAAGACGGAGTGAGAGAGTGAGAGAGTGAGAGAGTGAGAGAGTGAGAGAGTGAGAGATTGAGAGTGAGATGTAAATCAAACGTGGACTGGAGTATGCACAGTGCACACCAGCAAGTGTAACCGACTGTATACGAGCAAAGAACAAGAGGGAAAGAAGAAGCACTCATTTCACACAAGCACATTCCCAATACATCTTGAGTGAACTGAGAATTGATTGGAAGGGAGCGGAAGTGTATAGGAATAAGGGAAGATGACTAGAGACAGAAGCTGATGTGTGGCATTGCTCCCCTGCTGCTTGAGTGGCGCTCGTCATGTATATGCACATATTTGGGGTTATTTACCTCAATCCTTCAGGCTGGCTCACAGGCACATCGCACTGCTGGAGGCACACTACCGTTGTCTGGCAACCCTGGATCAAAGAGCACTGCTGTGTGGCTCGCACATTAGGGACCGGGTCCCTGAGAACCAAGCTGCAGAGCTGACAGAGACCCTCTCCGAAGAAAACAACCCCACATCTGTCCTTGTGCTTCCTTTGTATCATGCACTGTTCTGTACTGTTACCCTGTAAAACCATAATGGGATTAGGCTATTATTCTTTATAACAGATAACACTGTGAGTGAGAATGGCTTAGTACAAGAATACAGCTGAACACAAAATCCACCATTGCAGATTGTGTCTCCAAGCACCCCTGGAGCTGGTTTGAGTATAATACTCATTGCACTCTCTCTTCGTCCTTAGCCTACCTGTATGATTAAAGACAACCTTTTCTCTCTTTCCTAAATATGACTTCCGACGGACATACTCCCAGTCAGCTGCCCTTTCACGGCTGGGAAACGGGCAGAAAATGGGGATCAATGAAATTGGATCCCCGTCTCCTCCTTATTAATTCAGTTGAAAATAACTTGATTCCAGCTTTTGTCCTTTGGCAGATTTGATGGAAATTCACGATTCTCAGTTACCATTGTATCTCTACTGTAAGAGCAGACAGCTGTTGCATATTAATTGGCACAATAGTTTCATAATTTCATCTATGTACTTTTGACTGTCTATGAAATATTAACCATTAGCTCTTGCACCAAGCATATGYAAATGGTCTCGTGAGACGTAAAAACAAAACATCTGCATGAATCGATAAGATATGTCCTATGAAATTTTAAAACTGTATTTGGTTTGTATTTGTATTTATTATGGATCCCCATTAGCTGCTGCCAAGGCTGCCAAGGCAGCAGCTACTCTTCCTGGGGTCTAGCAAAATTAAGGCAGTTATACCATTTTTAAAACATTACAATACATTCACAACAGATTTCTCAACACATTAAGTGTGTGCCCTCAYGCCCTTACTCCACTACCACATATCTACAKCGCAAAACCATGTGTACGTGTATGTATAGCGCGTATATTGTCARGTTTGTGTATGCATGTGTCTGTGSCTATGTTTGTGTTACTTCACAGTCCCCGCTGTTCCATAAGGTGTATTTGTACCTGCTTTTTAAAAACAAGAGAGGTATAGTCAGGTGAAATMATCACTTTATTTCTATGGCCAATTGTTACACCCAAGTTCTCAACTGAGTCATTTAAGAAATTGTTAAATGTTGGGGCTATTTTAGCTTGGTTGATAAGACCAATAAAAACGTTGGCTTTGGGCTTTCGAAACTTGTTTAGAACTTTATTGCACAGATCCTTAAAAATCCTTAGATCTGTTTTCAGAGCAGTTTTGAAGACAAAGTATATATGCTTCATGAGACTCCATAACTGCTCATAGAACCAGGCTAAGTAACTTTTTTTGCAGCCATTCACAGTTTTCTTCATGAATTTGTCCTTTACACCAGTAATTGTAACAATAAAGTTTAAATTATTATTCTAAATCTTCAGTGGCCAGCAAGTCACTCCAGTTTGTTTGTTTCAATTCTTCCTCAAACTTAGCCAGATACTTCTTAGGTATTCTGTAGGAGACTTGCTTTTTGTCTTGTCTGTACATTATTCTGTTTTTGGTTAGCTTCCTGGTAATCAGAGTCTGATTATGATCTGATATTCCTGTAATAAATGTAAATGATTTTGTAATCCTTTCTGGTTTGTTGCTGAAAATAAGATCAATCTGAGTTTTTGAAGAATGTGTGATTCTAGTTCGTCCATTTTTCATCTGGGCAAAGTCACATTGACTAGTGATTTCCTTGAGCTTTTTTGTAATTCATTTTATCAGCCCAGTTAAAGTTAAAATCACCAAATACAATTATTTATTTTCCACTGGTGTCAAGTTGTTTTAGTATTGCTTTAAAATATTCATAGAAGATGTTGTTTGATAATGGTTGGCGGTATATGCCAACAACAGTGAATTACATTTGTAGTGACAGTGTTATTGTTACTGCAATACATTCCATTTCCATTGCGCGGGTGAATTCAAGTTGGGTGCATTTAATGCAGCCCCCCGRCACGSTCATTTGTATTTTTTTTCTGCAAARATTGTACCTCAGCATAWCATAAGCAGCCTCAGGTGATTTTTCYGTTAACCATGTTTCAGATAAACAAAGGAAATCCAAATTTGAATAAGTTCAACCTTTTTCAATCTGATCAGTTTTTTAGGTGATGCTTCTGATGTTCAAATGACCCCCGAGCAATCCTTTTGGTTTCGCCCCAGGTTCCCAGAGAACTTTTGCATGGTTCATTGTTTGAAAGAGGGTGGGATCACCTTTTTCATGCTGGAACTCCCAGTGATATTTTGTTTGTTTAACGAGTTTATATGGATGGTGCTTAGTGTGTCTGATATGGGGGATGAAGTTTGCGTGTCTGATGCAATATGGATATTACCAGAGGTGTGGACTCAAGTCACATGACTTGGACTCGAGTCAGACTGTAGTCACAAATATGATGACTTGTAACTCGACTTTGACTTTAACACCAATGACTCATAACTTGGACTTGAGCCTTTTGACTCGAACTGACTTGATACCCTCCCCAAGCCCAAATATAAAAAATTATGCTATTAAAAAAAGTGTGCAGTGCATCAACTCTTCATTTAATGGATTACAGTTTGAATCGGACAGCAGCCAATCAAATTGTGCCAGCTGAGCCCTTGGAAAGATGATATCCAAAATTATTATTTTCGGATATAATGACTACGCTGTAGTCAACAAAAAATGGATTGCAACTTGCAAAACATGCGGGAAGAAAATTACAGACGGCGGCGCAACAATTTCCAACTTTGTTCGACATTTGAAGCTGCACAAAGAACAGTAAGTCGTGGCTAATATAGCCGACAGCTATAGGTAGGTAGGTTGGCCGATTGTGTACAGGCCTACATCGCCCGATTGCACCCCATAGCGATCCTCGATAGTCGATCGCTATGGGGGGTCTTCTCATGGCTACCCATGTATTTCCATGTAAAAATGTTTATTTGGATAAAAATAAATATATATATACATTAACGCATTCATGATTTGCATAAATGTAATATACTAACTATTACTCTTGATAAAAATATGAAATTGTATTACATTTGGTGAAGAGCACATTATGACTTGTTTAGGACTCGAAACTCAAAATTTAGGACTTGAGACTTGACTCGGACTTGCTTGTCTTGATTTGGGACTTGACTTGAGTGCTAAGACTTGAGACTTACTTGTGACTGGATAGTGACTGGATATTACGCTGGGGTAACTCCGCCACCGTTGACAGTAGTCCCACTGGTAGATGATTACCTTGACCGGCGGTGAGAACGCCCGGGGAGGAGCGTCCGTCTGTGGGGTCTAGATTCATCTAGACATCCCCGGCGAGCAGTAGTATTGTCATCAGGTAAGTGAGTAGATGTCTGTAGGGCCGGACTGGCCTCGCTCGTCCCGCTGTGCTTGTACATTTGGTCAGTGCGTTGGCTCGGCCATTGTTTGGAAAAGATGAATAAATAACTTGTTGGCTAGGTGAATTTGGAGTAATGCATTGACTGGACTTATGTTCCGGACTCCAACAGCAAACACTGAAACAATTTGCAATGCAAACACATAGGTTGTAAAAAAGTATTTTTAGGCAAAAATCATCATGATACAGTTGAAGTCGGAAGTTTACATACACCTAAGCAAATACATTTAAACTCAGTTTTTCACAATTCCTGACATTTATCCAGTAAAAATTCCCTGTTCTAGGTCAGTTAGGATCACCACTTCTTTTTAAGAATGTAAATGTCAAAATAATAGTAGAGAGAATTATTTATTTCACTTTATTTATTTCATCACATTCCCAGTGGGTCAGAGTTTACATAAACTCAATTAGTATTTGGTTGCATTGCTTTAAATGTTACTTGGGTCAAACGTTTCGGGTAGCCGTCACAAGCTTCCCACATAAGTTGGGTGAATTTTGGCCCATTCCTCCTGACAGAGGCTGGTGTAACTGAGTCAGGTTTGTAGGCCTTTTTTACTCGCACACAATTTTTCAGTTCTGCCCACAAATGTTCTATAGGTTTGAGGTCAGAGCTTTGTGATGGCCACTCCAATACCTTGACTTTGTTGTCCTGAAGCCATTTTGCCACAACTTTTGAAATATGCTTGAGGTCATTGTCCATTTGGAAGACCCATTTGCAACCAAGCTTAAACTTCCTGACTGATGTCTTGAAATGTTTCTTCAATATATCCACATAATTTTCCAGCCTCATGATGCCATCTATTTTGTGAAGTGCACCAGTCCCTCCTGCAGCAAAGCACCCCCACAACATGATGCTGCCACACCTGTGCTTCACAGTTGGGATGGTGTTCTTCTGCTGGCAAGCCTCCCCCCTTTTCCTCCAAACAAAACGATGGCTATTATGGCCAAACAGTTCCATTTTTGTTTCATCAGACCAGAGGACATTTCTCCAAAAAGTACGATCTTTGTCTCCATGTGCAGTTGCAAAACGTAGTTTGGCTTTTTTATGGCGGTTTTGGAGCAGTGGCTTCTTCCTTGCTGAGCGGCCTTTCAGGTTATGTCGATATAGGACTCGTTTTACTGTGGATATAGATACTTGTGTACCTGTTTCCTCCAGCATCTTCACAAGGTCCTTTGCTGTTGTTCTGGGATTGATTTGCACTTTTCATACCAAAGTTTGTTCAACTCTAGGAGACAGAACGTGTCTCCGTCCTGAGCGGAATGTCGGCTGGGTGGTCCCATGGTGTTTATAGTTGCGTACTATTGTTTGTATAGATGAACGTGGTACCTTCAGGCATTTGGAAATTGCTRCCAAGGATGAACCAGACTTGTGGAGGTCTACACTTTTTTTTCTGAGGTCTTGGCTGATTTCTTTTAATTTTTCCATGATGTCAAGCAAAGAGGCACTGAGTTTGAAGGTAGGCCTTGAAATACATCCACAGGTACACCTCCAATTGACTCAAATGATGTCAATTAGCCTACCAGAAGCTTCTAAAGCATGACATCATTTTCTGGAATTTTCCAAGCTGTTTAAAGGCACAGTCAACTTAGTGTATGTAAACTTCTGACCCACTGGAATTGTGATACAGTGAATTATAAGTGAAATAATCTGTCTGTAAACAATTGTCGGGAAAATGACTTGTGTCATGCACAAAGTAGATGTACTAACTAACTTGCCAAAACTATAGTTTGTTAACAAGAAATGTGTGGAGTGGTTGAAAAACGAGTTTTGCATTTTGTTTAGTTTGCAAAATGTCAAACTTCTCGCCATAAAGAGCTCGACTTAGACCTTGATTTCAGCTGCTACACATGTTCATTAAGAAATGCTAGCAGCCTACAGGCTGTCGCCAATTTATGAACTCCAGGAGATAGTTGTTGTCCTCCTTTTATTTTATGTATTTTTTATTTCACCTTTATTTAACCAGGTAGGTCAGTTGAGAACAAGTTCTCATTTACTGCGACCTGGCCAAGATAAAGCAAAGCATTGTGACAAAAACAACAACACAGAGTTACACATAAACAAACGTACAGTCAATAACACAATAGAAAAATCTATGTACAGTGTGCGCAAATGTAGAAGAGTAGGGAGGTAAGGCAATAAATAGGCCATAGAGGCGAAATAATTCCAATTTAGCATTTACACTGGAGTGATAGATGTGCAGATGATGACGTGCAAGTAGAGATACTGGGGTGCAAAAGAGCAAGAGGATAAATAACAATATGGGGATGAGGTAGTTGGGTGTGCTATTTACAGATTGGCTCCTACACTGAGCCAAGACACAACTTCATATGCAGATCGATGTCTCCCATCTATGGACCTCACATGACTGGGCAGAGGTGCAGGCATGGGTGGGCCCACTGGGGAGCCAGGCCCAGCCAATCAGAATGAGTTTTTCCACACAAAATGGCTTTATTACAGACAGAAATACTCCTCCACTTTACATGTTGGGTTTATATTTTTGTTCAGTGTAGTGGCAAATAAACCTGGTAAATATCTTGCAGCTCTCATAAAATGAGTCCATGCTAAACCAGTTATAATTTAAGAAGATTAAAAAAAGTTATAATTTAAGAAGATTAAAAAAAGTGGTAATTAGAAACAATGCGATTAATGACAATTTTAAAAGCTTCTATGAAATTTATATAAATTAGAACTAAACAACATTTAGTTGTCCTATAGCCTTCTTAGATTCCATAACTCTGAAGCAATTATCAGTAGACAAAAAGTAATCACTAAAAACAGAGATAAACTAAGAATAGATATTAGATACTGTTAAAACATTCACACGGAGAAAAGCACCAGGAATCGATGGCCAACCATAGAAATCTATTCAACATTTTGGCACAAAGTAGCCTCCCTATTTACACGTCACTCAATTCAGTCCTTCCTAGTTTCATGCATCAAACAGTTATTTCAGGAAAATCTGGAGAGTCCTCTGCGGATTATAGACACATAAGTTTAATAAATTGTGACAATTGTCACGTTCCTGACCTTATTTCCTTTGTTTAGTCTTTGTTTAGTTGGTCAGGACGTGAGCTGGGTGGGCATTCTATGTTTTGTGTTTCTATGTTGGGTTTGTTGTTTGGCCTAATATGGTTCTCAATCAGAGGCAGGTGTTTGTCATTGTCTCTGATTGGGAACCATATTAAGGTAGCCTGTTTTCACTGTTTGTTTGTGGGTGATTGTTCCTGTTTCTGTTCCAGTGTTTAGTGTTCCTGTTCCACTGTTTGGTGTTCACGTTACGGGACTGTATCGTCTTCATTCCTTTTTTTGTCGGTTTGTTGTTTTGTTCGGTGTTTAAATATTTTCCCATTAAATATGGATGATATTCACGCTGCATCTTGGTCCTCCTCTCTTTCACCCGAAGACAGTCGTTACAGAATCACCCACCAAACTCGGACCAAGCAGCGTGGTAACGGGCAGCAGCGGCAGCAGCGATGTCAGTAGGAATAGATTTGGGAAGACGTGTTGGACGGAAAGGGTTGCTACACATGGGAGGAGATCCTGGCTGGAAGGGATCGCCTTCCATGGGAAAAGGTGGAGGCAGCTAGGAGAGCGGAGGCAGCTGCGAATGGGAACCGGTGTTACGAGGGAACACGGCTGGCAAGGAAGCCCGAGAGGAAACCCCAAAAATTTATTGGGGGGTGGCTAAAGGGGACTGTGGCGAAGTCAGGTTGGTGACCTGCGCCAACTTCCCGGGCTTACCGTGGAGAGCGAGAGTACGGGCAGACACCGTGTTATGAGAGCGCACGGTGTTTCCTGTACGTGTGCATAGCCCGGTGCGGTACATCCCAGCTCCATGTATCGGCCGGGCTAGAGTGGGCATTGAGCCAGGTGCCATGAAGCCGGCTCAACGCATCTGGTCTCCAGTGCGTCTCCTCGGGCCGGCGTACATGGCACCAGCCTTACGCATGGTGTCCCTGGTTCGCCAGCACAGCCCAGTGCGGGCTATTCCACCTCGCCGCACTGGCCTGGCTACGGGGAGCATTCAACCAGGTAAGGTTGGGCAGGCTCGGTGCCCAACCAAGAGCTCCAGTACCAGCACCAGGCTTCCTGTGCGTCTTCAGA
>NC_036865.1:5430475-5510484 GCF_002910315.2 Salvelinus sp. IW2-2015 | reverse complement strand
GCAGATGATGACGTGCAAGTAGAGATACTGGGGTGCAAAAGAGCAAGAGGATAAATAACAATATGGGGATGAGGTAGTTGGGTGTGCTATTTACAGATTGGCTCCTACACTGAGCCAAGACACAACTTCATATGCAGATCGATGTCTCCCATCTATGGACCTCACATGACTGGGCAGAGGTGCAGGCATGGGTGGGCCCACTGGGGAGCCAGGCCCAGCCAATCAGAATGAGTTTTTCCACACAAAATGGCTTTATTACAGACAGAAATACTCCTCCACTTTACATGTTGGGTTTATATTTTTGTTCAGTGTAGTGGCAAATAAACCTGGTAAATATCTTGCAGCTCTCATAAAATGAGTCCATGCTAAACCAGTTATAATTTAAGAAGATTAAAAAAAGTTATAATTTAAGAAGATTAAAAAAAGTGGTAATTAGAAACAATGCGATTAATGACAATTTTAAAAGCTTCTATGAAATTTATATAAATTAGAACTAAACAACATTTAGTTGTCCTATAGCCTTCTTAGATTCCATAACTCTGAAGCAATTATCAGTAGACAAAAAGTAATCACTAAAAACAGAGATAAACTAAGAATAGATATTAGATACTGTTAAAACATTCACACGGAGAAAAGCACCAGGAATCGATGGCCAACCATAGAAATCTATTCAACATTTTGGCACAAAGTAGCCTCCCTATTTACACGTCACTCAATTCAGTCCTTCCTAGTTTCATGCATCAAACAGTTATTTCAGGAAAATCTGGAGAGTCCTCTGCGGATTATAGACACATAAGTTTAATAAATTGTGACAATTGTCACGTTCCTGACCTTATTTCCTTTGTTTAGTCTTTGTTTAGTTGGTCAGGACGTGAGCTGGGTGGGCATTCTATGTTTTGTGTTTCTATGTTGGGTTTGTTGTTTGGCCTAATATGGTTCTCAATCAGAGGCAGGTGTTTGTCATTGTCTCTGATTGGGAACCATATTAAGGTAGCCTGTTTTCACTGTTTGTTTGTGGGTGATTGTTCCTGTTCCTGTTCGTGTGTTCATCTGTTCTGTGTTCCCATGTTCAGGACTGTAGCGTTTTCGGTTCCTTCTGTCAGTTTGTTGTTTTTGTTCGTCGTTTAAATATCCAAATAAAAATATGGATTATCATCACGCTGCATTTTGGTCCTCCTCTCTTTCACCCGAAGACAGCCGTTACAACAATAAAATAAAAACAAAGCATATAAGAAATAGAATGGCAAATGTCTTACCAGACTTCATACAAATCAATCAAACAAGGTTTATAAAAAACCAACACTTACAAACAAATACAAGAACATATTTCAGTTTATTACAATACACAAAAAAATAAGATAAAGATTTATCAACAGTGTCTGTTGATGCCAAAAAAGCCTCTTGACCATATTGACAGGCCTTTTCTATTCAAAACTTTGGAAGATTTCAACTTTCCAGCTAAAATAATACATTTTAATAAAAGAATTATATAAATGTTCTAAAGCAAACATATACACAAATATTACATTATCTGATGAAATTGCTTTAGAAAGGAGCACAAGACATGGATGTCCCCTCTCCCCCCTTCTGTTCGGCAATTGAACCGCTTGCAGAAAGAATTAGACAGAATTAGACAGAACACAAACGTAACAGGTATRAGCATTGGTAAACATCAATAAAGAACAAAACGTATTTGCTGATGATCTCCTGATATACCTGACCAATTTTGAAAACTCAATGCCCCCTTTGATAAAAATATTTTCTGAATACTCAAAAATCTCAGGACACAAAATGAATGGCAATAGGAAAAAGAAAAAGAATAACTGACGAGCTACAGTAATCCTTTAAGTGGACCACAAAAAAAATATGAAATACTTAGAATGCTTAATAAGTGCCAACAAACAACAAATATGTAAAGATAACTTTATTCCATTACTCAACAATATGAAAGCAGATCTAATTAAATTGAATAATCTTCCCATAAATCTTACAGGTAGAATAAACCTCTTTAGAATGGCATGGCTGCCAAAGTTTTTGTATATATTTTCGCTAACACCGAAGACATTCTTTTAAAAAGTATACCCGGTCATAACAGACTTTATATGGGCATATAAAATTCATAGAATAAAAAGGAAAGTTTTACATCTTCCTATGTCTGAGGGTGGTTTTACCCTTCCAGACCCGGAATTGTATCAACTCGCTACACAAGGCTTTAACTTACGACATATGGTTAAATGCACTAAAGAGGAACAATGGGTTCATATATAAACTGCACATGCTCATCCCCAGAATCTTTCCACGTGTCTATTTACAAAGGATAAAGCTAAGAACATTAACAACTTCATAGTTAAGAACACTATAACAATATGGAAGACATTGAAACGTATTCTACAAGAACCAAATATCACGCCCTAAAAACACAACCTTATGGAAAAATCCTTGGATAGCTTTTCAGAATTCACAGATAAATTGGTCCACATGGAAAACGTAAATATAAAGGCATAGCAACTGAAAATTACTTGGTAACAGAAAATACATTTATTTCCATGACAGAATTAAAAAGTAATTTTAGACTAACCAATGGAGACACTTTCGAATACATACTTAAAAGGTACATATCACAAAATATATTTTGGACATCAGAGCAACCTTGAGGGAATCCTATTTCAGTCAGAAGAGGATGTTCATATGATAGGGAAGATATACAAAACCTTGCAGAGAGCATATCCAACTGACAAAATCTTAGAAAATAATGTAAACTATTGGAACCAAGACTTAAAAATAACTGATGTTGGCACAAGAAGGATGGAAAGTTGGAGCAAAACTAACAGAATTACAGTTAACAAAAATGTGTGCTTAATCCAGTATAAAATAATATATAGAATTTATTATACAAGAAAATAAATTAGCAAATTCTACAACACAACGGCAGATTCATGTCTTAAGTGTAAAACTAATAACGACTCAATAATCTCAATTCTGGGAATGCTATAAAGTTCAGAAGTTGTGGGCGGAACTAGAAAGTTGTTTGTCAGAAAAATGACAATGTAAACTTACTTTTAATCCATCTGTCTGCATATTTCAAGACATGGTGTAGTGAGATACCCAATGGACTGGAGGATTCTCTTCTCATCGCTCATCTTGAAAAAACAAACTAATAACGTGGAAATCAATCAATCCGCCATCATTAACATAATGGCAAAATCCAAATATTTATTATTGAAATATTGGAATAGCATGGGCGACCGAGAAAAATAAATTGGTACAATTTAAGGCCAAGTGGCAAACAATAATGCAGGCACTAGGGATGGGGGTGTGAGCATGTGGGTCTGGGCAGATGAGAGGTAGTCATCATTTGTGTGTGTCTGTAAGTTGTTGTTCGTATGTATAAGTTTGTATCTGGAGTTGGGGGAAAAAATGTTACAATTGAAAAAATATATATATATTATACTTTTTTAATGTATTTGGTTCAAGAAATTGATTGATATTATCATACAAGCACCTACAGCGCACAGGTTGCTGTTTATTTTAAACATGAATACATAATACAAAGAGAACCGCTTACAAAAAGCACATAAAATCAAAACACATTGAAATTGCAAAACACATATAACCAAATCACAAAACAGTCATGTCATTTCTTACATTTCTTCACTAAGTTATTTTCAAAATTACGTACAATTTTCAAATTGAAACCTTACAAGTTTTACCCATTGTTTTACTTCAGGTGGTGCATCGTGTAAGAATGACACCCCCTGTCAGTAGGCTATGGTTTCTACCTCCATGAAACACAGACAGTAAGGATTCTATACATTCCATTATGTTTATTTGACCTCTAACCCCAARACATTGCAGTTTAATAAAATGCAGTGGCTATAAAAAATATGTTTTGGCTAGTTTTTRTCCATAAATAATTCAGTACATAGATAAATAGATATTCTGTATATGGATTCAAACTCTTCATATAAAGCTTGATTTAATAATACATGTGATTGTAAATGCAGAAATCATACGGTCTGGGGGATGACCCTGATGTCTGGTATAGACTGGGTGAAGGCTGCGTTCAGTTAGCCAGGTTAAACTAGACTGAACGCTGCACTCAACATTTGTTTGCGCTCACCAGCGTTCAGTCTGGTTTAATCAGGCTAGCGTTGAGTTGCGTGCTGGCTGACATGGACACGGCGGGAGCACCTATGGCCCCATAGCCCCTGCCCCCATACCCACTGTCAGGGCCAGTCTCTAGCTCACCTGGCAATCGTTCTTGCTGCAGGTAGCCTGATGCTCGATCTGCCACGTGCCCACTTCATAGGTGCAGTAGCAGATTGTACACTCATCAATCTTCACCTCGCGCCCAGCTGGGATCACTTGTGTGTCTGCATAACAGTTTGGCCCTGGCAAAAGAAGAATCAAGGTAAKTGTTAAAGTGGTGTCAGACAATCTCAATGATCTTGTATACAGTCAATCCAAGAGCTGGTCTACCCTGAAAAATAGCTTAGTGGGATTGTGGATGGAGTGGATGTGCTGGCTAAAGCCGTCYGCATGCTTTGGTTCGGCTGGCGCCTAGCCAAACTCGGCTGGGCAAACCGAACAAGTGTGCTCGCATACTCCCTTAAAATATCTTTGTTGAAAAATGAGAAAAAAAGCTTCAGTAGTACTGTTTGTCCATCTTGAGATCCCGTAGACAGTATACGCGTCCTCAAAATAGTAATAGATAACTCAATAAATATTTCATTAATTTTGACGTTTTTGCTGAGCAGATCTTAMTTGCGCAATTTTACATGTAACTAAGCTGTTTGGTGCAGTATTTCTCAGGTGAAWWWWWWTWTCATGAAAACAAGTTGTCTCTCGTTGAATGACACAAACACTTCATTGAAGAATCGCTACTGTTGCTGAATGTTGCTTGCCTCACTGAAAAAATGTATGAACAACCAAAAAAAAAACTTGCTGAAGACCAAAACGAACAAAAACGTCAKCAAATGTCGTCATAATACAGAGTWCCAGTCAAAAGTTTGGACACACCTACTCATTCAAGGGTTTTTCTTTATTTTGACTATTTTATACATTGTAGAATAATATTGAAGACATCAAAACTATCGCTACTGTTTAACAATCACGCCAATACAAATCGGTAAGAACACTGGACAGTTGAGATGCCGACACCCAGCTGTGTTAGAATTCCACCCACTCCAACAACAGTCCCACTGAGCTGTTTTTCATGGTGCRGAACCCCTGAACAGGTGGTAAAAGGGAAGACATGCCCAAATTCATTACCCTTCATTGYATTGTCTCTCTGATGAAAAATWATGTTACTAATGCACATATGATCAAAACCATTTCAACATCATGTTTAAATCAGACATACAACTTTGTAAAACATCAGTATTCAATTAATAAATGCAGTTGCACTGAAATGTAAAATCTCGGTTCATCAATTTTTAGTTACATGTAACCTACATTATAACCTACTTAGCTCTGMTTCCCAGTYTGAAACGMTGGCCATTGTCTCAAGAAGCTCCATTTTTCTTCCACAACTGGCTCAAAATATATTCACATAAATCATCCCTTATCGTTCAAGCAGCACGGACCCAAATACCCATTCCTGGAGCTGCAGCCACAACATGACATACAGCTGCAGGCAATGGTTTCTCCTTAAAAAAAAAACATGAGCTCGAGCAACACTATTCTGGTATTAAGATGCTGCTCCCACTGATAASTTGTGCGTCTTTCAGCTGAAGCAAAGGAATCTTCACTGGACAGAAGCACCGAGGAGAGGCCTGCCGGCGCATCAATCTATAGTGAACAGTTTGCTGGGGCTGTCAAAATGGGAGCACTCGCACATTTATAACTCTAGATGAAGACTGAAGAAACCCTCCCTGAATAACAACTCACCACATGTCCCGTCTTCTGTCGCAATTGAGTCATTAATAACATTAAGCAAAATATTTCCTCGAGGATAGTCTTAWCAAAATGATTGAGACAAACTGGTAAATAATGTGTGACGTGTGATGCTCTAAAGAGGTATACCTCYCCCCAATACAAACCAGGAGAAATGTTGCTATGGAGCCAAGACTTGAGCGACAGACAGCCTGTCATCCATTTGTGYACAGAATGATTAGCATGWCACTCAATCCTACTAATGTATGCACCCATTATGTGCCTCTCTGCTGTGCTTACTCATTGCTGTCCCCCTTTCTTTCTGCTTATCACACGAACGCCCATCTTTTAGTCGCCACGGCTTCATTAACACAACATCTCTCTTCTCTCTGACAATAGAAKGTGTTTTGATCCGATAACATTAAAATGGGCCTCAACAGAGCATTATCCACCGTTAATAACCTCAAGCATCAGACTATATCAGWAAACACAAATGGACAGTCCAAYATGTGATCGTGTAATAGGTACTGAAAACTGAGCAGGTGGGCTGAATGTGAAAGAAACAGCCATTAGCACCTGTGGCTCAACGCTACTGGTGATAGACGAGAGATATAAATAAATCAGGGACACATCCTTATACTGTACACATCCTTAATGCTCCACTTTACTGGCTCTGAGAGTTGAGGTAAGGGAAATAGTAGAATAGTGAGAAATCACTTCCCGTAATGTAGTTCTTTAGTACGTATGCATTATGAATGCAGCAAAATGCCTTGGCTTTGTGGAAATGGTCATCGAAATTGTTTGGGTGTGAAGAAGCCTTCAGAGCAGTGATTTTCTATGCTGTGAATCATTTACTTCCCAACATGTTGCACTAGAATGAGTGTGCCGTCTTGAATATGTGCTGCCACATTATTCTGTGCCAGGTTTTACAGTGCCAGGTTTTACCTTCTGTGACGCAGCACACCTTCTATGTTAGGTTTTAGTGTTTATCTAGTAGTAGAGCATTTTCCATTCATGTTTATCTCACAAGCTGTCATTGTCTGTGTTTCCATGGCTTTCTTATCCCAATCCATTATATCATCAGACACAGTAAAACAAATAAGCTAAAGCAAAGGCGCCTGAAATAAACCTACAAAATATTTCCATCGTAATAGTCTTGCAAATAGTCTAATAGAGTCTGCGGGGAGCATTATTGAAATCAAAAGAGCAAAATGTTGCACGGTTGAATGGTTATGGACATCTGAGCTTTTGCATTTAATGAGTAGGAGTAATAGCATCGAGAATGGAAACCATTGCTTTCCTTCATAATCAAGGGCGGTCGAGAGCTGCTTCGAAWGTGGGAAATCAATGCAGTCTAATATCCCCACCACCATATATGTCTCCCACCCCTGCCATTTTGAAAGTGCTCTTAAATATATTTTCACAGCATCTCCAAACCTCTTCAATGAATATTTTTACCAATACCTCCCTCATTTTAAATGAGAGAGTTGCTGTTCCCCCTAGCGACCAGGCTTCTTCCTCTTGTGTTTTGCCGTTTGAAAGGGTTTTGGCTACGGTTTCGACTGTTTATTACAACCTCCTCAGATGAGTGTCGACCCCAATGTCTGAGCCTTTGAGAGCACCACTTGTTTCCTTAAGTGTTGCCAAGGCAATGGTCTGCACGAGCAAAACTCCAGAAGGAGGGGCTACCAGTACCACCACTGAGGCATTGAGGACAGAGGGATTTAGAGTCAGTAAAGTCAACTACTGGATTCTTGGAAGCAGCAGGAAACTTACAGAAGGGATGCTGAATTTCCTTAGCATACTTTTAATCCATTGTGTAGACTGGTATAATTGAATTTGTGGACAAAACATGTGCATGGAATTTTTAGAAGTATTGAGAAAGGTTGTCTTTGTCTTTCCTCCACAATTCAATTGACTGCACCTGTGCATGCATTCTGCCATCTGTATTTTACTTGTTATGTGAAACCAAATATGATGTGATGATTGTATCTTCATGATAGATTACCCTGGTTCAATGAACAGGTAAAAACCTAATGTGAACCTGTTTGAATCTCACAAAGTTGCAATYCCACAGATGTTCTTTGATATTCATGAACAACTGCCTGGGTTGATGCTAGCGATATCTCTCACTTTCATCTGTACCCCTGGGTCTTCCTCAAGTGTCTCTTTGCGTACAGCGTGAGCAACACACCTGAGACACGTTGCTCTCGCTGACGATCACAAATGATTTTGCATGCCTGAAAAGGACAAAATMATGTCTCTGCATAATAGATGAAGTTATCAAACTTCTCAACACGTAGGTTTTTTACAATGTTAATACAATGCCTACTATCATAATTCATTARAGTAATGTAATGTATGTGAAAATGAGATAAAAGAATGACAGCCTTACTGCTATGACTTGTTAATTGGCCAACTTCTATTTCTCAGATGTTCTTCTTAAAACATAATTTATATTGAAGTAAGSACATCTACTGTAATCTACTGACCCAAGTACAAGGTATTTTCCACAATTAGACAATCTTTTTTTGTGAGTCTCCCATCCTGTCTGCGACATGATGGCCATTAGCAATGAGAGGTGCTTTGATGTCATACTTCAGATGCATGGAGCGCTCAGGAGGTTGCAACAGCTGTTTCCCCCTTAGACAACATCTGTATGTGGGCCTGGCACTCCTACGATACYGTGAAAAACTTAAGAGACTACCTGAGTCAAACTTATTGGAGAARGGGTAAGCTGTTTAAGTTTGGTAGAGCTATAATCAACATTGAAGTGGACAGGGACATAAAGAACACTGTAAGCAAAACTCATAGCAAAAGTTGTGTTGTCTACCTACACGTTAACATACAAGGACACATAATGTAAGAAATGTGAATGAGGTGGCAAACCACTGGGCACACACTGTTTAAACAAAGTTGTTTCTCTCTCCTCCTTGTTCACTTGACTTTAAAGGAAATAATTGGTATAAGAATTAGGGTGGAAACTCCCTCTAGCCAATTCCTCCACCAATCCAATGCTTTGAGNGTGGAAACTCCCTCTAGCCAATTCCTCCACCAATCCAATGCTTTGAGCTCTGTGGGAAGTAGTCAATGAGTGTACACTTTAGAAGAAAGGAGATCATTATTGGGACGCACCACAGTTTTTTTTTTGCATAGTCCCTTAAAGCAGCTGGTTGCGCAACATTAACAGAGACGTATGAGAAAAAGGTTAACTTCTCAGCTTGATTCAGATATAAGTGGCCTTTACAAGGGCTGACAATTGCCCTCTTACAGACTCCAGAAAACGAGTAACATTTATTTTTGTTACAAGACCGTGTAAATGTAGCCTAGACTATGAAACACAATGAAACAATGAAGACACCTAAACCCATGTTGAGACCCATGTAAAAAATCTACTGACCCAAGTACTTCTCAATGGTGTCACACCCTGATCTGTTTCACCTGTGTGCTTGTCTCCACCCCCTCCAGGTGTCGCCCATCTTCCCCATTATCCCTTGTGCATTTATACCTGTGTTCTCTGTTTGTCTGTTACCAGTTCGTTTTGTTCTTTCGTTTTGTTCTTTCATACCTACCAGCATTTTTCCCTGCTCTTGCCTGTTTTCCTGCTCCTGTTTCTAGTCCTTCCCGGGTTTTGACCGTTCTGCCTGCCCTGACCCTGAGACTGCCTGCCATTCTGGACCATTTATACCTTCTCTGGATTATTGACCCCTGCCTGCCTTGACKTGTTGATTGCCTGCCCCTGTTGTCAGGAATAAACTTTTGTTTCTTCAACGCTGTCTGCATCTGGGTCTTACCTCCAACGTGATAAATGGAGCCATGACAAAATGTGTGTTATGTACAGTCAAGTACCACTTTACATTTTTACAGTGCTACTCTAAAACGGGGGGAAATTGAAATGTGGTAATCTTATGGTAATAGAGGGACTTATGGTWCCCGCAGTGTTAGACTTAAAACYAATCATCCAGCGATCATACACTGTTTACCASGGGGCAGGGCTACCGATGTTAAGGCTAATCTGAAGATGGTGCTGGCTAAAGCTAAAACTGGCGAGTGTAGAGAGTATAGAGATATTGTTATCCACGTCGGCACCAACGATGTTAGGATGAAACAGTCAGAGGTCACCAAGCGCAACATAGCTTCAGCGTGTAAATCAGCTAGAAAGATGTGTCGGCATCGAGTAATTGTCTCTGGCCCCCTCCCAGTTAGGGGGAGTGATGAGCTCTACAGCAGTCTCACAACTCAATTGCTGGTTGAAAACTGTTTTCTGCCCCTCCCAAAAGATAGAATTTGTAGAAAATTGGCCCTCTTTCTGGGACTCACCCACAAACAGGACCAAGCCTGACCTGCTGAGGAGTGACGGACTCCATCCTAGCTGGAGGGGTGCTCTCATCTTATCTACCAACATAGACATGGCTCTAACTCCTCTAGCTCCACAATGAAATAGGGTGCAGGCCAGGCAGCCAGCTTAGTGGAGTCTGCCACTAGCACAGTCAGTGTAGTCAGCTCAGCTATCCCCATTGAGACCGTGTCTGTGCCTCGACCTAGGTTGGGCAAAACTAAACATGGCGGTGTTCGCCTTAGCAATCTACATAGGAATAAGACTCCTCATTCCTGCCATTATTGAAAGAGATGTATGAAACTCACATCTCAAAATAGGGCTACTTAATGTTAGATCCCTCACTTCAAAGGCAGTTATAGTCAATGAACTAATCACTGATCATAATCTGTGTGGATTGGCCTGACTGAAACATGGCTTAAGCCTGATGAATTTACTGTGTTAAATGAGACCTACACTCCTGGTTACACTAGTGACCATATCCCCCGTGCATCCGCAAAGGCGGAGTGTTTGCTAACATTTACGATAGCAAATTTCAATTTACAAAAAAAAAGACGTTTTCGTCTTTTGAGCTTCTAGTCATGAAATCTATGCAGCCTACTCAATCACTTTTTATAGCTACTGTTTACAGGCTCCTGGGCCATATACAGCGTTCTTTCACTGAGTTCCCTGAATTCTATCGGACCTTGTAGTCATAGCAGATAATATTCAAATTTGGTGATTTTAATATTCACATGGAAAGTCCACAGACCCACTCCAAAAGCTTTCGAGCATCATCGGAATCAGTGGGTTTTGTTCCAACATGTCTCTGGACTACTCACTGTCACAGTCATACTCTGGACCTAGTTTTGTCCCATGGAATAAATGTTGGATCTTAATGTTTTCCTTTATAATCCGGACTATCGACCACCATTTTATTACATTTGCAATCGCAACAAATAATCTGCTCAGACCCCAACCAAGGCAGCATCAAATTCTCGTGCATAAATTATTAATTCTCAGACAACACAAGAATTTATTGATGCCCTTCCAGACTCCTCTGCCTACCCAAGGACGTCAGAGGACAAAAAGCAGTTAACACCTAACTGAGGAACTCAATTTAACCTTGCGCAATACCCTAGATGAGTTGCACCCTAAAAACAAAAACATTTGTCATAAGAAACTAGCTCCCGGTATACAGAAAATACCGCAGCTCTGAAGCAAGCTTCCAGAAAATTGGAACGGAAAATGGCGCACACCAAACTGGAAGTCTTCCGACTAGCTTGGAAAGACAGTACCGTGCAGGATCGAAGAGCCCTACTGCTGCTCGATCTACCTATTTTTCCAACTTAATTGAGGAAATAAGAACAATCCGAAATGTATTTTTGATACTGTCGCAAAGCTAACTAAAAAGCAGCATTTCCCAAGTGAGGATGGCTCACTTCAGCAGTAATAATTCATGAACTTCTTTGAGGAAAAGCAATGATCATATGAAAGCAATTACGGACTCCTCTTTAAATCTGCTTATTCCTCCAGCTCAGTTGTCTGAGTCTGCACAACTCTGCCAGGACCTAGGATCAAGAGAGACACTCAAGTGTTTCAGTACTATATCTCTTGACACAATGATGAAAATAATCATGGCCTCTAACCTTCAAGCTGCATACTGGACCCTATTCCAACTAAACTACTAGAAAGAGCTGCTTCCTGTGCTTGGCTCCTATGTTGAACATAATAAACGGCTCTCTATCCACCGGATGTGTACCAAACTCACTAAAAGTAGCAGTAATAAAGCCTCTCTTGAAAAGCCAACCACCAGAAAATATCAAAAACTATCGGCCTATATCGAATCTTCATTCTCTCAAAAAAATGAAAAAAGCTGTGCGCAGCGACTCACTGCCTTCCTGAAGAAAACAATGTATACAAATGCTTCAGTCTGGTTTTAGACCATCATAGCAACTTTTTACTTTTAAACTCGGACAAAACAGAGATGCTTGTTCTAGGTCCAAGAAACAAAGAGATATTCTGTTGAATTGACAATTAATCGTGATTGGTTGTAAAGTCATCTCAAATAAAAAATGTGAAGAACCTCGGCGTACTCTGGACCCTGATTCTCTTTTGACGAACATATCAAGACTGTTTTCAAGGACAGCTTTTTTCCATCTATGTAACATTGCAAAAATCGAAAACTTTCTGTCCAAAAATGATGCAGAAAAATTAATCCATGCTTTTGTTACTTCTTGGTCAGACTACTGCAATGCTCTACCTTCCGGCTACCCGGATAAGCACTAAATAAACTTCAGTTAGTGCTAAATACGGCTGCTAGAATCCTGACAAACCAAAAATTGATCAATATTACTCCAGTGCTAGCCTCCTACACTGGCTCTGTTAAGGCAAGGGTGATTTCAAAGTTTACTGCTAACCTACAAAGCATTACATGGCTTGCTCCTACCTATCTTTCCGATTTGGTCCTGCCGTACATACTACACGTACGCTACGTGTCACAAGACGCAGGCCTCCTAATTGTCCAGAATTTCTAAGCAAACAGCTGGGCAGGCTTTCTCCTATTGAGGCTCCTTTTTATGGAATGGTGCCTAACTCATGTGAGAGACGCAGACTCGGTCTCAGCTTTAGTCTTTACTGAAGGACATCTCTTCAGTGGGTCATATGATTGAGTGTAGTCTGGCCCAGAGATGTGAAGAGAACGGAAAGGCTCTGAGGCAACGAACCGCCCTTGCTGTCTCTGCCTGGCCGGTTCCCCTCCTCCACTGGGATTCTCTGCCTCTAACCTATTACAGGGCTACACTGGTTTACTGGTGCTCTTTCATGCCGTCCTAGGAGGGTGCGCTCACTGGTGGGGGTTGAGTCACTGCAGTGATCTTCCTGTCCGGGTTGGCGCCCCCCGTGGGTGTTGCCGTGGCGGAGACTTTGTGGCTATACTCGGCTTGTCTCAGGATGGTAATGTGGTGGTTGAAGATATCCTCTAGTGGTGTGGGGGCTGTGCTTTGGCAAAGTGGGTGGGGTTAATTCTTCTGTTTGGCCCTGTCGGGGTATATCGGATGGGGCACAGTGTCTCCTGACGCCTCCTGTCTCAGCCTCCAGTATTTTTGCTGCAGATAGTTTATGTGTCGGGGGCTAGGTCAGTTTTTATATCTGGAGTACTTCTCCTTGTCTATTCGGTGTCCTGTGTATTTTAAGTATGCTCTCTCTTTCTCTTTCTTTCTTTTCTCTCTCGAGGAACCTGAGCCCTAGGACCATTGCCTTCGACACTGGCTGATGACTCCTTGCTGGTCCCCAGTCCACCTGGCCGTGCTGCTGCTCCAGTTTCAAACTGTTCTGCCTGTGGCTATGGAACCCTGACCTGTTCACCGGACGTGCTTACCTGTCCCAGACCTGCTGTTTCAACTCTCTAGAGCAGCAGGAGCGGTAGAGATACTTTAATGATCGGCTATGAAAACCAACTGACATTTACTCCTTGAGGTGCTGACTTGCTGCACCCTCGACAACTACTGTGATTATTATTATTTGACCATGTTGGTCATTTATGAACATTTGAACATCTGGCCATGTGTTGTTATCAATCCTCCAACCTGGCACAGCCAGAAGAGGACTGGCCACCCCTCATAGCCTGGTTCCTCTCTAGGTTTCTTCCTAGGTTTTGGCCTTTCTAGGGAGTTTTTCCTAGCCACRGTGCTTCTACACCTGCATTGCTTGCTGTTGGGGTTTTAGGCTGGGTTTCTGTACAGCACTTTGAGATATCAGCTGATGTAAGAAGGGCTATATAAATACATTTGATTTGATTTGACTGAAGCTGGCCTTAATTAATTTTAAAACCACAACACTACAAAGCTCTTATTGCCTGAATGYGCGCATAGATTTGTTTGGATCTTTGATATACATGGACACCACATACAGTATGCCATATTTCTCCAAGTGCAGGTATTCCTAAACATCTCTAGAGAAAGAGAGAGCACTACTGCTGAAGAGACAGGATGCACATGTATGCAAAAATAGCTATTGAAAAAATATCACTATCAATTAAATGTATTTAAGAAAACAATACAGTACTAATATTAAATGGTGGTATTTCACAAGTGAAGATGATAAAGGTATTACTTTCTGTTGGTATCAGTTTTTGTGTGTTTGCAGCAATAGATATTTCATTTCATGTTGATTGCYTTTCCCTTGTTTGTGGTACAGCATCGCTTTAGGAGGCCGAGATATGTTCGAGATACATATCACCAGTCATCATTATTTTTGCTGAACGAGGCAACGTTGCTGACATTGCCATGTTGCGTTAGAGTCACGCCATGAAAAACAAGGGGACACAACCTAGGACATGCTGTCTAAAATCATCTGAAGCAACTTCAGATAATCCACAGTGAGCCAGAGAAGCACTCCTATAAAACAGTGCAATGCTTTCAAATCAGAAGGTTCTCACCCTAACCCAGGATTCCCAAACCTTGATTCGCCTTTTATTCACACCAGRATATTGTGGCAACTTACCAGGAGCATCTGTTCACATTAGAAACAAATAGGTCTGGGTAATAAAGAGGCATTCCCACTATCATATGAATTAATAGCACTGCAACAAACTATGATGAGGCATGGTTTTTTCTGGGCAATCATGTATGATTTCGCAAAGACACACACTCAAATTCAAATGGTAAATGAAATGGCTCAGTGCTGCATGTGTGCATGCTGTGTGTTCCGTATTACGGAYACGTAAGTGTTTTGAGACAAGCTTGATCACTCACCGGTCTTACAGATGGGGCAGCACTGATCAGGCTCATACTCTGGATCCACACACTCTGTTTGAGGGCATGCTGACACAGAGCACAACACCTCTCCACTCCCCTCACAGCGACACTTCTCACACGGAGACACCTGGGGGCAGAGGGAGAAAGACTATTTGTACATCTCTTTCATGTAAGCACTCACTCACTCACTCGCTCACAGACACACTCACACACACACACCAGACACACACACACATGTCTGGCCCGCTAGCCAACACAATGACATTGAACATCGAAGAGTCAGCCACAAAGCTTAGAACACAGGAAGTCCCAATCTTACAGAACTTCATTGGAAATAAATACTTTATTTGAAGGAGAGGAGAAATGAACTTCAGTGCGCAATCAACCGAAAATGGGGAAATCAATGTGCTGATTGTGTGCTCAGTGGGTAACAGATAGAAGCTTCCAAGTGTATTGCTTTGTGAACAAGAGAGAACAGTTTGTTTGTTTAATGGAGCTTTCCATTTCTGAAAGTATTGGAGAAAAACAGGTCCGACAGACTGTCTGATGCAGCTTCTGTCGACACTACGCCTTCAACCAMGTCACCCCCCTCGACTGGAGATGTTACCGCTGTAGGTTTTAGTCTGYCGGCACCCGTGGCCATGTGAGCCTTTCCTTTTAATCAGAGACCATAGGTTAATCCTAACAGCATGGATCAAGTTGATTGCAGAGCGTCTCGTGCTTTGGCCTGGCACTCCACTGTGAAAAACGGCAAGAGAGACGCCACTTACTGTACCACCGCAGAACACAGCAATCAACCAGAAGGCTCTGCCTGTTGCTTTGTTTCAAATCCCATAGGCAGGCATCCACAGAGGATAGTGCTATTTACTCTAGTGGAAGTCGGTATCTCTCTCTCTTTCTCTTTTCTTTCTCTGATCTCTGTCTGTCTCTCTCTCCCCGCAGACTTCTCCCAGGAGAGTAACAAGCTGTGCCTCTCAATACAGAGCTGCTTGTATCACTCTGCGTTAGCAGAAATAAATCCCCATATTAGACCTAACCTCTTGGTGTGACCCTCCAGTGCTAGCACAAAGGGACGCATTATACAGCCACATATAATACATTTTTGATCAAATATAGAATAGAAAGCTGATGGTATAGTAAATCAAGAGATAAGACCTTTTGAGGTCTCCTGAGCTTGGCTTGAAATAGATAACTCCACAAAAACTAGCGAGTGTATCAAGATAAGAATATCAAGGGGGGYAAAAAACACTCTTAAGCTTAAACAGTACTATTCAATTCAGCAGAGCCAAGTKAAATTCAAGCTTTGTGTGAATCAAATAAATGCAGACTTTTAAATGTGCTTGGCTGCTTTTTTGCTTGCTGCACTGGTATAGCGCTCACGATGAACCCAGCATACAACTGGCATGCTATCAACAGTTTCCCTGATGAAGGTCTACTGAGACTGAAACGTTCGTAACAAGATACATTCAATCTGTGGCGCATGTAGATCGCCAGTGTTCTGGAGCTTCTTTTKAATTCAGAGGTTGATCTCGTGAAGCACAGCCTGTCGAAGAAACCCTTTTTAAGACACTGAAATGAAACCGCACCGTGAAATATGCTGCCMAAGGATTGGTGTGTCAACATCACATGGGTTGTATTCATGTAGCCAAACGTTTCGCAATGGATAACAAACACAAACGTTTCTTATTGGACACGTTGAGGCAATCCCTTCCCTTTTTTGGCTTGTTGGCTTTTTTTGGGTTCCTAGAGAATACGACCCTGTAAATCTTTAAAGACCTKATTTCCAGACTCACCTTAAATTCTTGTAGCGTTGTGTAGACTTTTCCCCTGAACTCACAGTAGTTCTTCTTCTCCTTGCACTCTGGACAGCACTGGCTGGTGTCCACCCGGACGCAGCGAGGGTGAACTTTGGGACATTCAGGCTTGGCACACAGGGGTCCCTCGTCCGTGCAGAGGCAAGGGCACGTGGAGGGCCCCGGAGTAAATTTCTCCCCGATGGCAAACACAAAGCCACTCTCATCAATGCAGCCCTTCCCCCTGTAATCTGGATATGCGTACTCGTCGATAGCGTCAAGAGAGAGGTTTGTTTCACTTGTGGGGCCCTCGTCTACCCGACTCAGGCCCCCCTCTTGCTCTTCCCACAACTCCTGTGATGATGCCTTCCCACCCTTGGATCCACCACGTTTCTGGGAYCTGGAGTTCGTCCTGGATTTGTTGACAGACGTTCTATTGCTGACCCCTCTGTTAGCCTCCAGGCCCATGAAGCTGATCTCCTTCAGCTGTTGTTGGGTGCTGTAACTGAGCGCCCCCTCCGAGGCCTGCTGCTTGTCATACTTGTCCTCTCTGGCCTGGGTCAGGACGCGCTCAAAGCGTTCCCGGCTCACCAACAAGTCTGCCACGGGATTACACTGAGTACTGGTCATGAGAAACCACATAACAAACAGGACTTCCGCTGTCATGGCAACAGAGTGCAGCATCTCTCCCCACCACCTGCAAGGTGGGATGACACCTTGGCTTCACATAACACACTTCACATCTCCGGTGTGAGCCAGTCCATCTGGAAAAAGAGAATGAAACCAGAATTAATTATTTGACAGGATTGTCACATTTAGTATAGACATTGATATTGTCTCCTAGCCTGGTCCAAAATCAGTTGGATAGATGCGGTGAAGAGGTCAATGGAACGCAGACCGTGGGGGATAGAAGAAGGATGCCAGATGACGCACATTTCAATAAATCTGATCTAACAAAGTGAATATGAACATGTATTGGAGTTGACATCCATACAGCATTATACTCTGATGTTTACCTTAACATAGTGTGAAATACACATATAAATAATAGACTAAAGCTGTGTTCAAATACTCATACTAACCATACTAACCGTACTATTTGTGACGTGAATTAAGTATATAGTATGCTTATTGGTCATAGTATGGATATAGTTAATATGCCAAAAGGTCCCAGATGTCGCACTAAATTCTCCAATATATAAAGCATACATGCAGAGGACACTATTTCTGTACTTTAGGGCCCATAATGCAATTCTTCAGGAAATGGGCGTGGCTTCACATCGTTTTCAGATTTGAAGAAAATMGCGAAAAATATACAGCCGAAGTACGAGAGCGGATACAAATGAATTGCTTTAACCTATTATGACAAATGTTAAGAAAATGTTGATCAATGTAATAAAGTAATGACTTTTCAAATAAGTTACCTTACACATTCTGTTGGCTGACAATTTGTTAGCTACGCTGTCCTTACGAACCACATACCGGTATGTTAGCTAGCTACCTAACGTTAGTTGGCTACTTATACATCAAACTTACCAGTATATTAACTACAGGCTATCTAACTAACTACTCAAAGCTTATTAAAATGAACTACTAGTATATAATATGTAGTATATACTCACTAAATATGTAGTATACGGTATGTTAGTATGGGTATTCGAACCAAGCTTAAATGTAGGCTAATTTTGCAGGGGGGCAATAAGAAGATTCAGGATCTTTCCCCCATGCGTATACATGGCATTTACATTGTTTTGGTCGAGTTCCATCGACCTCTTTATGCATCTAGAACCAACTCCTCCGGTCGTTGTCATAGCCAAACATAGGAGATGGCTATACAGCATAAACAGATATGACTAATTGTCTCCATGTTAGCCCCAATAATGGTAAGAATTCAGATTTTTTTTATTGCAATGTCTGATCCTATCAAAGAAACACCTCACATGACAAAGAAAAACCCTATTTCCTTGGACTGTATTGATTTGGCCTGTGTCAGGAAATCAATAGGTTTTCTTACATTAACGCTTCCTTGCATCAAATACATCCAGCAGAGATAGACTGAGGAGAAAATGGCTAAAAAAAATTACTTGAATCTAACACTCTCACTCCCAACTCAGAACAAAGGAAAAATAATCAATGGATACCAGTTCAAATAAATCTGAGAACTGTATACAGGGAGAAATTGATTATCTTCAGGAAGAATGAATTTACTGTAGCTTGAAGAAATTACCAGACCAACTTAGATCAGTGAACAGTGTTATACAGAACAATGAAATGAAGTGTGTCTTTATACAGTATATTCTATAACTTTGGCTCCTGTTTTGTGCAGTGGTCTCAACCTCCAGGCAGGGCCACCAAACTGCGACTTACGGATCTGATGTACCCCGCTGGCCAGGAGTTTGAGACCACTAATGTAAAGGGAATAAAAATGAAGCCTTTGGATTCATTATTTATATTTGTCAAACAATGGCCATATCTACCAAATGCAGTAATCATAATCTACCAAGTTCAGTAATCAAACAATGGTTGAGTCATGACAYTGTTCGGTTGTCATAACAGACACCAACTGTCATGACTATTTGCRGTTTTACATTTTCTATGACATTATCATGACACCACCACCCTAGGTAAGTACAGTGCCTTCACAAAGTATTCATACCCTTTTACTTATTATTTTGTTATGTTACAGCCTGAATTCAAAATGGATTCAATATTTTAAAAYTTCAATAATCTACACCTAATATCCCATAATGACAAAGTGAAATAATCTATTCAGAAATGTTTGCTAATTTATTGAATATATTATTTACATAAATATTCACACTCCTGAGTCAATACTTTGTAGAAGCACCTTTGGCAGCGATTACAGCTGTGAGTCTTTCTGGGTAATACTCTAAGAACTTTCCACACAGGGACTGTGCAACATTTGCCCATTATTATTTTCTAAATTCTTTAAGCCCTATAAATTGGTAGTTGATCATTGCTAGACAACCATTTACAGGTCTTGCCATAGATTTTCAAATAGATTGAAGTCAAAACTGTAACTCAGCCACTCAGGAAGATTCACTATCTTCTCGGTAAGCAACTCCAGTGTAGATTTGGCCTTTTGTTTTAGGTTATTGTCCTGCTGAAAGGTGATATCATCTCCCAGTGTCTGGTGGAAATCAGACTGAACCAAGTTTTTCTCTAGGATTTTGCCTGTGCTTAGCACCATTACATTTATTTTTTATCCTGAAATACTCCCCAGTACGTAACAATTACAAGCATACTCATAACATGATGCAGCCACCACTAAGCTTGAAAATATGGAGTGCTACTCATTAATGTGTTGTATTGGATTTMCCCCAAACATAACACTTTGTATTCAGGACAAAAAGTGAATTGCTTTGCCACATTTTTTGCAGTATTACTTTAATGCCTGTCGTGGAAAATTGCAAGATTATATTATAATGCTTGTATTGCATTATAATGGTTGTTTTTTTCGACAGAATAGAATATTCTGTTAACTATTGTGTGTGTGTGTTCTACTGAGGATGGGCCTCTATGAGATAACACTGACAGAGGAGATTTACGATGTCTTTGGGTGATAAAACCTAAAGAGCATTCCAGAGAACATGAGCTAATGGTTCTGTTCTATMCCGTACCAGGGAGAGACGGTTCCAGTTTGGAGTAGGAGGYCCKGACACTGGTTTTTACAGTGAAAACTGTTGACACAGCAGTAACTGTCTGATATGTTTTATAGATATCTTTCATACAAATCTTCACCTTTGTGAACTGTTCCTAAGATCTGTGGCTCGTCATGTAGGTTGTATCTTGGCTATAAAAGATCTTTGTACTTTTCTGTTGGTACTTTTCAATGGTTCATTAGAGATAGCGCATCATTGAAAGTCAAAAAGGCTATTGCAAAGCTCTTATTATTAAAGATGTAGTTTAAGTATAACTSWSWSMMGTGTGWYYWMTMTYWKWCTCRRCWRTTGGTAAAGCAGAAATATGCCACCACATYCCTTGTCGCAAACAGGATGCATGTTTCTGAATATTTTTTATTKTGTACAGGCGTCCTTCTTTTCACTCTGTCAGTTAGGTTAGTATTGTGGAGCAACTAAAATGTTGTTGATCCATCCTCAGTTTTCTCCTYTCACAGCKATTTAACTCTGCAACTGTTTTAAACTCACCARTGGCCTCATGGTGAAATTTCTGAGTGGTTTCTTACTGAGTTAGGAAGGATGTCTGTATCTTTSTAGTGACTGGGTGTATTGATACACCATCCAACGTGTAATTAATAACTTCACCATGCTCAAATGGATATTCAATGTCTGTTTTTTTCATTTGTACCCATCTACCAATATGTGCCCTTTGCAAGTCATTGGAACACCATGGTCTTTGTAGTTGAATCTGTGTTTGTAATTCACTGCTCGACTGAGGGACCTAACAGATAATTATATATGTGGGGTAAAGAGAGGAAGTAGTCCTTCAAAAATRATGTTAATCAATATTATTGCACACAGAGTGAGTCCACGCAACTTATTAAGCAATTTCTTACTCCTGAATGTATTTAGCCTTGCCATAACAAAGGGGTTGAATACTTATTGACTTTAAACATTTCAGCATTTCCTTTTTTAATTKATTTGTTAACATTTTCACAAACATAATTCCACTTTGACATTATGGGGTATTGGGGAAAAAGTCAAGGCGAGTGAGTACTTCCAGCTTGTGCGAGATGGAACAGCCCATAGACACAGGAGCCAATCTCCTGTTTCTGCAGTATTCAAGCACACCTCCTAGACAGGACGTTAGTCTATCACAGGTCCTTACCGCCATCGGGTCCCATTTTTATAGTCCTTGGTATGACTCATCCAGGGATCTAWCTCCCAACCTTCCAATATCAGGGTGGACACTCTATCCACAATGCCACAGAGTTGGTCCTAGGTAAGTAGGACGGACGTCAATTACTGCATTGAGTTGATGAGGTCATGTCGATGACACCCCGTATGCAATGTCTTGTGACAGAGACGAAGAAACGTTTTGTTTCATTACTAATCAATCTATTTGATTCACCGAACTATCATATTATGCTATTTATTTTTTGAGATGTAATGCCTTCCTGTGTTTTGTTTCGACACTGCAGTGGAATGGATGTGTCTATCTTTGTGTAAAAAGGTGAGATTTCGCTGTATTGACTTTGACCTAACAATGAGCCGTAGACATGTAGCGGGACCCATTTAAAAAGAGTCCATGCAGTATTGATTAAAATGTCAACTCCACTGGCACTGAATTAGCTTTCAACAGAGTAGCTGCAACTACCGTTTCCTAATTAGGATTCTCATGAAAGAATAGAAGCCGTATAAATACTTTAAGCTTTCCCTGAGCAAGTCAGTCTTTTAAAAAATGCTGTATGGTAATATAAAGGGAACAAGAAACATATGTTATCAGTAACAACATAAAAAATGTCATTTCTTAGGATATACCACACTAATAAATGGATGGGCCTGTCCTGGCACCTCAGGGAAGTATATAGTGAGATAAGGGCTGTGGTGAATTCAAATTCAATTCCAAACATAAATTGAAAGTCACTTCATGTGTAGGCTCAACACCACAGCCCTAGACATCCAGCCTTTGGACGTGGTTACTTCAAAATCTGCATTTAAAACAATGATAATTTTGCAATGCCCGAAAACTATTCCAATCTATTCACAGAACATACTTGAATTGAAAARGAGTGGTGTGGTATGCTAGTGGCGTTTGGTATTTGTGAGGTGATTCTGTTCTGTTAAATTGTTGTGTATGAGCCAAGAGGCAAAATCCAAGAAGCAAGGCTGAGACTGGGCTCTGAGAGGTGGCAGAACAGGGTGCATACCGATAGTGCCGCAGCAGACAGAGCCAGTGGTTCATTAGTGAAAGAACATAATTTGGCTCTATTTGCCGTAACCTAAAAGCTGCTAGTGCCTGGCTGTGACAGTCCCACTGCTACTGCTGTTGCCTGCTAGCTGTCCTCTTTCCCTCCTACTAGACTCTGCATTGTCCTCAGGCTAACCATCAACCATCATCTTCTTGGTTCATAGTGGCTCTAGTCAGCTMTATGTTCATCTTTCTTTTTCTCATATTGTTTTTCTCTTATTGCCTTTTATCTGCTAGTGCATGTGGAAGTATATTGCATATGTGGAAATAATCCCAATGATTATCTAACAGTGGTAATTAGTTATTTCTGTATAACACAGTACAACAATAGTGGTTGTATGAGCGCAGAATGAATGGTTTATTGATCCCTGTCTGGCTGACAGAAGACTTTCAATGTTTCCAGTGACATTTAAAGGTGTACTGCTCTACTGGTTTAGAATCAATGAACAGGTTTTGTGTTTTGAGGAGAGCAGGTTTAGGCTAGTTGTTACTGTTGACATAGTTGTAATTCAGTCGAGGTTCAGTCGAGGTTGTCTTCACATCTCAAAATGCCTATCTGACTGAACAATGCAATGTCTGACTGAACAATGCAATGTCTCAGCAACATTTAATCGGGGGCTCGGCAAAATTTCACCTGGCTATGCTATTTAAGAGTGTGAAACTGCCAGGTTCAATAACATTTAACGAGCCACTGAAATTGTGACATATGTTATATTATAGTCTTATTCATCAAGGAAGGCTACATCAAAACTTAACGAGACTACCGGTCAAAAGTTTTAGAACACCTACTCATTCAAGGGTTTTTCTTTATTTTTACTATTTTCTACATTGTAGAATAATAGCGACATCAAATCTATGAAATAACACATATGGAATCATGTAGTAACCAAAAAAGTGTTAAACAAATCAACATTTATTTTATAGTTGAGATTCTTCAAATAGCCACCCTTTGCCTTGATGAAAGCTTTGCACAGTCTTGGCATTCRCTCAACCAGCTTCATGAGGTAGTCACCTGGAATGCATTTCAATTAACAGGTGTGCCTTCTTAAAAGTTCATTTGTGGAATTTCTTTCCTTCTTAATGCGTTTGAGCCAGTCAGTTGTGTTGTGACAAGGTAGTGGGGATGGTATACAGAAGATAGCCCTATTTGATAAAAGACCAAGTCCATATTATGGCAAGAACAGCTGAAATAAGCAAAAAGGAAACYACAGTCCATCGTTACTTTAACACATGAAGGTCAGTCAATACTGAACATTTCAAGAACTTTGAACGTTTCTTCAAGAGCAGTCGCAAAAACCATCAAGCGCTATGATGAAACTGGTTCTCATGAGGACCGCCACAGGAATGGGAGACCCAGAGTTACCTCTGCTGCAGAGGATAAATTCATTAGAGTTACCAGCCTCAGAAATTACAGCCCAAATAAATGCTTCACAGAGTTCAAGTAACAGACACATCTCAACATCAACTGTCCAGAGGAGACTGGGGGTGCTTTGCTGGTGACACTGTCTCTGATTTATTTAGAATTCAAGGCACACTTTAACCAGCATGGCTACCACAGCCTTCTGCAGCAATATGCCATCCCATCTAGTTTGGGCTTAGCGGGACTATCATTTGTTTTTCAACAGGACAATGACCCAACACACCTTCAGGCTGCGTAAGGGCTATTTTACCAAGGAGAGGGATGGAGTGCTGCATCAGTTGACCTGGCCTCCACAATCCCCCGACCTCAACCACATTAAGATGGTTTGGGATGAGTTGGACCACAGAGTGAAGGAAAAGCAGCCAACACGTGCTCAGCATATGTGGGATCTCCTTCAAGACTGTTGGAAAAGCATTCCAGGTGAAGCTGGTTGAGAGAATGCCAAGAGTGTTCAAAGCTGTCATCAAGGCAAAGGGTGGTTATTTGAAGAATTTCAAATTTAAAACATATTTTGATTTGTTTAACACTTGTTTGTTTTTTTACATGATTCCATATGTGTTATTTCATAGTTTTGATGTCTTCACTATCATTCTACAATGTAGAAAATAGTAAAAATAAAGAAAAACCCTTGAATGAGTAGGTGTTCTAAAACTTCTGACCGATGGTGTCTAATAAAATGCCAGTTTTACATTGAGTGAAGACTGTATAGTTGTTGCTTATAGACTAATGTATACTATTTTAATTGGACTGGTTTGGCAAGGGCTGGCCAATACAAATGATTTAGATTTAAAGGACGACTGCTCAAATGAGCACTTTTGGAGACCTGATCTTTCTCATCCTTCCTTCCTTCTTTGTTGAGAGCCTAGGGTTGTTCCATGGCTGATTGCTCTAATGCTCTTGTGGGTCCAACTTGTGGGTCCAACTTGTGGGTCCAACACATCTATGAAGGGTCAATCTCTTATTCTTGAGTGGAGTTCTCACTTCATGCCAAAATCTTCTGGGGGAAATCAGCGAATAATGACCACAATCGTTTATTCATGATTATCATCTCTACGCTATGCTGTTCAGCCTCCTTTGTTAGGGAGGGTCTGCTAAATGATCAAATGTAGTCTTATGCAAATGACAAATTGTAGTGGGGTCTGCCCTTAACTCCCAGGTTGGATATCACCAGCAGTTTATAACAGACCATAGCTGGGAAGAGAATATCTGGCTGAAGCATTTCCTATTTTATGGCTCCTTACACAGTCATGTACAACAACACARTTGATGTACAACAACACATTTGCACCAATGGTTGTGATACAATTTATATTTTTGTGATACAACAGAGAGCTTGACTGCAACAAAAAATATATATGTATATATATCCACAATGCTTGTGAATTTATTTTTGTGCAGAAAAACTGTCAACTGTATCACAGTCGTATCAGTTGTACAATTTGAGCGTGTACAGGGCCATTGACTCAGCAACTGTGTGCTAGAGGTCAACTATCACATCAGCAATGAAACCCCATTCACACGACTAATCTCAAYACCAGTTCAACTCCCACACTGGGCTTACACTGGTTGAATCAACGTTGTTTCCAGACGTCGCACCAATGTGGAATAGACTTTGAATCGATGTCTATGCCCAGTGGGCCATCATGTAGTCGACAACCAAAATCCCCCAATTAAAGCTAAGCTGCTGTTAAAGGGAAAGGCAGTGTTCTCTTAAGGCTTATACTAAACTCTATTACAACTATAACACAGACACACAATTTTTCAGAACGGATTGTTTGAGAGATATTTACTAAGCACACTGACCTATCAGRTGTTAATGAGCATATGAGGTTTCTATGGTTCATACCTTTCAATATGACTTGATGACAAATGATGCATGTGATAGGAGAATACAATGTTTTATATTGCAATTGCTTATTTCCAGAAGTGCATTTGCAGTATGATCAAATAGATTGTGCTTAGTCTTAACATCCCCACCTCAACATGTWTATTCAGTTTCCAGCACCTGTTACAGCGCTATAGCCTCCCATTAAATGCACTTCAGAGATTGCCAGATATCTCAAAAAAAGGAGGCACGATRGTTATTTCGCAGCGAATTCACATTGTTGTCCAATTCAACATATAATAAAACCTTCCACTATTCTGATTATAGCGGCATACACATTTAGTTTATTCGARTGGTCGTCAGATTAGAGCGCAACAGCCTTTGAATGGTTTTATTATGTTATTAGTACCTCACCGGTTTCCAATCTGTCCAGATATGCATGCACATTTAATGTGCATTTACTACCTTTAAATCCATTCTGTATACTATAGATGTCAGGGGCGTGATGCTGTGAATCATCCGATATTTACGCAACTATCTCCTATTGAACAAAGTCAATTGGTGTGAATGAAGCCACATTATTTCATATTGGATTCATTGGTGGGGTATACACCTGCATAAATTGCGAACCAATTGAAAGTGGCAGATAATATAAATGCGTATTACCTGTAAGCTTCTGAGTGTGTCCTTTATCCGTTGGCTGACGGTTAGGTTGAGGTAGAAGTCGAAGCTTTTTTATTGCAGGCTATAAGCTGCCCYCGGTAACAACATATCACTATAGAGGCAGAGAAACGGTCGTATACAAGCCTACAACAAACCAATAATACAAATACTATTGCAAACACTGATCTTGTAGCTTAGTTCCCAATAAGGATGCTTGATTYTCTAGATGTGMCTTGCACAACTTACGGTCTTCCTTTCTACGTACAGTATAACAGCTGTTCTGTCGTTCGTTCGATACACTGTGAGACGAGTGTGGCGCCAATGCTCTCCCTGAGCTACATTGGCACTTTTTTGGTATGGGTGACCAAAAAAACATTAGGGTCCTTACGTCACATAGTCATGGGGTCAATGAAATAGGAGCGTGGACTTGACCACTAGAAGGGCTATGTATGGCTTCTTTATGGAGAATTAAACAAATAAAGCATGAGTGGACTCTGTGAAGACCCTCGGGTTAACTAACCAACCAAGATATTGTTTTTAGTAGGTTATCCTGTTCTTTGAGGGTCCTTCATGTAATGTTTCACCACAGTCATTTCATTTGGCTGATATGAGAAAAAGCATTGTGAACTGAGACTGTGCCCAGACAGATCAAAGCTCAAGTCAAAGAACACGCACGCGCACACACACACACACACACACACACACCTCTCATACACTTTAGGACCCCATACCTTTTTACCACAATAAAAAATAATATAATTCATAACACTTTTCAGTACCATAATTAAGCTATTTGGTCAATGTCTTACTCGATGCTCACTCTCGGAAAATCTAGGAAATGATCAGAGTATGGTGCATATATGTCACAGAGTGACACTGCAGAGTGATTAAGCTCTTCAAATCTTTTTCATTCCCAACACTGTGGGTACTACATTAATATAATTGATTATTTAGAGTCATTCCATGCCCCTTTACTTTCCCCTGTGACAGGGCCAGAAGGGAAATCATTACTATAGCATTAAACAAACGTCTGTGAACTCCTAACTGCCCAGGGCACACAGCCCAGCACCACTGTTGGCTGTTGCTGCAGTTACACTTCACCTAAGGTTGAAATGTCTTTACTTACTGWCATTACACTTCCATTCCCTAACTATTGATTATATCCAACAGCATTTTAGACTTGAACGGAGTAATCCACTATTTGGAAATGTAAGTCCATGGTATGTATTTCTTGGGTTCTTAGGGGGTTGGATTGTGAGCACAGGGAAATGATGAATCTTTCAAGTTATACAAAAATCAGGTTTAATGCAGTGCCTTCAGAAAGTATTTATACCCCTTGACCTATTCCACATTTTGTTTGTGTTACACCCTGAACTCAAAATGGATAAATATACAGTACCAGTCAAAAGTTTTGACACACCTACTAATTCAAGGGTCTTTCTTTATTTTGACTATTTTCTACATTGTAGATTCTTTAAAGTAGCCACCCTTTGCCTTGATGACAGCTTTTTTGTTTGTTTTGTTTAACACTTTTTTGGTGACTACTGTACATGATTCCATATGTGTTATTTCATAGTTTTGATGTCTTCACTATTATTCAACAATGTAGAAAATAGTAAAAAATTAAAGAAAAACCCTTGACTGGTACGATATATTTTTTCTCTCGCACATCTACACACAATAACCCATAATGACAAAGTAAAAACGTTTTATAAATGTTAGCAAATTTATTGAAAATTAAATATAGAATTATCTAATTTACCTAAGTACTTACACCCCTGAGTCAATACATGTTAGATTCACCTTTGTCAGTGATTACAGCTGTGAGTCTTCTGGGTACATCTCTAAGAGCTTTCCACACCTGGATTGTACAATATTTCCCTTTATTCTTTTCAAAATTCTTCAAGCTCTGTCAAATTGGTTGTTGATCATTGCAAGACAACCATTTTCAAGTCTTGCCATAGATTTTCAAGCAGACTTAAGTCAAAACGGCCACTCAGGAACATTCACTGTCTTTTTGGTAAGCAACTCCAGTGTAGATTCGGCCTTGTGTTTAGGTTATTCACCTGCTGAAAGGTGAATTCATCTCCCAGTGTCTGGTGTAAAGCTGACTGAACCAGGTTTCCTCTAGGATTGACCCTGTGCTTACCTCCATCAGTAGCGTGCGTGGGTAAAAATCACTGAGGAAAGCCAAAGCCAGGTAAAAAAAGCCATTTTGCAACCTATGTTGTGATAATGGTGTTGTTTACGCTATAACCCATTTGTTCATACACCACACCGGGATATACAATAGAGCTGTGACAACAAAACAGTTGTCACTGGGTGGCAAAGAACAAATTCAACCACACATACAGTTGTTCATCCACAAAACCGGTGAGCAATGTCTTCTGTGTGAAGTCCACAAAGCAAATATTGCATGTAACTAACAGTTATAAATACTGCAGCATGGTCAAGCAAGTTTTTTTCCCAACACGACCTAAACTACATGAAAACAACGACCTAAAAACTACAGAAACACACAGACCTTAACTCAGAAAACACTGAGGCAGACCTAACCTACAGAAACAGACGACCTAATCTCTACAGAAACGACAGGACCTAAACTACAAAGAAACAGTGACCAGATCTAACTACAGGACACCACAGACCTAAAACTACAGAAAACACAGACCTAATCTACAGAACACACAGAAGACTTATAACTCAGAACACCCAAGAACCTAAACTAACAGAAACACATACAGACCTAAAACCAGAGACAATCAGGACCAACCATCTGAAGAATGTCAACCATTCCTGAAAGCTCTGGTATTTTTTATGGGATCGCAAAACCAATCAAGAACAGTATATGGATCTCGTTGAACCGTCAACGTTACTGTCTATGTTTGTGACTCCTTCACTAAATCCGCAGATCATATAAAGCCACCTTAGTTCATGCAAAACAGAGATAATCCTTGATTTCTATTAATGAATGCGTTAAACTACTACTATTTGTGTTTTTCCGTTTTAAATCCACGCTAGACAAGCGAATGGCTGGTGAATTAAAACTTAAAAATCTCCTTCCTCTCTCCCTTGAGATTGTCATGGCTAACAACAAAATCTGTTGAATATTTCTAAATTACTGAGCTTGATCGAAATCAATACAAACACAAATTCGGTAAAAAGCTGGGTTTGTTTAGGCTCTTGTGGGTTTTTGTTTTCTTTTACACAGCGGGGTCAGTTCCAGAAACAACTACTAGATTTAGAACCACGGCGTTACCGATGGTCAGCACAAAGGCGACAGGAGTGTGTGTGTGTGTGTGTGTGTGTGGATGTGTGGTGGTGTGTGGTGTGTGTGTGTGTGTGGTTGTGTGTGCTGTGTGTGTGTGTGGTGGTGTGTGTGTGTGTGTGGTGTGTGTGTGCTGGTGTGTGTGTGGTGTGTGTGTGTGTGTGTGTGTGTGTGGTGTGTGCATGCACAAGCAAGTAAAACAAAGAATGTTGACTCACCCTACTTGTAGCTAGTGAAACCAAGTGTATCCTCCTCTCTTCCATGTTGGCAAAACGGTCTATGGCTCTGTTATACAGTACACTTTTAGTTTTTGTTGTCATGGGCTACCTAGCTAAAATGCTTGCTAGCCTAACTTCCTCTCATGGACAACAATGAACCACAGAACCAGATAAGTTAGCTAGCTAGCTAGTTAGCGGGAGCCTACAAGGCTACATCTAGGCTACATATTGAACTTTAAGCATCTCAGGCCAGTGGTACCAAATATTAATTTATGGTTAGATTAGAATTGCAGTAATAACCATTGGCCTGTAAACAGAATTAAGTCAAAACCACAAGTCCAAATCCTCATCTCCATCCATGGCTTTGGAAAGGGCTGATTTAGCWAGCTAGCTACTGAAGGACATCAACACAAGCAGACCAGAAACAGACATGTTTCTCTGAAAATTACATTTTGCTTAGGAAGTGATCTGATTGGTCTGAAGCCAAATCCAAACTGCATTCCCTTGGGGGATGTTTTGTTGCACCAGGACAACCCACAGTTGAGCTCAGCTTGGCTAGTAAAGGCCAAATGATTGCTGACATCAATCAATCAAACGCTACAGCACCAAAATGTTATACGCTTTGGTTCAGACAGCAATCATAACAACGGCTATACATACTGAGACAGAGGGGCACTGTTCGCTCGCTCTGGTGATTTCTCCGGTGAGATTCAGCCCCTTGAGAAATGACGGAATATTATGAAAACACAGAGAGAGACGAAAGATAAATMATTTAATAATGTATCTTCTTTTATTGGTAACATTTTTGGTGAAGCCTAGCTTCCCTTGGTAATCATGAATACAGGTCACTGAGCTCCATTCCATTTCCATWGGTGAAATCTCTSAGCGGTTTCCTTCCCCTCCGGGTTAGGAAGAATGCTTGTATCTTTGCAGTGACTGAGTGTATCGATACACCATCCAAAGTGTAATTAATAATCTCACCATGCTTAAAGGGACATTCAATGTCTGCTTTTTTGTTTGCGAGGCTTTGGAAAACCTCTCTGGTRTTTGTGGTTGAATCTGTGTTTGAAATAAATTCACTGCTCGACTGAGGGACCTTGCAGATGGGGTACAGATGGGGTACAGAGATGAGGCAGTAATTCAAAAATCATTTTAAACCCTATTATTGCACATAGAGTGAGCCCATGTAACTTATTTTGTGGCTMGCTAAGCACATCTTCACACCTGAACTTATTTAGGCTTACTATTTTTTTTTAAAGAGGGTTGAATGCATATTGAATGAAGAAATTTGACCTTTTCATTTTTTATGATTTTTTTAAATGTTGAAAACAACTCCACTTTGACATTATGGGCTATTGTGTGTAGGCCACTGACAAATTGTTCAATTTAATATATTTTAAATTCATTCTTTAACACAACAAAATGTYAAACAAGTCAAGGGGTGTGAATACTTTCTGAAGTCACAGTGTACACAGTGCATTCGGAAAGTATTCAGACCCCTTTACTTTTTCCAAATATTGTTACGTTACAGACTTATCCTAAAATGGATCAAATAAAAACAAAATGTACACACACAATACCTCAGAATGACAAAGCGAAACTTTTTGTTTTGTTTTTGCAAATGTATTTAAAATAAAAAAACAGAAATACCTTATTTACATACACCTTAGCCAAATACATTTAAACTCAGTTTTTCACAATTCCTGACATTTAATCAGAGTAAAATTCCCTGTCTTAGGTCAGTTAGGATCACCTCTTTATTTTAAGAATGTGAAATGTCAGAATAATAGTAGAGAGAATTATTTATTTCAGCTGTATTTTCATCACATTCCCAGTGGGTCAGAAGTTTACATACACTCAATTAGTATTTGGTAAAATTGCCTTTAATTGTTTAACTTGGGTCACACGTTTCGGGTAGCCTTCCACAAGCTTCCCACAATAAGTTGGGTGAATTTGGCCCATTCCTCCTGACAGAGCTGGTGTAACTGAGTCAGGTTTGTAGGCCTCCTTGATCGCACACACTTTTCAGTTGTCCACAAATGTTCTATTGGATTGAGGTCAGGGCTTTGTTATGGCCACTCCAATACCTTGACTTTGTTGTCCTGAAGCCATTTTGCCACAACTTTGGAAGTATGCTTGGGGTCATTGTCCATTTGGAAGACCCATTTGCGACCAAGCTTTCACTTCCTGACTGATGTCTTGGGATGTTGCTTCAATCTATCCGCACATTTTCCTACCTCAAATTGCCATCTATTTTGTGAAGTGCACCAGTCCCTCCTGAGGCAAAGCACCCCCACAACATGATGCTGCCACCCCCATGCTTCACGGTTGGGATGGTGTTCTTCGGCTTGCAAGCCTCCCCCTTTTTCCTCCAAACATAACGGTGGTCATTATGGCCAAACAGTTCAATTTTTGTTTCATCAGACCAGAGGACATTTCTCCAAAAGTACGATCTTGTCCCCATGTGCATTTGCAAACTGTTTTCGGCTTTTTTATGGGGGTTTTGGAGCAGTGGCTTCTTCCTTGCTGAGCGGCCTTTCAGGTTATGTCGATATAGGCTCGTTTTACTGTGGATATAGATACTTTTGTACCTGTTTCCTCCAGCATCTTCACCAGGCCTTGCTGTTGTTCTGGGATTGATTTGCACTTTCGCACCAAAGTACGTTCATCTCTAGGAGACAAATGGTCTCCTTCCTGAGCGGTATGACACGCTGCGTGTTCCCATGGTGTTTATACTTGCGTACTATTGTTTGTACAGATGAACATGGTACCTTCAGGCTTTGGAAATTGCTCCCAAGGATGAACCAGACTTGTGGAATCAACAACAACAAAAAATTCTGAGGTCTTGATTTCTTTTAGATTTTCCCATGATGTCAAGCAAAGAGGCACTGAGTTTGAAGGTAGGCCTTGAAATACATCCACAGGTAGACCTCCGATTGACTCAAATGATGTCAATTAGCCTATCAGAAGCTTCTAAAGCCTGCATTTATTTTCTGGAATTTTCCAAGCTGTTTAAAGGCACAGTCAACTTAGTGTATGTAAACTTCTGACCCACTGAAATTGTGATACAGTGAATTATAAGTTAAATAATCTGTCTGTAAAGAATTGTTGGAAAAATTACTTGTGTCATGCACAAAGTAGATGTCCTAACCGACTTGCCAAAACTATAGTTTGTTAACAAGAAATTTGTAGAGTGGTTGAAAAACGAGTTTTAATGACTCCAGCCTAAGTGCATGTAAACTTCCGACTTCAACTGTAAGTATTCAGACACTTTGCTATGAGACTCGAAATTGAGCTCAGGTGCATCCTGTTTCCATTGATCATCCTTGAGATGTTTCAACAACTTGATTGGAGTCCACCTATGATAAATTCAATTTATTGGACATGATTTGGAAAGGCACACACCTGTCTGTATAAGGTCACACAGTTGACAGTGCATGTCAGAGCAAAAACCAAGGCATGAGGTCGAAGGGATTGTGTAGAGGCACAGATCTGGGGAAGGGTAGAAAAAAAACTCTGCAACATTGAAGGTCCTCAAGAACACGGAGGCCTACATCCTTCTTAAATTGAAGAAGTTTGGAACAACCAAGACACTTCCTGGAGCTGGCCGCCCGGCCAAACTGAGCAATCAGGGGAGAAAAGCCTTGGTCAGAGAGGTGACCAAGAGCTCCAGAGTTCCTCTGTCGAGATGGGAGAAACTTCCAGAAGGACAACCAACTCTGCAGCACTCCACCAGTCAGGCCTTTATAGTAGAGTGACCAGACGGAAGCTACTCCTCAGTAAAATGCACATGACAGCCACCTTGGAGTTTGTCAAAAGACACCTAAAATACTCTCAGACCATGAAAAACAAGATTCTCTAGTCTGATGAAACCAAGATTGAACTATTTGGCCTGGAGGAAACCTGACACCGCTCATCACCTGGCCAATTCCATCTCTATGGCATCATCGTGCTGTGGGGATACTTTTCAGCAGCAGGGACTGGGAGACTAGTCAGGATTGAGGCAAAGATGAACGGAGCAAAGTACAGAGAGATCCTTGATAAAAACCTGCTTCAGAGTGCTCAGGACCTCAGACTGGGGTGAAGGTTCACCTTCCAACAGGACAATGACCCTAAGCACACAGCCAACTCAATGCAGGAGTGGCTTCGGAACAAGTCTATGAATGTCCTTTGAGTGGTTTAACCAGAGCCCAGACTTGAACCCAATCTACCCAACCCATCTCTGGAGAGACCTGAAAATAGCTGTGCAGCGACGCTCCCCATCCAACCTGACAGAGCCCGAGAGGATCTGCAGAGAAGAATGGGWGAAACTCCCCAAATACAGGTGTGCCAAGCTTGTAGCGTCATACCCAAGAAGACGAGGCTGTAATCACTGCCAAAGGTGCTTCAACAAAGTACTGAGTAAAGGGTCTGAATACTTATGTAAATGTGATTCATTCAAAAATAGATATAAATTAGCTAAACTTTCTACAAACTGTTTTTGCTTTGTCATTATGGGGTATTGTGTGTAGATTGATAAGGAGGGGGAAAACAATTTCATCAATTTTAGAATAAGGCTGTAACGTAACAAAATGTGGAAAAAGTCAAGGGGTCTGAATACTTTCTGAGTGCACTATATGCAGTGGCACATGGGTTCATTGTTGAAAGGAAAAGAGAAACAGTGAGGATGACAGTATACCTGGCCATTAAAAGCAGCATGCTTGAGTTGGCAAGACAAGAGAAAGCTGTTCCTGTAGCACKCGAGAGGACATTTTTATGTGTTGAATATTCATTTGATGTTTTGGGTTAAGCCCAGATTATAAAAAATATATATAGTATTGAAAAAAGTTTGCCTACTGTTTGTAGCTTACAGGTACAGTACATATAATTTGGCAGTAAGCAACATTATTTAAGGATAAATGTTTGATGATCCCAACACCTTTTGATTATATTGGCAGATATGTGATTTGTGACCAACCAAAAATGCAAATACATAATACACAAGAGTCAGACAGAGATATACAGTACCAGTCAAAAGTTTGGACACACCTACTCATTCAAGGGTTTTTCTTTATTTTTACTATTTTCTACATTGTGTGCAAAGCTGTCATCAGGGCAAAGGGTGGCTACTTTGAAGAATCTCAAATATAAAATATATTTTGATTTGTTTAACACTTTTTTGGTTACTACYTGATTCCATGTGTGTTATTTCATAGTTTTGATGTCTTCACTATTATTCTACAATGTAGAAAATAGTAAAAATAAAGAAAAACCTTGAAATGAGTACTGTAGGTGTGTCCAAACTTTTGACTGGTACTGTATATCGATCAACCGAGATTTCACCAGTGAGACTACAGAGTACTCTATTTGCAAAACAATGCTTATAGTATCTTTAAAAGGTTTGCGTATCCAATCATGCACCAACCTGAACTACAAGTAACTGRCAAAATAAAGCAAACACCAACATAAAGGGTTTTAATAGGGGCACCACGAGCCAAAACAGCTTCAATGRACCTTGGCATAGATTCTACAAGTGTCTGGAACTTTATTGGGACACCATTCTTCCATGAGGAATGGCATCATTTGGTTGTTGATGGTGGTGGAAAATGCTGTCTCAGCCACCGCTCCAGAATCTCCCATAAGTGTTCACRTCACATGTGGTGACTGAGACGGCCAAGGCATATGGTTTACATCGTTTTCATGCTCATCAAACTATTCAGTGACCAGTCGTGCCCTCTGGATGGGGGCATTGTCATCCTATGGGGACATAGCCATGGTAGCCAAAAGAATGGCCTGCCCATCATTTTATACAGTACATGACCCTAAGCATGATGSGATGTTAATTGCTTAATTATCTCAGGACCCAACCCAAGCTTTCAATATACTTTGTATCCCTAATTTACTCAAATGTTTCCATTATTTTAGCAGTTAGCTGTATARCTACATTAGACTTTGTATAGTATTGTTAGGTTCTTATTTTTCAGAGAAAATAACTGACGGACACTAGAGAAGCTGAACCAAGTTTAATTCTTCCCAAAGGGTCGTTACAGCTGTAATTCAGACAAAAAAAAACATTTCACACAAGCACTGATATTTAACCCTTTCTCCTAGGCTGAGTCTCCTCCTCCACAACCGAACAGCCAATGCATCTCTGTTGCTAGACAGAACCTTAGTGATATCTGTTCTTCCTCACTTCATCTAACCTGACCTCTACCCCAAAGTGCTCACTCCTCCCCAACTCAAGGCTGTCATGGTTATTGATACCAGACTGTGTCTCTTCTCCTCCCAAAGGATCCCTGATGGCTAACAATAACATATCCTGACATAATGTKAACGTTATACATGACCCTCTCTCCCTCAGTGACATTTGTTAGATCTCCACCCGTCTCCCCTTATCAATGCCCGCCACATGCAATCGTTTCCCTGCACTCAACACATTCCAAGCTCAGTCAGCACACACTATATACCTACCTCCTACAACCCTTGACTTCTGTTGTCGACCCTAAACCTTYTCACTCCATCAGTGACATGAATAAGTAACATTTCATATTCTCAAATGTTCAGAAAGTCTTATGACAAACTCTAGCCAAGATATAACAGTCTTGTAACTCCATATCTTGAATACTGGGTCATGCAACTCTGTACAATTTTTCCCCATAGGAATGCTACCGTATATATAAATGTGGCTTAGTTCCTAGAGAAAGGTTATTTTGACAAAAACAACCCAGACTTTAATATACAATGAATTATTGAAAAATAGTCTAGCAAAGTGGAAAGGCATGTCGACTAAATTACCATATCATATCTCAGGCAGACAGGCATGTGCACAGATAGGGCTCTACCTGTYCAGAGCACATGCCCCTTAGGCCTTCCAGTCTCCAAAGTGCCCTTTTGGGTAGTTGTATATTTCCCCCACACKAAAAAAATGTTGTGTATAGATTTTCTAACGTTGTTGTTCAGTGTTCACTGTTTCGCAAGTCGTCGCGATGTCATCAAGTTCGCCCTGCCCCATCCAGTCTGTTGGTTGCTCCTGTTGATCTGCCCTGTACAGAGCTCGAGTGCTCCCGGTCGTGCCTGTTTCCCAGTCTGCCCTGTAGGAGATTGCGCGTGCCCGGTATCCAAACATGCATGGCTTGAGACATGCGGTCACCTGTCGAGTGTCTGTAGCTAGCTACCTKGTTTAAATATCAACAGTACTGTCACAGCAGCAGAACAGTTMATTAACACCTGGGCTTTTTCATTATGAGCACCTGTCCCCCGAAAGGTCTGTGCACAGCCCTGCCATATCTGAATTATAGCTCACTCTTCATGTGAAGGAGAAAGAAACTGTATATGAAAACAAGAATTACTAATATTGATGGGTAGTCTAATCTCAAGTGTGTAAATTGTTTGATTTTGCTGTGCAATAAAAAAGGCGAAATTACTCATTTGTATTCGTAAAAAGCTTGATTTATTTAAAAGTAATTTCATGTCGGGGACAAATATAACAAATCATAAGAGCTCATCGACAAAACAAAGAGTTGAACCTAATTAAAAACTCGAACATAAACACAACGTTGTTACAATAGTGTGCTGCATCAACCACAGATATTGAGAGCAGAGTGGAATATGAATTGGACGGTAGAGTTTTGTTCATTTTGACTTCAGTTCTGAGAAAACCAAGCGGCAAAAACAGAACTATAGGAATTAGTTAGGCCAGTCCCACTCTACAGGATTATTGTGTAGATTCAAAACCACAAGAATCCAATGTGGCTTTAGAGTAATCCCATCAGCACTGCATGTGTAACAATACTACAGAGCACCCAAGTCTGTAACCACTGACGAGAGCCTATTGGAGGAGAGGAGGAAACATGACCAAGCGGAAAAACCATTGTTACAGTAAACCTCACTGTAATAACTTTACTTGACACCCAGCGTCATAAATGTTATGACACGGTCATAAACATGTCATAATACGTCATGACAGCTGACATAACTTGTCATAACCTGTTATAATATGGTCAAAACACTATCATGACACATAGATTTAGATCTGTTGTGACATATATAGCGTTATTTTATGACTGGTTATGACACCTACATAAGAGTGTCAAAACCCTCAAAACCTACCACACAAGGCAAAACATTCCATTACATCCTAGCCTACATGTCAACAGTATGTTAATGTATGTTATATAAAAATTAAAAAAATGGACCATGTTAAATGATCATTGTAATTGCGCACACATTGATGTCAGACATGCACCTACCCCAATGCTCTGTTGCTGATGACTGGGATGAATGTACGATCAGATTGCAGGAGCAGGACAAGACACCATCTTTTTGATTGATGACTGATATAAGGGCATGTACGTGATAGGCCGATCTGGCTTGTATGATTATGAATGGTCATAATGCTTCTTGACAGTTTCATAAATTGTATTTTCTTAGTCCAAGTAAAGTGTCACAGGATGGTCATAATGCTTCACGGCAGTGCAATAAGCTTTATTTTCTACAAGATCATTTTTGAAAAATGATGATTAAAAAGAAACATGACTGTAAAAAATATATTACAACAAGAACAAAGGACTTAAGAAAGAAACATTCAAACTAAATGAAACTTCTCGGCAGTGAAAAAACTCATTTGAATAAATGTGGGTTTTGACACTCTTATGTAGGTGTCATAACCAGCCATAAAAGAACGCAAGAGGTGTAAATATATGGGTCATGACAGTGTTATGACCATATTATAACAGGTTATGACACATTATGTCAGCTGTTAGGACATATTATGACATGGTTATGGCCGTGTCATAACATGTTATGACACTGGGTGTCAAGTAAAGTGTCACCAAACAGTTACCCTACCAATGGTCAGCAGCTGGCACAGTGTCAATTCCTGTTTGGAACTGACCTTTTCCTAACAACATCATTGGCCAACTATTTACAGCGATTCAAAACAAAATACAGTACATAATACCCGAAAAAACTGTTCTGCTGGAAGGATCAGCTGTTTCTGTGCATCACATACTTGTAAGCTTGAGAAATGCCTGTGTATTGTTATGTATGTTCAGATACACAAGTAGGTATTTAGCTTTACTTACAGTTGCAAACAATACTGTTACACTACAGTGTGTGTATGTGTGTTTGTCAAACAGCTGAAAGCTTTTTCCTGCCATCTAGAGAATAATCATTATGCTTAATTATATGCCAAAAATATGTTTATTTTTCTGCATATCTCAGCATACCTCGTATATGCTTTTCTGCAGCTCTGCTAAAGTCTTGATAAAAGATTGAAATGAATGTGAGCAGGCAACCTTGCCAACTAGCTACTCTAACTTTATTTATATCCTGAAATGGCTTCTTGGTAGCTAGTAATGTTGGTGGAAGATTGGGAACCTATCTGTGCTACCTGAAGCCAACTTCGTAAAATTGCTAGGTGGCTAGTAGTATTATGAGAAACAACAACAAAAATATTTTTCAACAAGACAAATCTGAGGGGGGAACACACCCCTGTCCCCCCTACGGGCATGAGGCCTATGCATACAGTCAATATATCTTAATCAAGCTTTGCAACAGGGAACAAGTGTTATGCAGTACTGACCCCAAACTTGTTTTGGGAAGGGGAATTCAATTCTTATCCCATATGTCAATATGGGGCAAACTTCTGGCGCTCAGGTTTTTTCATGCCAGCAGTAGGAATCTTAGTGGTGTAAGGGGATAGACCTTGCGGGAGCCCTGAGGCAGCTGCTGGGTGCATAGCCAGCATAGGGAGCGTTTTCATGCCAAGCAGACTAGAAACGGGGACAGCATAGTGCTGGGTGGGGATGGACTGTAAGGTGGAGGGGGAGTGCATGTTAATGGTGCCAGGGACTTGGGTGGCGGCGGCCATGACAGCCATAGAGGTGGGTGTGGAGACAGTGGGAGCAGACTGAGAGAAGCTCATATTGCTGAGGTCAACAGACGACGCAGAGGAAGCAGCCTGCATGGTGTATTTAGCCATCTCTAAGCTGTAAACAGATACAGGGAAGGTAGCCATTTTTTGGAAAGGATGGGGTTGGGAGAAGATGGGAAGATAGGGTTCAGAAAGGGAGTTAAGGAGAGGCATATCCAAAGAAAGGCGGGAAGAGAATGGGTAAAGCATGGGAGGAGAGTGAGAGAAAGGGAAAAAAGAATCAAATGAGGAATGTTATGGGTTAAAAGCAGTAAGACAAAAAAAGTGTTCATGCTTTTGTGAGTTTGGATCACTGGATTGTATGTAGACCCCAAGGCACTTAGATAATATGTAATGCTTTTCCCTAAAACAAAACAATTCCGTCCTTCCTGTCAACACTGTTAAATTGACTATATTGTCTGTTGTTTGACTGTCATGTCTGTWGTTAGACTGTTTTACGTTGTTTGACTACCTTGCCTGTTTTGTTCTCTATTTTCAGTTGTGTCTTGTCAGTTGCCTGTCATGTACTGTCGTGCCTCATGGGTCACAACTCACAGCTGACCTGTTAGAGGTAGTGAGGCAGTCTTACCTGACATTGATGAGGTAGTGTGCCACACTGATGCTGGTAGGAGAGCCTATGATTGTGACTTGGCGCATGGGCGATCCGTCCGTGGCACTGGCTATCTTGATGTGAGCTCCTGACACCTGGCGAATCTCATTGATCTTGCTGCCTTGTCTGCCAATTATGCTGCCAATAAACTGAGGCGGAAAAGATAGGAAAGTGAAAAATTGAAGTCAAAAGATGTGTCACATGTTTCTCATGGATTATCAGTCCAATTAAAACATCTGTATCCTCCATAATGTTATCTCCCCAATTGGAACATCTGAAAATGTTATCTCCACAATTTGGACATCTGAAAAATATTCTCGCCAGTTTGCACACGTGACAATTGGAAATCTGTCCTAAAGATAAGAATAGAACACCATGTAAAGAGACAGCATTCAGTTGGCTTACATATCACACAAAAAAACATCAATTTCAGCTGTCATTCTCATTTGAGAGCAGCGAAACCGGTGCCTAAATGACTGGGATCTATAGTCTGTACATTGTATGATGCTGATAAGACTGAGCAAGACTTACATCATTGGGTATTGCCAGCTCCTGAGAACTTGTGGGGACAGGGGCCTCCATTCCTGCAGAGTAGGACATAGTACTGTTTCCATATGCARTGAAAGTCATGGCATTGCATGTCACTGTGTGTATGATCCCTGAGACATTACATTCATKAATTATTTGGTCACCTTAATTAAAGAATTCAAATCACATTGCATGTACATCTAACATGAAAGCACAAAGTGACTTAACAGCTTTGATATAAAATGCATACAATTGTACATAATGACAGATTAATAATATACCTTAGCATTTCAATCTGTGAATGTATCCTTTGAAATACATACATTCTCAGCAATACCCTGTCTTTTTTTTWATCAAACAATTGGAATAATTCAATAATTCTCACTGTTTGAATATTGGGTTATTTCAGTTGGCTGCTTCTTTGTTGTGGGATAGAATACATGGGGTGGTGTAGGTCAGGGATGGTAGGGAGGACGTTAGAGACAGAGGAGAATCGCTGCCAAGGTTAAGGAGAGGGGTCTGTGAGATGAGGGTTCTTTCTGTAAGATGTAGGCTACCACCTCGTAAAAATTGCTCTATCTTTACAGACATACAGTAGAACATAAACATGTAAAAGAAGACGTGGTCCTTCCAGAAGCAGAAGAGGGTTTATGATTGGTGTGATGAGCACAGAAGAAGAAAGAGGAGCACAGAGAGAGAGAGGGATAGATGGACTTTCCCAGGGAGCCTTGGGTACGTACCAGGGAAGGTAGGGTTGCTTTGCCCAAGGGAAGGGAGGGGGATATGCTGCATAGCCAACTGGTGAAGCTTGGTCAACTGCAGGGTAGGAAGGAAGTTAGAACTAACCAATCAAACTGGATTATTTCAGCGGAGCTGACAGCTATAGCTACAATACAGAGCCAATCTTAAATTCAAACACAGAGTTCAAAATGTGCGTTAGTTTGGTGAAGAATTTGACGTTTGACATCAGAATCAGAATTATGCTGGCTTGTCATGGAAGTGATGAGATTCTTCAATATTAGATGTGGTATTTCTATGAGCAAGAGGTGCCAAGTTACCGTTAGCTATTTTTTGTTATGGTCCCTTTCTTTTCTCACACTCTTCTGAAATAAAGCAAGCTGCTATGTTAGTGTTAAGAAACACCACAGTACAGGATAGTGTTAGTGTTTCCTCCTTGCTAGTGAGTGCACTGAGGGCATAGTGGTGGCTTGGAAGGTGGTGGTGGTTGTAGGAAGGAGTGGGTCATTGGGGTGGGTGTTATTGGATCAGACAAATGCACTTACATCTTGATGTGGAAATGCATACTGTCCTTGAATTGTGAAGGCCTGCAAAAATGGGATACAGGAGTGGGGTATTATAACTGCTTGACCATTTCTCCTCTTGTATCTTTTGGATTATTTTCTAAATGGTTGCAACACATGAGCATTTGATGTAGGTCCCATGCTGCTTTGGTCACATTCCCAAAATCTGTAGCTACTACTACGTCTATGTTCCGATCCACCTAATTTAATCGAAAGGTTATCCATTTCATTTTTTGGTTTCGCTTTGCCTAGGATGTCCAATCGGATACACACATTTGTGAAAGGTCATAATGGATTTTTCTATATGTAAAATGGGAGCCATAACGGATAATGCCACATGGCAAAGCGAGAGGTTTAAGTGTCGTATTTTGTCTAGCGTTGATGCACATCGGTACACTGCCGTAATTTGTAAAGTGGCGATGTGCTTACCAACTGCTGTGTAATTATATGACAGCTCTGACCAGAGACTATAGATGTTTAAGTCAACTGGCTGTAGCAGCAATTTCTCATCTGGCCACTCACGTACTACAAATAGTGGAGAGATGTCAATATAAGRGGATGCTTCCCTCTAGTGGTGAAAATATGCACTGGATGTTTTTTTGGGCTAAATGAGCATTTGCGTGCCATTTCCGAATGTTTTTGTAGCCTAAACTCCAATTACATTTCTTAACTTGATTACTCTGAATGAAAAAAGGCCAGGAAGATGCAGAATCTACATTTTAATTGGAATAACAGGAAATGCAATTCCTTTCCATGAAATTCCTAGAATGAGCGGAATGAGTGCCTAGTTTGCATGTTTCCCAGAGCTCATTTTAATGACGTCTTTAATGACAAGCAGGTATGGTAACAACATTCTGTGGCTAGTAGCTGTCCTTCCGGCCTTCCATCGTCATATAACAGGTTCTCGTCTATCATTTTCAAGGAATGAATTGGAATATACAGACACATAAACAATTCTAACGGACGTGCAGGCTTTTTGAACAAGGTTATTGTACATTTCCTGAACATAATATCATCAGCCTTAGAAGGCTATTTGATCACCTGCCATCACTTGCCAATCATCAGCGCCAAGGAGCTGATGTGTATATATATTTTTTTCTTCTTACTGCATTGTATTCAAGTGTAACTTTTGCACAGACCAACAAAAAAAACTCACTTGTGAAGCATGTTGTTGTTGTTGTTGTTGTTGAAATACTGGATGGCCGGCTCCTGGCATGGTCTTGGGGCGATATGGGATAGTTGGTCCTTTGGGCGGTGACTGAAGACACAACCAAACAACAAACAGCAATGACTGATCAGACATCACTATCAACTGCAACTAGTTAGATCCCATTGTTTCTTCGATGACTTGGCCCTGATATGGCTGTAYCCTCCATTATTATGGTGTAGTTAGATGCCATAATTATCAAGCCTTGAGCCATTTCAGGTCTGGATATCAATTTGAACTAACTGATTATTGGATGCTATAATAATACTGTATGTTAATTGTATTGGCTTGCTTACTTCCAGAATGACAGAGCAGATGTGTTTGACACACTGCGTGATGGCCTGAGGAGTGCCTGAGATAGTGACAGCTCTCTCGGTGGATTCRGGCAGCATGTCCCCTGCAACCTGCACCTGAGCACCTGTGGTCTGAACATCACATACAATGGGAGTCAATTACAAAGAGAGGCCATTATTTGTCAAAAGATTCCTTTTGATCATGTATTATTCATATATAATTGTACAACGTCTGATTTTGTTTTTTGTTTTTGACATGCACAATGTATATGTTGTACAAGTAGTCTCTTGTGACACTCCTAGCCAGTGCACACAAGATTTGGTTTCTGTGTTCCGAGATTATGTCAACATAAATATTTGACACCCAATTATTTGGAGAGTGCAATCCTCCTTCATAGTTAATTTAATATGTTTACTATGAGGATTTAGCACCCAATTCCATTGATGAATAAGAATGTTTGCGTGACCACATTGTTTGGTACTCCAGGCGTATCAGTCTCCCTGAATAGTGTTGTGTTGTGCTGGTGCTTCATTGTAATTCATTTACCTGAGGCTGTTTCATTGGGTGATTGAAAGGTTAGGACGGGATCATCAAATGTAGCCTGATCCCAGATATATGCTGTATAAACAACTCCTACAGTCATTAGTTGGCTATACAGCACAAACAGATCTGGGACCAGGCTAAATCAAATGAGCTCCCGCTAGGACAAAATTGCTGTCAAAAGACAGAAAGTAATTGAGAGATGCTTCGGGCCTAGCTTCTTCTACCTCTCTGATCTCCTTGATCTTGGAGCCTCCTTTGCCTATCAAGGAGCCACACTGACTCCCTGGGAACACAAGGCGGAGTGTCACTGGAGGATGGCTTGTTACCGTGCTGTTTGTCATTGCAGCTGTAATGTCCTGAAATAGAGGTTAAGACAACAGTTTTCAGGTTATCAAAATATAGGGGGTAAAATCTCAGAAATTTTAACATGGTCCTGACAAAATCTTTTGTATTGTATCGTTCATTGAAGTCAAAGGAAGTTTTGTGTGAAATGTTGCCKAAAGTGAGGAAATTAAGTACATTTTTACTTGTAAGATATTAACATAAGGACACACCAGATTACATGGTACCAGTCTTTTGTTACCTCCTCAAACTTCTCAGCGATCATAGAGAAAGCTTTGAAGATTCCCTCTGTTGGTCCCGTGATGGTAACAATCCTCTCTGGAGAAGATCCCTCCGAAATGTTGATGCGAGCTCCACTCTAGAAACACAGTTGTCATTTTAGGTGAGTCATGTAAAAAATACCCCTTTTCCTCAAAAACATATTCCAATTCTATTGAAATTATCATTTTATTGCATTTGTTTTGTCAGAAAATATGTTTTTTTATAGACAGTTGTAAGGACACGACTTACCTCCTCTCTCATCTTTTTGACGGTTTCCCCTTTCTTTCCAATTATGCTGCCTACCTCCTGTTAACAATGAGACACCAAACAAATATATAAATCAACAAAATTATGACATTCAAACATTGTTCACYCGATCTGACGATCGGAATAATGTGAAAGGATAGGGATATGTTGCAAGGATGAGACGTGTTTACCTTCCCATGCATCAGAAGCCGTAAAGTGAGGGTAACATTCAGCCCCCCCTCTGAGGCCCCACCTTCCTTCTCAGACATATTCACACTTATCAACGGTCTAGACACTCAGCTTCATACAACACTCTGTAGACACAAACAGGGACCCAATTCACATGAAACCGGCATAGTCAGTTGATTTTTGTTCAGTCAGTCATAAAATAAAATCAGAAAGCCCTTCGCGATCCTTGAAATGTATCCAGTGTAACATGCAACCAATACAACTATATGTGGAGGCCTTCCCAGAATGAATGAGACATTGAATTTGTCATTTTACGATTAGAGAGTTGTCCCTACAGTGAATGCAATTTTCTTTGATTTTGACCTTTTTGCCACATCACTTAAAAGTGAAATCCAAGCCTCCAGAGTTAATTGTGTCCACGTACCAGTAAGCATACATGGTTACATATTTCTTTCTCATTTGCCCTGTGATGCAAGGCTTATCATTATGATCCTGTTTTAGTGGTTGATATCTGTGACTGGGTAAAAGTCGCTTTGCCGCTGGTGTGATGCTCACATGGTACTCCCTCATTAGTTCCAGCTAAACAGAACTCGTGAGACTGTTCTTTGATTAGATGGAAATACAAAAGGAGCTGTTTGTGTCCTACAGGGCTGGAGATCAAGTGATGTCTGTGTGACCYTCTCTAATAATACCCAAGTGATATCACACTGTGGGAACACAATGRCCCACTGTTCCCATGTACCCTTCATCCTATACCCAGAACCACAGAGGAATGTCTCTGAATATAAGACAGACAGGAGTGGGACACTCAAATATGAACATATTACTTTACTCTGTCGGTGAGTGTGAATTGACAGAATCCTTCTTTCCACAATCCAAAATTCTATCAAAACTTGCCCAAATCTACAGATGTAGGATCATTTTTTATAACTATTTTGTTGCTTTGAGGTTTAAAAAGGCTTCTAAAGTTTTTAATTTCCATTTTAAAATGTCAGATTTGATTTACRCTAYTGAAAAATGTATCAACCCCTARATTTCCCCCTCTATTAATTACAATCCACATAACAAAGTGGCTCAAATTAAGATCCTACATCTGTACACCAATGCTTTAAACATAACTGTATTTGTCCTTTTTGTATCTTACCAAGTGTGTCATGCATGACCTTTGACCAGGAGCGGACTGGCCATCTGGCATTTCGGGRAAATYCCAYATGGGCTGGTCAATTTCTAGCCCAGTGGACCTGTCTAACTTGGGTTTTTCGCACAAAATTGTCATTATCTGGCTAATAATGTGGGCCTCAAGTAAAGAAATGGTAAAGAAATGGGTGTGGGGGTCTCGAGGAAAATAAATGGTCTGATTTGTTAGAAATGCCAGGGACGATTTCTGGTCCAATTCCGCCCCAACCTTTGCCCCAACTCAGATACTTACCTACACCAATAGATGAAGACAACGCTTTGCCCGGCATGCCACACCTAAGAAAGACATGGAAGCAACAAGGATTACACACAATGGTGATGGGTAAAATAATGTTTGAGTTTGACAATAACATGTCATTACATTKAAACAGTACATGATTCTTTAATTATAATTGCTTTAACATTCATTGCTAAGTCAAGCCTGGGTCAATTCCCAGCAAGCAATGCAAACATCTTCACACATGTTCACGCCATATAGAAAATAATATAATATTGCTGCAGACAATAATATTAGGAATTCAAAGAGTTGTTGAGCAGCAGGGTATATATAGCCTAACAAGAGTGATTCCCTTCTCTGTGTCATTATAATTACACTAAATGCATCCYACAAACAGCAACATCCCYGCCTAATCCTATAGGCCCGGATTTGTTTGGTTAATGCTTAAGACCCTTTTGACCCATTTCAGTCACCTCTAGCATSTCAGCACCCACTCAAGACTACAGAYCAAAACYCWAKACAGGAGCAGCCATGAGCATMATTTAACAACTGAKCATGTACAGTGACAAAAGGTGTTGATAAAAATCTAATCTTTGTAAGCAAACTGGATTTACACTGGAATTACACTACAGGGAACACATGTACTCTTGACTAACTGATTTTTAGGACAATATGAGGATTTTGAATTTGATCTTGTTGAAGAAATGGAACGCTATTAATATTGAAATTGAAAGCTTATCATGAGACAAGGGACTTTGCGCAGAGGCTATGGTGTGTGCTTTAACACTCTCCACCCCATAATTGTGTGTTATAGGGCCTACATAGCATTGTATTACATCGGAGCATTTTAAAACCTTCCTCTCACATCATGAAATGAGATTAGGCCAATCTTAACGTGTGGATAAAAGTTCCTCCTCATATACAAGGGCATAGAACATTMGGCAAATATATGTATACTCAAACCCACAATATTAGACCAAAAGCCTAGCTTTAGTTCCATCAATTAAATCCAGTACTGTAGATTAAATGGAAATGTATAACAATAAGGGTATAGAAATTCAATGACATGGGTAGCTAAGTCTGTGTCAACTCAGGGCAACCGGCTATTGAGGGCAATTTATTTGTAAYTTGTTAAAAGAACAGGGGATTAAAGTCTACGGTTGAATACGACTTCTGTAGTTCTTATTTGCAATATTATTACCAAGGGAAACATGAATAGCTGCAAAGCCTAATCCTCTATTAGCCACATTGGTTGAGGCGCCTGTAATGTAAAAAGAACTATTAGTATAAAACACTAACCTGCTGTTTTAGTATAAATATTTGTTCCTCTTCCTCTCTTCTTTGTCACTCCAGAATGAATAGTCCTCTAGTTTTACAGTCCTCGTTAAAAGTTTGACCCCCTTTGTTGTCAGTTATTGCTCAGAGAAGGGACAGATGGCTCCCTGTGCCCTTAGACCGGCTGGCTGGATTGAGGCTGGCTTTGCTATTTGTCCGTCCCCCTAGCTTAGCCCTAGATAAGCCCCTACGCAGGGCAAGTGAACCTGCATCTCTCCATGCCAGTGACACAAGGGAGGCATTGCTCTGTGGAGTGATCCACTAGCTGCTGAGGCCTGGGGGCAGAGCAAAGTGGCTCTTCTGCAGGACACTGTCCAGAGAGAGCTATAATTACAGTGACTGCACGRAAGACATTGTAGAAGTCTAACCTTTACAGTCAACAAAAGCATAAACGAGAATATCCCGTAGAAACTCTTTGTAAACTACATCATTAAAGTGTTGGTTGTTTAGATTCTCCGGCGGATTAYCAAGCTGCTCCCTACTTCAATAAAGTAAAACACATCACATCAGAAAAATGGGGACAGAACTGACAATGGAGAGCATAGTCATGTTTGGAGAGACAACCATAATGTCTTCATGGGGTGCTTTASCCTCACTCTGCCCCTCCCCCACGCCAAGCCCTTACAACCAGTAATGAGGCAATAATGGATACAATATAGCCCTTCTGCCCATAAAGCTGCATTCAGCTGAGCCACCAAATTGTGAAGGGAAATTAATCAGTGAAGCATAAGTGGCATATTTAATTACTGCCGCATCACTGCATGATAGGGAGACAATAATGGCCTCTGTGAACTTCTCATGTCACATGCTTCCAGACCAAGTGCTTTGGTCTCCCTACTTTAAAAAAAAACGCAATTTGTCTCCAACAATGTCCCATGAGTTGGTGTAAATGTGTGTATGTGTTTACAGTTTTTTTCAATGTAAATGGTATATTTTCACAACTCTAAGTACAAATCTCTAAACTGATAACACTTGACATGTACCATTTTTTAAATAATTTGTATCGAATGGCAGGTTGTGAGCATGTTGAGAAATATGTCAGTTTCATTATACTGATACAGTACATGCAGGATCATGACCCAAAACACACCTCCAGGCTGTGTAAGGGCTATTTAACCTAGAAGGAGAGTCATGGAGTGCTGCATCAGATGACCTGGCCTCCATAGTCACCCGACCTCAACCCAATTGAGATGGTTTGGGATGAGTTGGACCACAGAGTGAAGGAAAAGCAGCCAACAAGTGCTCAGCATARGTGGGAACTCCTTCAAGACTGTTGGATAAGCATTCCAGGTGAAGCTGGTTGAGAGAATGCCAAGCACGTGCAAAGCTGTCATCAAGGCAAAGGGTGGCTACTTCGAAGATTCTCAAATATATTTTGATTTGTTTAACACTGTTTTGGTTACTACATGATTCCATATGTGTTATTTCATAGTTTTGATGTCTTCACTATTATTCCACAATGTAGAAAATAGTAAAAATAAAGATAAATCCTGGAATGAGTAGGTGTGTCCAAACTTTTGACTAGGACAAATCATCAGAAATAGGGGTATTGTAAAGCAGTTGGCTGCTGTAAAAACGTAGCACGGTGTTGTATGTCATTTCTGCCACATGCACCATTGTACAAGATCACCTTATCTACATAACTTGTCAACTGATACAGTATTYCCTGTATCTCTGCTTGAAATTCATCAGTTTACAGTGTAAAAAATGTAATATTGTTATATACAACCCAGGTATTTCAGCAGTGCATTGTACACTACACAATAATTCCAAATGGTAGCACATACTGTACAGTGACTACACTTTGTCCTTTTGAAGCACAATGGCTGATGGGAATGAGGATGTAGTATTTACATTCACATCCTTATAGGATTTGGTTTTACCTTCTAACATAAATTGATGTCAAATTGATACATTTAAATATAGACATTTTTCAGCAGTTAAACTATACACATTACAGTTTTTTTTATCACTTTAGTGGAATTTTCAATTCTCTTCATACAAAACTCCAAACAGTTAACACATGTAACGCAGCAAGTGTCATATTCAAAACGTTTTATTGTGCGTTAATTTTATTTGAAGACATCTTTCACCAACATTGATCATCCAAAATACCAGGAGAACATTGATTTAATCACCAAAACACAACATAATYAACATCAATTTAGTTATTTTAACAGKCAGTTAATTCAATCAAATAAAATGCAACATACTGTACATGTTTCAAAATTGGCCTTTGAATGTAATATGCTACAATACAGAGCAGGCGTTATGGGCGGATCTTCTTAGGGGGCTGGCCTGCCCTACTTCGAGTGGGCCAAATCTGATGTGACAAGCCACAGACAGAAAACTCGACGAGTGGTTGTTAAAACGACTGTCACCAAAACAGTTATGGACATGGGGCTCATGTACAACGCACTTGAACCTGCCCTACTGTCCGAGTGCTTAGCTTACAGAAACGTAACACCTCTATTCATAGGCACCTGGGCAATGAAACAAATAGAGCAGCTGCACCCTCCCCCTTTCAAAATAGCGGCGCAAACTCATGATCCATTGGGTAATTTGTCATTTTCAATGATTAGTAATGTTTTGAGCTAGTCTGTATTAAAATAGTCAAATATGTAGCCTAAGATATGTAGCCTATTCAATGTGGTGTGTTGTTTAACCCTTGTGTGGTGTTCATGTTTTGGTTATTCACCAAATGTTCGCGGGTCTGATGGACCCACATTATTGGGGTTTTAAAACGATACAGCCATAACAATTTACGCAAAAATACTTAGATGTTGACTTATATCAATTACAAGCAATATAGACAGCATACATGGTTAATATTTGCCATTTACCTCTGCTAGATCACATTTAATCAATAAAAGCGCAATTCATTTTTTTTTTACAAAAATGAATTATCAAGACATAGGTAGAAAAAAAATCATGTTTCACAAGGTTATCACTTTTGCTGTTTATTGCTTAGAACTAAACAAATTGGACGGACAAATTTTACATACAGTATTTTATGGAAATYATAAGAGTCCCACCGAACACAAAAGAAGGCCGGTCTACACACCACATGAGGGAGAGAGTTTTACTGTGTGTGTGTTMCAAATGTATTTRTTGCACTTGATGCATGTGTACTGTGCCTTCCTGTCCTTCTTGGGTCCACACACATCGCAGCGCTTCTTTGTTACGTTACCAACTGCAATCTAGAATCATGAAAACCCTTAGTTCAGGAATTTTACTAACATCTCACTCACACACATATGTAGTTACAGCAGGCCAAGGTAGAAGAGTCAGACACACACACATGCAACATCATCACTAACACTTACGTCCGGTATTGGAGTTCTTGGTTCTGTGGGTCAGGCGGATGGGGCACCAACATCCTCCTCACTTTCTGCAGAAGCTGAGGTCCTTGGGATATGTTGCCTCCTCTGGATTTGAGGTCTTTCCAATGCCTTGCCCAGCTCCTCGAGAAAGAGCCGTCTCCTCTGGAGCTTCCCTCTTTTCCAATCTGGGTTGAACGCCATCCAGATGACAAACGCATTGTACACTGAGATGTCCAAAATGTTGAGGAATATCACAAGTGGCCAGCGTAGGGTTCTTCTTTTGCAGCTGTAGCCAGTCACCAGCTTGCCTAAATTGTTCACCCCTCCTTTTCTGGCTTTGTAATTCATTATGATTTCTGGTTTTTGATGTTCCTGTTCACAGATTCTCCCATCCCTATGCAGCGTACTCATGAGTACCACATTTTTGCCTTTCTTTGGCACGTAGGACACTAGGGACGAGTCGGCCGTGAACACAAACTTAGAGGAATTGATAGGCCTGTTCCGTGTACTCAACAGCTGAGTTGGGAGCTCTGGCTTGTTTTTTTGTGCTGTTCCTAACATCGTCAGCTTCCTCTTGAGGAGCTCCTGTCCCAGCTTGTGCGAAGTAAAATAAGTTCTCACGTGATGTTGTGGCCACGGAGTCCCTGTGTCACATCCAGGACAACCCGCATCCCTTGGTTCTTCTCAGGGGCTCCTCCATCTGCCTTCCCCGTATACACTTGCAAGTTCCACGCATCTGAAGCAGCAGCATCACAGGCAGCCCAGATCTTGATTACAGATTTTGCGGGTTTAGATGATATGTACTGCCTGAAGGGGCAGCGGCCCCTAAATGGCATAAGCTGCTCACCAAAAGTAACGTTGGGCCCAGGGTTGTAAAACAGGGGAAGGCGGTCCCACCCACTTGTCCCACACTGACCTGATTGCAGCTAGCTTGTCTCTCTGCCGCCGAGCTGGTCTGGTGTTCCGATTATCGAAGCAGATAATCCTGGAAATAATGTGGAAGTTTTCCAGAGACATTGCTGCACGGAAAAGTTTTCTGCCAGTTTCTGCATCCCACAGGGATTCTGTGGATTCCCCATTGGATCTGAAAATCTGAAAACACCAGCAAGGATAAGAACCCCAAAGTATGCATGTAAATGAGTTTAGTCCATCTCCTTCCATCTCTCTCGAAAAACACACCTTCCCTCCAAATTAGTGCAGTCCAGAATGATTTTGTGGATGGTGTCTGGGATGAACAGTTCAACATTTGACTTTAAGTCCTGCATATAAGTAACCGCCATCCAAGTCGGCCTTGGTTGCATCCTTATCACATAGGCAGCCATGTGGGGTGGCTCATTCCTTGGGCAAGAAGACCATTCAATTTCACAATTTTTTTAACATCCATATTTCACCTCCTGCAGGCTGCTGATGAGCTGGTTGCTGACGGGCTAGTCCTGAGGCTGGCTGCTGACGGGCTGGTCCTGGGGCTGTCTGAGGGTCAATCTCATCCTCTTCTTCCAACTCACTGTCAGACTCTGAATTGCCAGAGACAAGATCCTCATATTCTGAAAATTCTTAATCTTCCAACGTGGAAGACACTAGCTTCTCACACTGCAAAAATGATTTCTAAGGCCCTCTAGGCAGACATTCTTTTTGCCATACTGATTGATTGTGGTAAGGAGCCATACACGCAAAGCTATTTATTTGTTGTGTCCCTCCCACAATTTGCACCTGGCTGTGGTAGTGTGGGAAAATACTGCATTTTTTACAATGTATGGAAATAATGTATAGAAATAATGTATTGTAATAACATTGTGCAAGTTCCCGCAAGACGTTGTGTAGTTTCACACACTACAAAAGGTAAAGACCGTGAGAAAAGCGGGAGACAGGCAGGGAGACAGACAGGTTCTTGGTGCTATGTTGAAACAGCAGGCCAAGGGAAAAGGAAGACAGAGTGAAGGCACACAGCAAATCTTTTTGCCAATTTTTACTTGTTTTCACATACACACACTTTTCCAGTGGACCCGAACACCACATATGTAATAAAAATGTGTAGGGGGGTGCACAGTGTGCACTCAATGAAAATGTGTTATTTTACATGTTCTTCACAGAAAATGAGCGAAGGCCAATGAGTCTGAGGTATCATTTATCTTTTAGTAAACATTGAAAATGGGTCACACAGACCCGAACACCAGACAGCGGTTAAAAGGCCACTATTAAACAGAATGACAATTTAAAAAATAACTGGAAAATAATTTATAATAGCTTAGTCCTGTAATTGAAGGCTACAGATTTGTTCAAACGTAAAATCGTTTTATTTTCTGTCATCTTAATTAAGAAGGAAAAGTTCTCAAATTTAGGTTACCGTAAAATTATTTTTGTTCAAAATGTGTGGTTTTAAGAACCAAAACGCAATTACATTATGTATGCAGGCAGTGCTGTTCTATGTTCTTATGAAYGAAACGGTTGGAGACCCCTGCTCTTGTCTTGCCCGAACCGTTCAAATTTGATCCATATTAACAGAGCTACATTATATTATTTTTAATGCAGAGGRGCAATTTCAGGATATATATAGCGGTCAAAAAAGAATCACATTGGATAATGCTAATTATTAATTAATAATAAGTATGCAATATTGTTTTAATGTGAACATTTTTTATTTATTTCACCTTTATTTAACCAGGCAAGTTGAGAACAAGTTCTCATTTACAATTGCGACCTGGCCAAGATAAAGCAAAGCAGTTTGACACATACAACAACACAGATGGAGTAAAACAAACATACAGTCAATAATACAGTAGAAAAATAAGTCTATATACGATGTGAGCAAATGAGGTGAGATAAGGGAGGTAAAGGTAAAAAAAAAGGCCATGGTGGCGAAGTAAATACAATATAGCAAGTAAAACCCTGGAATGGTAGATTTGCAGTGGAAGAATGTGCCAAGTAGAAATAGAAATAATGGGATGCAAAGGAGCAAAATAAATAAATAAATAAATACAGTAGGGGAAGAGGTAGTTGTTTGGGCTAAATTATAGATGGGCTATGTACAGGTGCAGTAATTTGTGAGCTGCTCTGACAGCTGGTGCTTAAAGCCAGTTTCAGAGATTTTTGTAGTTCGTTCCAGTCATTGGCAGCAGAGAACTGGAAGGAGAGGCGGCCAAAGGAAGAATTGGTTTTGGGGGTGACCAGAGAGATATACCTGCTAGAGCGCGTGCTACAGGTGGGTGCTGCTATGGTGACCAGCGAGCTGAGATAAGGGGACTTTATCTAGCAGGGTCTTGTAGATGACCTGGAGCCAGGGGTTTGGCGACGAGCATGAAGCGAGGGCAGCAAACGAGAGTGTACAGGTCGCAGTGGGTGGGTAGTATATGGGGCTTTGGTGACAAAATGGATTGTACTGTGATAGACTGCATCCAATTTATTGAGTAGGGTATTGGAGGGCTATTTTGTAAATGACATCGCCGAAGTCGAGGATCGTAGGATGGTCAGTTTTACGAGGGTATGTTTGGCAGCATGAGTGAAGGATGCTTTGTGCGAAATAGGAAGCCAATTCTAGATTTAACTTTGGATTGGAGATGTTTGATGTGAGTCTGGAAGGAGAGTTTACAGTCTAACCAGACACCTAGGTATTTGTAGTTGTCCACATATTCTAAGTCAGAACTGTCCAGAGTAGTGATGCTGGACGGCGGGGCTGTGCAGGCAGCAATCGGTTGAAGAAGCATGCATTGTTTTACTTGTATTTAAGAGCAGTTGGAGGCCACGGAAGGAGAGTTGTATGGCATTGAACTCGTTGGAGGGTTGCTAACACAGTGTCCAAAGAAGGCCAGAAGTATACAGAATGGTGTCGTCTGCGTAGAGGTGGATCCGAGACTCACCAGCAGCAAGAGCGACATCCATTGATGTATACAGAGAAGAGAGTCGGCCCAAGAATTGAAACCCTGTGGCACCCCCATAGAGCCTGCCAGAGGCCCGGACAACAGGCCCTCCGTATTGACACACTGAACTATCAGAGAAGTAGTTGGTGAACCAGGCGAGGCAATCATTTTGAGAAACCAAGGCTATCGATCTAACCAACTACTTCTCTTGATATAGTTCAGTGTGTTTCAATCGCGATGAGGTGTGGTGGATTGAGGGCAGACGTTGAGTATAAGCCGCCGTGCTGCGCGCGCAGGTCACATGAATGGCGGCTGCCCAACGAGTATTGTGTTCTTATCGATGGCGGTTAGATATCGTTTAGGACCCTGAGCGTGGCTGAGGTGCACCCATGACCAGCTCTGAAACCAGATTGCATAGCGGAGAAGGTGCGGTGGGATTCGAAATGGTCGGTAATCTGTTTGTTGACTTGGCTTTCAAAGACCTTAGAAAGGCAGGGTAGGATAGATATAGGTCTGTAGCAGTTTGGGTCAAGAGTGTCCCCCCCTTTGAAGAGGGGGATGACCGCAGCTGCTTTCCAATCTTTGGGAATCTCAGACGACACGAAAGAGAGGTTGAGAGAGATCCTTGATGGACACCTGCTCCAGAGTGCTCAGGACCTCAGACTGGGGCAAAGGTTCACCTTCCAACAGGACAACGACCCCAAAACAACGCAAGAGTGGCATTGGGACAAGTCTCTGAATGTCCTTGAGTGGCCCAGCCAGAGCTCGGACTTGAACCCAACATCTCTGGAGAGACCTGAAAAAAGCTGTGCAGCGACACTCCTCATCCAACCTGACAGAGCTTGAGGATCTGCAGAGAAGAATGGGAGAAACTCCCCAGATATGTGTAGCGTCATACCTACGAAGACTTGAGGCTATAATCGCTGCCAAAGGTGCTTCAACAAAGTACTTAGTAAAGGGTCTAAATACTTATGTAAATATTTTTATTTTTATTTTTTGTAAATAGTTTTTTATTTGCAATATTTTTGCTTTGTCATTATGGGGTATTGCGTATAGATTGATGAGGGGAAAAGACGATGTAATCAATTTTAGAATGAAGCTGTAACGTAACAAAATGTGGGAAAAGTCAAGGGGTCTGAATAATTTCCTTTATGCACTGTTATGTCCACCRACGCTCTGACACTGGAAAAAACACAGTTCAGGCCCGGCTAATACTTATACGCTCGAGAGAGCATGCAACGGACCGAACTGACCAGCGATGGGCTAGTTAGGAGCATCTGACCAATCACAGGATGCATGATCCTTTACCAAAAAGTCATACAGCATTCCTGCACAAAAATAGGAAGTCCTGCAGGATATGCCAAATTGTTTTCAGGGCCACTTCCTGTGGGACAATTCCTGCAAGAATCCTGCAGGATCCTGTAGGAATCATGCAGGTAGTCTTTCAGGAAAACAATCCTGCAGGAATCCTCCAGAATATATATCCTGCAGGAATAGGAAGTCCTGCAGGATATCCCACAGGATTTTCAGGGCCACTTTCCTATAGGATAATTCATGCAAGAATCCTTTAGGAATCCTGTAGGAATCATGCAGGTAGTCTTTCAGGAAAACAATCCTGCAGGAATCCTGCAGACATTTCTCAAATAAATCCTGCAGGTTTGTTTCCTGAAGGACTACCTGCAGGAATTGTCCTACACCAAAAGGGACCCAAAATCCCGTGGGTACTGCAGGTAATTCCACAAGATTTCCAGGGTAATTTTCCTGTCGGAAAACCTGCCGGATTCCTTTCTCATCCTTCAGAGAATTTCATGTAGGACAATCATTCTTTCAACAGAATGGACAGATTGCACAAGATAAGATTGCATGGCAATTTTATTATCCCAATGAAGAAACAGCTGATGTGTTTGATTGTCCATTTCCCCCACACTGCATAAAATATTATTTGGAATAAATATGGTAAAAGCATATTTTGTAACAAGAGTGAGAGTAATGGTGACATCACATGAACAGCTTATGTGTATTCGTGTGAAGGGAAACAGATGACTGCAATGATACACTTGGTGGTAGTTAGTTGTAATGTGGCTGGTACACCAACAACATCTGTGAGTATCCATGTGTGTTAAGCTAAGTTTCAAAGGGAGAAATGAGAGGCTGAAACTGTGTGTGGTGTTACCTTCGCCTGCATTGCAGTCCAGTGCTGCCTTCTGTGGTAGTCAGTCTCACTGTTTACCGGCTCTGTCTTAACTGGGAAGGACAGGAGAGAGATGAGGCAGAGTTCAGAATATAACTGCAGAACATCTTGTGAGTTACATGAAAAACAGCAACAAAATAGTGTAAATGATATATTGTAAAAGACAACCTACACACGTTTATCTAGTAGACTACTGGACTAATTGATCTCATAATGAGACAATCGGAAACAGATGACTTTGTAAATGTATTATTTTCTTATGCACTTACCAACTATAATGTGGTGTGGTCGCCTTCTGCTAAACTGTTAGAAATACAAGGTAAAGAATTACAGCGAAATACTAGGTGTGTGTGTGTGTGTGTTTTCTGTGCTCCCTGTATTATAAGTTGTAAGGGAAAAGAAGAGAACTCACATGGTGGTGGTGAAACTGCTCAAGCAAGCAAAAAGTAAGAGAGAAAGTCATGTTGAAATGATCCATTTCTATTTAAATCAAACTATTTGTATATTCAATTGTGACTCAATATATTTCAGTGAAAATAATGTGATATTTCATAAACGTTGTCTCTGTTCCACATTGCATACCTGTTCTATCTAGAGCGTATAGCTAGTACTAAAGTCAACTGTCATTTTTCAACTGCAATTCCAAACCTAAGAARGTGAAATGGCAAGTATGTACTAGATTTGCCGGAAGTTCTATAAGCATACTTGGGAGGTCTGGAAAACAAAGCCTGCATATGACCATACATTTCCGTTCCCTTCGCCAGGGACGCTATCCCATAACCCCTTGCAACACAATGAAAATTCCCCAAACTGCTGAATTAATGGCAGACTGAAGTAGGGTTGCCAACTTTCTCACTACCAAATAAGGGACAAAAGGTCACGTGCCCGTGCACTGTGCCACGGCGGTAAGGGTATGGTGTTGTGTGAATGAATATACAGTGTATATTCATATTCTTATTCAATTGGAAAGGAAAAACATGTGTATATTCCATTTAGTCTATAGCTTTACTAAAACTGTATCATTATGTAAACTTATGTGAATAAAACTGAAAATAAATGATCAAAGAAATCACAATTTGGACCTTTTACAGCAAAAAAACAACTTTTCAAATGCAAAAGTGGAAAAGAGGGGCAATGAGTCACTCACCAAGTCTACTTATTTTTTGCTGCTCTTGACTGATTCAAGCAGTCCTTTCTCCTCTTGCTTAGCCAGAGAGAAGTCATTACATGACAAGTCACAGTTCACAAATATTTGATGTTCATTTTTGATCAGCTCTGTGCTACATCTGTTTCTTGAGTCTGACCATTTAATGGTCATCAGACAGAAAATCTTCTCCATAAAGGCATTTGAGCCTGGCACACTGAGGACAAATGAGACAATCCTGAACATGTTGATCAAGTTGGCTTTCCCTAGGTTTTGGAAAACTGCCACCCACTGGCTTTCTGTATTTCCTCCCGGCTAGCACAAAACTCTTCATAGAGTTGGTCCATACTGACCGTCTCTGTCATTTTGAGGGKAACCACCACCTGCTCCAGGTCAGTGAAGGAGAGCTCCTCATAGKGGCCGYTCAGTTTCACCATTACATTTTCTGGTGAGAAATCAAACCACTTGTCAATGTATGTAATGACAGTGTCATAGAACTRCAAAGTCCTGTTGCTGCTTGGACCTTTATGCTGACAATTGTTTGTCCATCAGCTGCTTGGTCTGGTATCGGYAAAAAACTGTTCTGTTTCAGCTGAAGCATCTTAATTTTGAACTTTTGGACTTCCTCGTAAACATCTGTGATGGWGAGCGTTGTTTCCTCCAGCTTTTTTACGAGTTGGTCAAAAACACACCCCACGTTGTGGAGAAAGCACAGATAAATCTCAGCAGCTTCTGTTTTTTCTTCATACTCAAAAATACTCTTCAGTGCCACAGGACAGGTCTCCCTAAGGGACCTGATGTATGATGTAAGAGCTGGCCAACTTTGCAGGAGACGATCGACAGCTGGATGAGGAGAGAGCCATCGTGTGCAAACATGTCGCAGAATTTCACGCCACTCAATGTCAACAAAGGCAAAAAAAATGCACGCAGTCCCTCTCTTCGGGAAACAGATACTGATAAGTGGCTGTAGATCTGTAAAACAATTGTCTCAATATCCACTGACAACTGATCGTAGGCGTGCTTGCAGGCATTATGAGCGATGTGGTGTGGGGGCTGTGCTTTGGCAAAGTGGGTGGGGTTATATCCTGCCTGTTTGGCCCTGTCCGGGGATATCATCAGATGGGGCCACAGTGTCTCCTGACCCCTCCTGTCTCAGCCTCCAGTATTTATGCTGCAGTAGTTTATGTGTCGGGGGCTAGGGTCAGTCTGTTATATCTGGAGTACTTCTCCTGTCTTATCCGGTGTCNTGACATTTACTCCTGAGGTGCTGACTTGCTGCACCCTCGACAACTACTGTGATTATTATTATTTGACCATGCTGGTCATTTATGAACATTTGAACATCTTGGCCATGTTCTGTTATAATCTCCACCCGGCACAGCCAGAAGAGGACTAGCCACCCCTCATAGCCTGGTTCCTCTCTAGGTTCCTTCCTAGGTTTTGGCCTTTCTAGGGAGTTTTTCCTACCCACCATGCTTCTACACCTGCATTGCTTGCTGTTTGGGGTTTTAGGCTGGGTTTCTGTACAGCACTTTGAGATATCAGCTGATGTAAGAAGAGCTATATAAATAAATTTGATGTGGGCTGGGCAATTAGCTTTCAGAATGCGATTGTTGCCACTGCTCAATAACTGGTAAACGGAGAGGTGTTTTCCAATTTTGTCAGTTCCCGCAGTAGACGTCACGAAGAATGCATCGATATTGCTAGCACCTTTAGCTAGCGTGGCCTTGTGCATTTCTGTGGATGCATGCTGAGTTAGGTCATTCTCCCCTTTATGGCCAATTGAGAATTCCCGATGCATAAAGTACAGAAAGCTTTCGTCGAGTCACCACTGACGGGCTTAACCCACGTCTTTTTTTCTTCACATTGTTTGTTGTAGCTGCAGTCTTTTTTGCATGTTTATCCATATTTCCTTGATATGTCAAACCGACCGAACAATAACAGATATGACTTGGATGAATATACGGGACAAGGGAGGTCCCGTATGGGACAAACCAATTTAGCCCAATATAATGGACATCCCGGCTAATACGGGACAGTTGGCAACCCTAGTCCCTGCTTTGGAGAAAATGTTCCAGTGGAATAACTTTGTCAAATGGAAATATGTTTATTTATTCAGCAAATCATGTTAAAATGTTCAACAAATTGCTTTCATATGAATTTTGAAATTTAAATGTTGGGCCAAGCTACGTTAGCTCGTCGGACAGAATGGCTATCTAGCAGGCGATCTCATCCTGGTTATCAGCTGTTTAGGGATGCCAGGTTATTTGTGCATTTTTACATGATTAGTAAATACAATCATGCAGTGTCTGTTTACCTAACTTTCTTCTTGTCACTTCCCCTCTGTAACGATGTACGCTGAGAGTCGGGAAGCAAGTTCAGGGAGTGAATACATTTAATAAACCATGAACAGCACACTGACATGAAACAATAACACCTGGGGAAGGAACCAAAGGGAGTGACATAAATAGAGCAGGCAATCAAGGTGATGGAATCCAGGTGAGTGTCAATTAGCGCTGGTGCGCYTGKCGATGTTGACAGGTGTGCGTAATAATCAGCAGTCTGGTGACCTAGAGYCCAGAGGGGGGAGAATACGTGACACCCTCCCGTCGTGTTTCACCATTGCATACAAAGAAAATATTTTAAATAATGAAATTATCAAATAAACTTGATCAAGCCTATGAATATGAAAAACTGTTTACAAAACCATTGCACATTAACAAAGGTAGTTGCGGGTCTCAGCAACTTGAACCAGCACTGAAATTTGAGCAGTGAGGTTAATTTCTCCTCCCTTGGCCTTATGTTTCTGCTCTGTTCACCTCAGGTTGAAGCACATCCCAKGCCATCACCCAGACAGATGTAAACCTCCCATCCACCAGGAAAATCARCCTTTCCCAGGAGTATAGTAAGGAGTTTATTCAGCAGTGTGCAACGTCACTATGTTAGAAGTAYATCCARACATGTTYTTCTCTATCATGCAGAATTGTCAGCTCATTGTAACATATGACACTCATTCTAAAATACAGACGTGGGTGATTTCTGCCCCAGGGTACTGCACTGTGTGCAAGTTMTTATTCCTGCCCAGCAAACACCATGTTCAACTATTCATRGTCTACKATTTAGACCACAATGAGTTGAGTGAAGTGTACTGAACAAGCTTTTGAATGTGAATCTCCTTGATGTTCCTCACTTTGGAACTAAAAAATGTTATATTCTTTTGAGACATTTACTTTATGTNTTTTCTAGGTTGTTTGTTTTCTATGTGTTTGGCCTGGTGTGGTTCCCAATCAGAGGCAGCTGTTTATCGTTGTCTCTGATTGGGAGCCATATTTAGGTAGCCTGTTTTCCATTGTGTGTTGTGGGTGATTGTTTCCTGTGTTAGTGTTTGTTCCACATTTCAGGACTGTTTCGGTTTTCGTTATTATTCACTTTGTTATTTTTGTATTTTGTCGTGTTCAGTTTTATTAAACTATCATGGACACTTACCACGCTGCGTATTGGTCCGATCCTTCATACTCCTCGTCTGAAGAGGACGAGAATCGTTACATTGATTGCTTTAGCTTATGCTAATAGATTTAAAATGGGCCTAAACCACCATATTAATGAAACCCAGTCTGGTTTCACGGAAGGTTGCTAAATCAGCTGTAACATTAGGTTCGTTTTAGACTTGATTGATMACGCTGATTCAGTTGACTCAGAGGCTATTCTTTTATTCCTCGACTTTTGTAAAGCATTTGATACAATTAAACACAAAATCCTAATACATTCGTTGTACACTTTTGGTTTCGAGACTAGCTTTGTCTCTGTTATCAATATGTTTTATAAAGATATTAATAGTTCTATTATGATTAATCGTAACACATCTAAAATATTTCATATTCACCGTAGTGTACGCCAGGGTTGCCCTATTTCAGCTTTCTTTTTCCTTTAAGTTGTAGAATTACTTTCTATCAGCATTTTAAACAACACTGAATGAAAAGGTATTTAAATATTTAGAAAATAAATACAAATATCTCAATTAGCAGACGATACAGCTGTTTCTAAAAGACAAGGATCAAGTTGCTATTGCACTTAATATTATCAAATCACTCATCTGCTTCTGGTCTGGAACTTAACTTAAATAAATGCTAAATACTGTCCATATATAACTCAAATTACCAATCTGTTGAGAATATTCCAGTGAAAGATAACGTGACATTTTTAGGGGTGCACATGGCAAAAAAAACATATTGCCCATCAACATCTAAATTTCTCTCAGCGATGAAAGAAAACAAAATCCAGCTTAAATAACTGGCTCCAGTGTGACCTCTCTATAATTGGAAGGGTTTTACTGTCCAAAGCATAAGTCACATTTTGTCTACCCTGCTTTATCCCTATCTGTAGCCGATCAAACCAGCAAGGATATCAACCAAATTTTCCTTGACTTTATATGGAAAAATAAACATCACAAATTAAAGAAGTCTGTAATATCAAACCAAAGAGCTGATGGTGAGCTTGAAGTACTAGATTTCATTGATATCACCAATGCCTTTAAAGTAAACTGGATAAAAATATGTATGCTTAGCTCTGAATCTATACGATACTTAATTCCCTGTCATATTTTTATGAAATTGTGTGATCTTAAATTTTTGTGGATGTGCAACTATTCTCCAGCAAAATTACCCATCAAACTGTCCAAATTTCATGAACAAGCCCTTTTAGCCTGAAAACGATGTTATGTCCACAACTTCTCTCCACACAAGGCACACATATATTGTTGTTAAAAACAAGTCTTTGTTCTTCCCTAAGTGGTTTGATTAGAAATATGATATTTGTGCTTGATTTATTTGATAAAGAAGGAAATATATTCTCTTATAGAAAGTTCTTAGACACATATAACTTCCCAATACATTATAAAGAATGTAATTCTATATGCAAAGCCATACCTTCAGGACTTACTCAATTAATTAAAGCTCATTTGTGTTTTGGACAACATGTCAATATAGATGCACAACTTATGTTAGACGTTTTCTCCCTGCTGGATAAGAAATGTAATAATACATTCTTAATAAGAAAACTCTAACTCCAAGAACAAGATCTCTCCTAGAGGGAAATTCTGCTGGAATGAATACATTACTGAAATTAAATGGAAGAACGTTTGGTTGCACCCTCACAAATTGTGCATATCAAATAAAGTAAAAGAAATTCACTTTCAAATCTTGCACAAAATAACCCCTTGTAATTACTTGTTGTCTGAATGTATGGACTTAGAGGACATTGTCCCGGACCTGCTGTTTTGGACTCTCCCTCTACCGCACCTGCTGTCTCTAACTCGGAATGATCGGCTATGAAAAAGCAACTGACATTTACTCCTGATGTGCTGACCTGTTACACCCTCTACAACCACTGTGATTATTATTATCTGACCCTGCTGGTCATCTATGACCATTTGAACATCTTGGCCATGTTCTGTTATAATCTCCACCCTGCACAGCCAGAAGAGGACTGGCCACCCCTCACAGCCTGGTTCCTCTCTAGGTTTTTTCCTAGCTTCCGGCCTACCTAGGGAGTTTTTCCTAGCCACCGTACTTCTACATCTGCATTGCTTGCTGTTTGGGGTTTTAGGCTGGGTTTCTGTACAGCACTTTGTGACATCGGCTGATGTAAAAAGGGCTTTATGAATACATTTGATTGATTGATATGCATTTTCTGTGATAAAGAAGGGGAAACTATTATACACATTTTTTGTGAGTGTGACTCTGTGAAGTTATTTGGAGCGAGTTAAGTATCTACATTTTTTATTTCATCAATAAGACCCATGTATTTACAATGAAAGATGTAATATGTTATTATTCAAATGAAAACCAAACTACGGAATTAGTCGTTAATTTCTTAATTCTCTCTGGTAAATGTTATACACACAAAAACAAATATTTGAAATCTGTCCCCAAATGCAATATATTTTACTTGAAATCCAATATTTATCAAATCTCTAGAATTAACCAATAACAAAAAAACACTGTATTCTTAGGACTCTATCATAGGTTTGTACATTTGTAACCCCTGACCTAACTTTTGAAACTCAATTCATGTGTAGTGGTTTTATTATTTTACTTTAATGTTATTTTATGTTTCTTCAGAGAAAATATATGTGTAGTGATGACCCATGTTTTTTTGTTAGTGTATTATAATTTGAAAAAAATTGCCTAGTCATTCAAAAAATCTAATCTATCACCATCTGTTTCAAAACACTTCAAAAGTATAGCCTAACTTGTGACAACAGTACCAAAGAGACAGAGCAAGAGGGATATTAAACCTTACAGTATTTGTCACTTCCATGGACGCAAAAGTTTTTGTCAAAGCTAGTTAGCTAGCTAGCAGCCAGTGCAGTGGTAGAGAACATGCTAGCTAAGCTAGCTAACTTACTCATAACTAATATTCTGAAAACACAACACATAAAAAAATGACTATGCTACCCCCTAACATGTTCACATAAACATTTGTTGTAATTTTATGTATGTTTCTCTGACCTTCTTACCTGTAATTTTTTTTGTAATATGATCAGTACTTGTACTAGCTAGCTAAACTGCCTTGCAGCCATTTCCTCAACTGTCAACTGTTGCTATGGTTACCAAGATGTCACATGACCATTCGTCTTCTTGTTGTAAATTGTGAAGAAGAGTTTAAAAGATTTTTTGGAATCAAAAACTAGTTAGCTATAAACAAAATAATGTGGACCCTCTCCCACACACTTTATCTCTTCTAGCAGTTTGACTATCTGATATGGCCCTAGGAATATCAAAACCCTGGACGATTCGTGCTGAAACTGGTCCTACAGGAATTGCCATATCCTACAGGAATATCAAAATCCTGCATGATTCGGTTCTGCAGGATTCGTGCTGGGATTTACCTAGTCCTGTAGGAATTGCCAGGTCCCACATAAATTGCTATATCCTGCAGGAATATCAAAATCCTGCATATTTAGGTCTTGCAGGATTCCTGCAAGAATTGTCATGTCCTACAGGACTTGCCATATTCTGCAGGATTATCAAAATCCTTCAGGTTTCGATCCTACAGGATTCCTGCAGGAATTGTCATGTTTGTGCAGGATTTTCAAAATTTCTGCAGGATAAATGATACTCTTGCAGGATTTTGTCAATAATACAGGATTCCTGCAGGACACCTACACTATTCCTTCACAAAAGGTTGAATTCCTGCWGGATTCCTGTCASACTTTTTTGTAAGGGCAGGATGAACAGTAATTCTTAACACCRATTATAATCTCATGAGTCATAACTATTTAAAACTACTTAAGACAGTTTATGACAAATGCTATGTGTTATGTAGCCGTTATATAGGCTTTATAAATGCATGCATAAGGACACCTACAGTAAAGTGTTACAGTACCCAAAAATCAAAACAGATCATCAAAATGGCAAATGTTTCAAAACTCTAATTCCATTTTCAATTGACGGAGTACAACAAACAAATTCACAAAGTCACTTGTTCACTGCACCGAATCAATCACCCGTACCACGGCTGGGTCTGAGTTGCAGGACGCGGAGATGGATTTGGTCGTTGGTTTGGGTCGAATGTCTCCCGACTCCTGTGTGCTCTGTCGCCGGTTACGGGAGGTTACTCGAAGAGAAAGGGGAACCAGGTTCTGTACAAGAAGAGAAAGAGGAACCAGGTTCTGTGGGTATTCCCAGCAGCCTGTGTCTGCCTTGGTTAAGCACCAATTTCCTCTCTTCCCAGAAGAGTTCGAGTCCCACCTCTGTGATCCGATCCTACGTGGACTTTCGAGACCAGGCTAGCTAACAAGCGCTTCATAGTGTGCTAGCCAGGTTAACTAACTTGCCGAGGCAGCTAGCTATTCTGGAATCCTAATGGTGAAATTGCTTGGGTAGATCTTATGTTTAGTATACTGTACGTGGCTAGCTAGCGTTGAGTCGCCTGGTTATTCTAGCATGCACAGTKCTATTGCCAATTCCAGAAGGTGGAGGAAGTGGGGCTTGCGGGCACCTCCGATGAGGAAGAAGCCTCCGGGTACTTGGCTCGGGTAACCCCTGGAGCGAGGGCCGAGTGACCGATGAGCCACTCCACAAAAACATTACTGGGACATCAGTGGTTATGGCCAAACGGGGTGCTATGTCAGCCTTTGCCAGAGGCCTCTGTGTCCATAAGGGGCCGGGGTTCACCCAGGCTATACAGTCTCACGGACGCACAACTTAGTTTGGAAGCTTTTCCAAACTAAGCCATCTCCCAAGGGTGAGTAATWATTTGCTCTCTGTCCACAAYGGGGCACTCRCCCCCACTTGTGTAAAACGAGTRCGTTMTGACAGAAGTACCCCCAAGGGGCACTGCCAATCGAGGTACYTCACTGATTGCGGGAGCCACCAAACACAGAGTGGACCAGGCTTCGGCAAACCTTGGCACATAAACACAATTGTGTCAACCCAAAGTTCCAGTGTTCACGGGTGTCAAAAGGGTTGCGTCTCCCACATGAAAAGTTCCAGCTAGCACGGTGGATCTGAGAGTCGGGGAACTCGGCTGAGAGTCAGACTCGGCCGACTTCATGTGGCCCGAGTCTGGGCCACCTTCGGCAGTATTACTTATGGCTYGGATGCAGGGATTGAGCTCGGGARGATTCCAGTGTGAGGTATCTGGCCCAAATGTATTACTTGAGGCTCGGGATGATTGTGGCTTCTCTCTGGCAGATGATTACACAGGCTGCTTTATATAATTAACATTTCATTATTAATTTATTTTTCCATATTCCATATATTGTTTTTGTGATCAAAAAATTAAATGGACATTTAAATAAAATTCTTTAAAAGTCCTTTTTAAGTAGTATTTTAGTATTTTATAGGGCTATCTTTTGTATACCCCCCTACCTTGTCACAACACAACTATTTGGCTCAAACGCATTTAAAAGGAAAGAAATTCCACAAATTAACTTTTAAGAAGGCACACCTGCTAATTGAAATGCATTCCAGGTGACTAACTCATGAAGCTGGTTGAGAGAATGCCATGAGTGTGCAAAGCTGTCATCAAGGCAAATGGTGGCTATTTGAAGAATCTCAAATATAAAATATATTTTGATTTGTTTAACACTTTTCTGGTTACTACATGATTCCATATGTGTTATTTCATAGTTTTTATGTCTTCACTATTAATCTACAATGTAGAAAATAGTACAAATAAATAAAAACCCTTGAATGAGTAGGTGTTCTAAAACTTTTGACCGGTAGTGTACATGTCAGTATAAACACAAAAAAGTAGGTCACATGGAGGAGAGGCGTTGTGCCGTGAGGTATTGCTTTATTAATTGTTTCTTTTACCAGGTTTGCTGTTCACTTGCGCCATATGGGATGGAAGGGAGTTCCATGCAATCATGGCTCTGTATAATACAGTATGTTTCCTTGAATTTGTTCTGGACCTGAGTACTGTGAAAAGACCCCTGGTGGCATGCCTGGTGGAGTATTTGTGTTTGTCACTGCTGTGTTTAAGTTCACTGTACAAACAATATTCATGTTTCCTGAACTCTTAGCCAAGAGACACTGGCATGCATATTGATATTAGCCCCGTGATTACAATGAAGAGCATAATGTGCCGCTCTGTTCTGGGCCAGCTGCAGCTTAAGTAGGTCCTTCTTTGCAGRACTTGACCATATGACTGTACAACAATCAAGATAAGCTAAAACTAGAGCCTGCAGGACCTGCTTTGTGGAGTGTGGTGTTTTGATCATGACAGTTTACAATCTAAGGTAACACCAAGTAATTTAGTCTCCTCAACTTGCTCAACAGCCAGACCATTCATTACCAGATTCAGCTGAGGTCTAGAACTTAGGGAATGATTTGTACAAAATATAATGCTCTTAGTTTTAGAGATGTTCAGGACCAGTTTATTACTGGCCACCCATTCTAAAACTGACTGCAACTCTTTGTTTAGTGTTGCAGTGATTTCACTAGCTGTGGTTGCTGACACATATAGGGTTGAATCATTGGCATGGACACACAGGATTCGCTTAATGCCAGTGGCAGGTCATTGGTAAATAGAAAAGAGTAGAGGGCCTAGAGAGCTGTCCTGCGATACACCACAATTTACATGTTTGACATTAGAGAAGCTTCCATTAAAGAAAACCCTCTGTGTTCTATTTAATAGTTATCTCTGAATCCATGACATGGCAGAGGTTGAAAAGCCATAATGCATAAATGTTTTCAAAAACAGGTTATGGTCAATGATATCAAAGGCTGCACTGAAATCTAACAGTACAGCTCCCACAATCTTGTCATCTGACATTTGTGTCAGTGCAGTACATGTTGAGTGCCCTTCTCTATAAGCATGCTGAAAGTCTGTTGTTAATTTGTTCACAGAGAAATYGCATTGTATTTGGTCAAACACATTTATTTTCCAACAYTTTGCTAAGAGCTGGCAGCAAGCTGATAGGTCAGCTTTTAGAACCAGTAAAGACCGCTTTACTATTCTTGGGTAGCGGAATGACTTTGGCTTCCCTCCATGACAAATCTATGCACAGTCACTTTAATAACTCTACCTACATGTACATACTACCTCGACTAACCGGTGCCCCCGCACATTGACTCTGTATCGGTACCCCTCTGTATATAGTCTCGATATTGTTATTTTACTGCTGCTCTTTAATTATTTGTTACTTTTATCTCTTATTCTTATCCATATTTTTTTTGCATTGTTTTTTGCAACTGCATTGTTGGTTAGGGGTTCGTAAGTAAGCATTTCACTGTAAGGTCTACACTTGTTMTATTCGGCGCATGTGACTAATACCATTTGATTTGATGCCTGAGGACAAACACTTTCCTCTAGGCTCAGATGAAAGATATGACAGATAGGAGTGTCTAGAGTCAGCTACTATCGTCAGTAGGTTTCCATCTAAGTTGTCAATGCCAGGAGATCGATAACAATCATTTTTCCACCTCTCCCCCACACTAACTTAACAAAATTCTAACTTACAATGCTTTTCTTTCATTATTTGTTTTGGAAGGCATGAGTATGATGGCTCACCGTTCGTTGTTGGCATTTCCTGCCTAAGTTTGCACACTGCCAATMAAGTAATCATTTAAATAATTGGTCTTGACTGAATAGGAATTTTAATTGTTCTGGTTAACACACTAAATCATTGATAACAGCAACAGTATTTTATTTTCATTGGCCAGTAATGTGTTTTGCTCACTTATTGCCCCCTATTGACAGACTCAGTCCACTTCCATACGTACTGTAGTTGATGTTCTATTCCATTTCCTGCTATCCCAGTCATAGACCTAGTATTATCTCAGTCCCCTTWTCTTGATCTGTTGAACGCGAGGTAAATCGTTAAGATACAAATGACTGTTACTGTCCGTTAGAGATGCAGTGTGGACTTAGAACTTTGTCAATGAGTAAGTGTTTGTCTTTTAGCTACCACTACTGTCATTCGACATGTGCAAGTTCAGTTGTAGACAMAACTTCAAAGTTACATTTTTAGGTAGGTAGACGCGAAAATGCCGCTGCAAGAGGCCACGGAGAAGGAATCGTTGAATTTTAATCAACTGTGCACGTTTGAGAGCTTCGAGGAAGTTTGGAGTCATTACGGTTATAAGAGTGACTTCAAAGACGTAATAGAACGGGAGTTCTCAAGGACTAAAGGTACAGTACTTTTGCGTGGGGCTTCAGTCACAGCGCCAAACGTGTTTAAAGTTAGTAAATCAACTTATGCTGATTCATCGCAAACCGGTGCAGCACATTGTAACACAGGCCTACTGTATATGTTGTTGTGTCCTTATGGCAATACGTCTACTTACCACTAAGTGGTGCAAGTGTTGTTATTCGATGCACCTAAGTGATTATCCAGAAAGAAACTCATTACTAAGATTTCTCAAATTCAAAAACCAACTTTTTGACAGGCATTACATACCTGGATCATGCTGGAACAACACTATACCCCGAGTCACTGGTGAGAGAATTCTATCGGGATATCTCCAGGAATGTATATGGTGAGTCTTTCCTCACATACCAAATATAATTAGGTTCAACTGATATAATGTGTTGAGTTGTTAAAAGTGTAAAAAAAAAGAAGACATAATTCTATTAAAGGGGAAATCTGGAATTGCTACATACATTTTTGGAGTGTTTATGTAAATGATGCCCTTGTTTTCATTAACGAGTTAAGTATTGGCCATTGCATGTCAATTGTATTACCATTCAAGCATATTATTAACACTGTCTATTGAGAATTGACCTGTTTAAAGTTGTATGCCAGGTTAGGGCAGGTCCTTTTAGGATCCATGTTCTCCTTATTCATGGAGAGCTGTTTGTTGAGGTAACATTCTGTTACATTTTAGTCATTTAGCAGATGCTGTTATCCTTAACAACTTACAGGAGCAATTACGGTTAAGTGCCTTGCTCAAGGGCACATCGACAGATTCTTCACCTAGTCATCTCAGAGATTCGAACCAGCGACCTTTCAATTACTGGCCCTACGCTTTTAACCACTAGGCCCTACGCTCTTTAACTCTGCCAAACTCAGATGTGTGAGTTTATGGGCGTTTTGCCCTGTGTTCAATTTTTTGTCAAAAAAAGATTTTTGTCAACTATTTTTCAGAATACACTTTTTAAATACTGAACTTTGTATCCAGTCTTCTTCATCACTTCCTGCACTGTAAATAAATGCCTCCTATTTTTGCACCTGAACCTCCTACTCTGAGACTGTTGTTGCTCCTCATCAACTAAATAGGCTGCCGGGTCCTCTATTAACACATCATTTGAGTCAATCGGAGGTGTACCTGTGGATGTATTTCAAGGCCTACCTTCAAACCCAGTGCCTCTTTGCTTGACATCATGTGAAAATCAAAATAAATCAGTGAAGACCTCAGAATTTTTATTTTTTTATTTCCACAAGTCTGGTTCATCCTTGGGAGAAATTTCCAAACGCCTGAAGGTACCACGTTCATCTGTACAAACAATAGTATGCAAGTATATACACCATGGGACCACGCAGCCGCCATACCATTCAGGAAGGAGACACGTTCTGTCTCCTAGAGTTGAACGTACTTTGGTGTGAAAAGTGCAAATCAATCCCAGAACAACAGCAAAGGACCTTGTGAAGATGCTGGAGGAAACAGGTACAAAAGTATCTATATCCACAGTAAAACGAGTCCTATATTGACATAACCTGAAAGGCGACTCAGCAAGGAAGAAGCCACTGCTCCAAAACCGCCATAAAAAAGCCAGACTACGGTTTGCAACTGCATATGGGGACAAAGATTGTACTTTTTGGAGAAATGTCCTCTGGTCTGATGAAACAAAAATAGAACTGTTTGGCCATATTGACCATCGTTATGTTTGGAGGAAAAAGGGGGATGCTTGCAAGCCGAAGAACACCATCCCAACCGTGAAGCACGGCTGTGGCAGCATCATGTTGTGGGGGTGCTTTGCTGCAGGAGGGACTGGTGCACTTCACAAAATAGATGGCATCATTAGGTAGGAAAATTCTGTGGATATATTGAAGCAACATCTCCAAACATCAGTCAGGAAGTTAAAGCTTGGTCGCAAATGGGTCTTCCAAATGGACAATGACCCCAAGCATACTTCCAAAGTTGTGGCAAAATGGCTTAAGGACAACAAAGTCAAGGTATTGGAGTGGCCATCACYACGCCCTGACCTCAATCCCATAGAAAATGTGTGGGCAGAACTGAAAAAGCCTGTGCGAGCAAGGAGGCCTACAAACCTGACTCAGTTACACCAGTTCTGTCAGGAGGAATGGGCCAAAATTCACCCAACTTATTGTGGGAAGCTTGTGGAAGGTTACCCGAAACATTTAACCCAAGTTAAACAATGTAAATGCAATGCTACCAAATACTAATTGAGTGCATGTAAACTTGTGACCCACTGGGAATGTGATGAAAGAAATACAAGCTGAAATAAATTATTCTCTCTACTATTAATTCTGAGATTTCACATTCTTCAAATAGTGTTGATCCTAACTGACCTAAAACAGGGAATTTTTACTTGGATTAAATGTCAGGAATTGTGACAAACTGAGTTTAAATGTATTTGGCTAAGGTGTATGTATGTAAACGTCTGACTTCAATTGTGTGTATGAATACACCTGTATCCCGATTTTAATATATTCTTCTATTCTTTCAATATTTTTGTCTTTAGGCAACCCTCACAGCCATAACCCCAGCAGCAGACTGACGCATGACACAGTAGAGCATGTCAGATACAGGTAAGCCTCTCCTTTCACAGAAAGAATTACTCATCATTATTCCATCCGAATGAATGTAACTGTGTGAACACTTTTTTATGCCCTGCTATTGAGGATATGTCCTGAACAGAAATGTATTTTCTTGCAGGATATTGCAGCATTTTAACACCACTCCTGAAAAATACTCTGTGATTTTCACCTCTGGCTGTACGGCAGCTCTCAAATTAGTCGCTGAGAGTTTTCCCTGGAGGCCTCCCACTGCTACGGAGCCAGCCAGTCAGTTCTGCTATCTGACTGATAACCATACCTCGGTGGTCGGCATAAGAGGAGTTACTTCAGCACTGGGTGTAGTTTCTCTACCTGTCTCCCCCGAGGAGGTAGAGGCCAGAGCCAAAGATGTAGCCCAGAGTGAATGCAGAAGTGGCCAGACACCACACCTCTTCTGTTATCCAGCACAGAGCAATTTCTCTGGCAGAAAGTACTCCCTGGGGTACGTGAGGGGCATCCAGGCGAGGAAGCTCTACCCAGCGTGTGACAGCCAGGGCCGGTGGTTCGTCCTGCTGGATGCTGCCTCTTTTGCCAGCTGCTCTCCGCTGGATTTGCAGGAGCACCCAGCGGACTTTGTTCCCTTCTCCTTCTATAAGATGTTTGGCTTCCCCACAGGTTTAGGGGCTCTTCTGGTCCGGAATGATACAGCTGCCCTCCTAAGAAAAGCATACTTTGGTGGGGGGACAGCAGCGGCCTACCTAGCGGGGGAGAACTATTATGTGCCAACGRCAAATATGGCTAACCGGTAAACTATTCCATGAGCCTTGAAATTATATTATGGTTGTGAATGCACAAAAAATCTTTATGAAGTTGAATGAGCCTGGCTTAGAGAGGATAACATTGTATTGTTTGCTACTTTTTTTGTGATCAACCTTGTTTGTTTTCTGATTTAAGGTTTGAAGATGGCACCATCTCTTTCCTGGACGTCATTGCTCTAAATCATAGTTTTGACGCTCTACACACACTCACAGGTATGTACATATGAATAATTTAAAGGCACGGATGAAACAAAGCGAAGTTGCTCATATAATGCATCAATATCATCTGCCATTACATTAAGTGTCAAAGTAAGACCTGTGCATTTAAAATAATTCAATTGGTTGAGTGGTTGTTCAATATGACAGAAATCTTTTGAACATCAGTAAGGAATGGACCAATGTTCGACAGCAATTGAATTGAGTCAATAAAACCTTTTTAAACTATTGTATTGTAACCTTGTTTCCTTGTTTTCGCCTTCAGGAGGCATGGACAAGGTCCAGCTGCATACATTTGGTTTAGCACGCTATACGTACATGTTGCTGTCGAGCCTTTGCCATGGCAACGGACAACCAGTTGCTCAGATATACTCTGACAGCGAGTTTGAGAACCCGAGCACGCAGGGAGCCATCCTCAACTTCAACTTGACGGACTGTCACGGACAAATAGTTGGATACTCTCAGGTTCACTCAAATGAGCCTATTTGATTCACTGCACCCTACAGTGTTTGCGTTTAGTAATTTCGCACATCCAAACATATGTGAAAGAGGAGTTTACCAAGTCAATTCATAATTAACATAGCCTGGGTATTATGAATGCCCCCCAAAAGATTCTGCTGATTGGTTAACATTTCCAACCATTTTTCTTTTTCTCTTCTCAGGTGGACAAGCTGGCTAGTCTTTTCAATATCCATGTGCGGACAGGTTGCTTCTGCAACACAGGTGCCTGTCAGCTCTTCCTTGGCATCACCAATCAAGACGTGAAGAGCAACCTACAGGTGAGTCGTGGATTTGAGGTGTCGTTGCGCATGTGTTTGTGCGAAAGACGATAAAAGACGATAAAGATAATAATTCATCCTAATATACTGTTGTCCTCTCCTGTTTTCTTCAAGGCGGGTCATGTCTGTGGAGACGACATAGACCTGGTTGATGGTCGTCCAACAGGATCTGTGCGTGTGTCCTTCGGCTACATGTCAACCTTCCAGGACTGCCAAAACTTCTTGAACTTCGTGGTGGAGTGCTTTGTGGAGAAACCAGTCGAAGTGGACCAAGTGAAACTAGACAGACTGAAATCGAACACCTCTTCTAAAGGCTCCAGTCTGTGTCTGCTTACCAATGGGAAACCTAAACACATAGACAATAGAGAGCATGCCTCTACAGATCCAGTTGTGAACGAATATGGAGGCAAGGCCATCACCAAGGAAGCAAAGAGCCAAGGGAAGGCCCAGTATRTGACTAATATCTACATATATCCAATCAAATCCTGTGCAGCGTTTGAGGTTTGTGCACATTTCTCTTTCAGTATTGTTTTGCTCTCGTTAAATCGACAATGCAAATGATGATCGTTCTCCAATACCCATMTTATGTTTGGATAAAAGTCACCTGTTGTTGGATATTTGTAGTAAGAATGACTTTCATCAACTAAACAGAATTACAATGTGTGTGCCTATCGGTATACTGTATCAATTGACTTGTTACTACTTCTGTGTTTTTAATTGTGATGTGTGTTTATGCAGGTGACTGACTGGCCAGTGGGCCCTCTGGGTCTGCTCCATGACCGGGGCTGGATGGTGGTGAATGGTAATGGAGTGTGTCTGAACCAAAAGAGAGAACCACGCCTATGCCTCATTCATCCGCAGATCTACCTGCCCTCGAACACACTGCTCCTGCAGGCCTCAGGTCAGGCATTATAAATATAATAGTCTTTTTTGTTGTTGTGACACTCTAGGAGTCTTTATTCAGCGGCACCCCTCGCATATATTTCAGTCAGACATTTAAAAAAATATATATATATATTCTAAAGGAGTTCCTCTTATCTTTCAGGAATGYACACTATTTCTGTCCCTTTGGAAAACCACAATGAGCCACACCAGAGTCYTGGGGTGTGTCAAAGCAAGGTGTGTGGTGACAGGTGAGTATTTTTTATTTATAATAATAATTAAACTACTAGCTATGTCTTTGAAAGACATGTATGATCAGTGTCAGGAATGACATACAGTATTTATTATGATCCATTGTTTTTCATAATCATTGGTTGACCAGAAGTCTGCCACTTTGACTTCAGATGATATAACAGATCACTTAAAATAAGCATACAGTGSCTTGCGAAAGTATTCACCCCCCTTGGTGCTCCGTGAGATGTTCAAAGTTTCAAATATTTTTTTATAACCCAACCCTGATCTGTACTTCTACACAACTTTGTCCCTGACCTGTTTGGAGAGCTCCTTGGTGATGCCCCTTGCTTAGTGGTGTTGCAGACTCTGGGGCCTTTCAGAACAGGTGTGTATATATGCTGAGATCATGTGACACTTAGATTGCACACCGGTGGACTTTATTTAACTAATTATGTGGCTTCTGAAGGTAATTGGTTGCACCAGATCTTATTTAGYGGCTTCATAGCAAAGGGGGTGAATACATATGCATGCACCACTTTTCAGATTTTWTTTTTTTTACTTTTTTGAAAACAAGTTCTTTTTTTAAATTTCACTTCACCAATTTGGACTATTTTGTGTATGTCCATTACATGAAATCCAAATAAAAATCKATTTAAATTARAGGTAGTAATGCAACAAAATAGGAAAAATGGCAAGGGGGATGAATACTTTTGCAAGGCACTGTATTTGACCATCACCTTGATTCAGAAATGTTGTAGTGGCTGTTATTGTATTCTCTCCTTCCTAAGGGTTCAAACAGTAGATTGTGGCGATGAAGCTGCATRATGGRTCTCAGAGTTCCTTGGACAGCCTTGTCGTCTGATAAGGCAAAGTCCTGATTTCATTCGCAACATGAAAAAGGGCCATGAAAAAGGTGAAAGGGAAATGTCCTTGGTAAACCTAAGTTCAGATACCATAATAGGGTATCCATCATAATGGTTTCTTCAGTAATTCCTATTGTCTGCAAAAATCTATTTTGTATGCATGAATGTTGGAATTTACTTTACCCCAATGGGATWTCTTTGCTCTCTTTAATTCATAATGATTTACACTTTTTTGTCATTGGCCCAGGGGTCTCATCCACTGCCCTCTCCTTGGTGAATGAAGCCCAGTACTTAATGATCAACCATGCCAGTGTTGATTTACTTCAGAGACACATCACCAGCAGGTATAGTATAACATGCCTACGGGCCTCACACATTTATGGTGGAGCACATTTGGAATTTGTGACATACTAAATTATACAGTATGTAGGCCTAGTGAATTACATGTACAAAGATCGTCATAGGTAAACCTTTTTGTTATTGATTAATGTGAGCCATCCTTTTTTCTTGTTCCTTGTGGTTTGTCTAACCACTACGGGACAGAGAGGAATCCTCTGACCATCAGCCTCTTGACATCCATGAGCTTATCAGTCGGTTTCGTGCCAATTTWGTCATCTCTGGATTGGAGCCATTTGAGGAAGATGATTGGTCACACTTGATTATTGGAAACACCCATTTCCAGGTGAGGATGCAGATTGGTTTTCATATATGGTGACACGTATTACTGAAATGGTAACAAAAAATCTATAACTGCATCAACTCTTTGTGATGTGACGTGAAGGTGGCAGGCCGCTGTGGTAGATGCCAGATGATCGGGGTTGATCAGAACACAGGAGCCAAGACCAAAGAGCCTCTTCTGTCTCTCTCTGCCTATCGCAAGGGGAAGGTCAGTGGGGGGGGGGGGTTGAGTTTTCAGATAGTCCCTATCCCATGACACGTTATCTGACTTACTACTGGGTCGACTGCATTTGCAACGGTCCGTGTCATTGACCTTAGACTAGAGGTAGGTAGAGTACATAAAAAACTAGAGCATTAACTGACAAGGAAAACACACAGCAGAGTATTCAATATACAGTATCCCTTATCCAAGAAGGACCCCATTTTGGATACATTTTTAGGCTTGTTGTCTGTTGTTCTCACTACCATTCTGGCCATTCAGTGAGTATGCTGTAAATGTGTTGTGTTGTGATTTTGTTTTCTAGGTGACCTTTGGTGTGTACCTTGTCCACCAATCACTGGATGGCTCTAATGCAACCCTATCTGTTGGCGCTCCTGTAATGTCTCAATGGTCAGYATAAGGTTACCATTTCCAGATGTTTTTATTTGTCTGCACTCAAAATTATTTTAAGAAAACATTGTTCGGTTACCATTTTAACTTAAGTGTTTGCATATTGTAGGAAGACGACCCAGGTAATCACAGAGCTCATACAGACCAAAAACAGTTTCTGTTGTCTTTGAATAACTGATTTGGTTGACTTTTCGTTTTAAATAAGTTGAGTGTGTTTGCCTTCCCAAATAACGTTTTTTATCTTTACCAGGGTGCCAACTTAAAAAGCAATCACACCGTTCTCGGTCATGTTGCCATCCCRTCTGTTCCTGAACCCAGTTAGAAAGACTGGGGACTTGCCTTTAAAATAATTGTATTAAATTCATTGGAGGACATTACTTTAGGAAAGTAATGCTTTCCCTTGTTTTGAACGTTCCACCATAAGCATCCTGCACCTGACCTAGGATTATTATGGGTTTTCCATTCACCCCACTCCCCGCTGTGTATCCCAGCTTCCTTGCACTTGGCTTCCCATTGATCCAAACCTGACTGAGTCCCGTGGCGGAGTCCCAGCTCCCACACAGAGACATCCACATGTTCTGCTTGCCTGGCAGCCCTGTGAYTGCACTTCCCACATATCTGACAGGTAGCTCCATGGCACCATTGGACTCTTTGAACAATACAAAGTCATTGGTGCTTGTTGGAGTTGCCATGGAGAAGAGAGAACACCCTCTTGACATCTGTGAAATATATTTAAGAGGTTCATAATACAAACATTAGCTAGGCCTTGGAATTATATTATGCAGCTGAAATTAACTAAATGCTAAATATACATATTATTAACACCTTATTTACCAAGCACTACCACTGATAAAGCCAATAATAATTTTGACTGCTGTTCACACCATGGTATTTGCCAATATGCATTGCAAAGCTTTCTAATGTGAAATACAAAAACGTATGGAATATCACATTGATTACCTTAGACATACTGTCACAGAAGAATAGTTTTCTCACTTTTTGTCAGTAGCCTCACATGATCAATGTCAGACTCCWTTGGAAATGTYAACATTTTACCTGACAGAGAGGACATGGTAAATACTGGTAGCCTCTGTACGATGAACCAAATATTTACAGTACAATGTATGCTCTGATATAAATGTCAATGGCCTACAGGATGGAGATGCATCTGAATAATTATCATATTTGCCATGTGGAGAGAGTGGTGTCAGGCACCAACACKATTGAGAGAATGTATGCATTTTAATTAAGTATTTTAATTATTCATCTTTGCATTTATTGTCTTCATTTCTAACCTGTTTTCTCCAGAGCTTTTGGATATTTTGGCACCTACTTTCTGCCTCAGAAAAAGGATACATACATAAAGAAATAGAATACATAGACAATATACATGTCYCATGACAAACTTTAGGGCACATTGTAAACAGGACATGAAATTGAAGTACATTTATTTTTCTTAATAGAAAATGACATTAAAGAATACAAAATATACATTACATTATATTTACACATCTGTACACATATACAGTGCATTCGGAAAGGATTCAGACCCCTTTTTTGTTACATTACAGCCTTYTTCTAAAATTGATTAAATAAGTGTTTTTCCTCATCAATCTACACATAATACCCCATAATGACAAAGCAAAWGCAGGTTTTTATACAAAAAAAAGTCTTAAAAATAAGAAACAGAAATACGTTATTTACATACKGTACCAGTCAAAAGTTTGGACACACCTACTCAATCAAGGATTTTTACTATTTTCTACATTGTAGAATAATAGTGAAGACATGAAAACTATGAAATAGCACATATGGAAACATATAGTAACCAAAAAAGTGTTAATTAAACAAATCTAAATATATTTGAGATTATTCAAAGTAGCCACCCTTTGCCTTGATGACAGCTTTGCACATTCTTGGCATTCTCTCAACCAGCTTCACCTGGAATGCTTTTCCAACAGTCTTGAAGGAGTTCCCACATATGCTGAGAACTTGTTGGCTGCTTTTCCTTCACTCTGCGGTCCAACTCATACCAAACCATC
>NC_036865.1:5358446-5430450 GCF_002910315.2 Salvelinus sp. IW2-2015 | reverse complement strand
AGCCATCTCAATTGGGTTGAGATCGGTGATTGTGGCGGCCTCGTCATCTGATGCAGCCCTTACACAGCCTGTAGGTGTGTCATTGTCCTGTTGAAAAACATGATAGTCCCACTAGGCGCAAACCAGATGGATGGCATATCGCGTGCAGAATGATGTGGTAGACATCCTGGTTAAGTGTGCCTTCAATTCTAAATAAATTTTTTTTTATTTCACCTTTATTTAACCAGTAGGCTAGTTGAGAACAAGTTCTCATTTGCAACTGCGACCTGCCAAGATAAAGCATAGCAGTGTGAACAGACAACACAGAGTTACACATGGAGTAAACAATAAACAAGTCAATAACATGGTAGAAAAAAAGAGAATCTATATACAATGTGTGCAAAAGGCATGAGGTAGGCAATAAATCGAATAATTACAATTTAGCAGATTAACACTGGAGTGATAAATCATCAGATGATCATGTGCAAGAAGAGATACTGGTGTGCAAAAGAGCAGAAAAGTAAATAAATAAAAGCAGTATGGGGGTGAGGTAGGTAAATTGGGTGGGTAGTTACAGATGGACTATGTACAGCTGCAGCGATCGTTAGCTGCTCGGATAGCAGATTTTTAAAGTTGTTGAGGGAGATAAAAGTCTCCAACTTCAGAGATTTTTGCAATTCGTTCCAGTCGCAGGCAGCAGAAAACTGTAAGGAAAGGCGTCCAAATGAGGTTTTAGCTTTAGGATGATCAGTGAGATACACCTGCTGGAGCGCGTGCTGCGGGTGGGTGTAGCCATCGTGACCAGTGAACTGAGATAAGGCGGCACTTTACCTAGCATAGCCTTGTAGATGACCTGGAGCCAGTGGGTCTGACGACGAACATGTAGCGAGGGCAGCCGACTAGGGCATACAGGTCGCAGTGGTGGGTCGTATAAAGTGCTTTAGTAACAAAACGAATGGCACTGTGATAAACTGCATCCAGTTTGCTGAGTAGAGTGTTGGAAGCTATTTTGTAGATGACATCGCCGAAGTCGAGGATCGGTAGGATAGTCAGTTTTACTAGGTAAGTTTGGCGGCGTGAGTGAAGGAGGCTTTGTTGCGGAATAGAAAGCCGATTCTTGATTTGATTTTGGATTGGAGATGTTTGATATGAGTCTGGAAGGAGAGTTTGCAGTCTAGCCAGACACCTAGGTACTATAGATGTCCACATATTCTAGGTCGGAACCGTCCAGGGTGGTGATGCTAGTCGGGCGTGCGGGTGCAGGCAGCGAACGGTTGAAAAGCATGCATTTGGTTTTACTAGCGTTTAAGAGCAGTTGGAGGCCACGGAAGGAGTGTTGTATGGCATTGAAGCTCGTTGGAGGTTAGATAGCACAGTGTCCAAGGAAGGGCCGAAGTATATAGAATGGTGTCGTCTGCGTAGAGGTGATCGAGGAATTGCCCGCAGCAAGAGCAACATCATTGATGTATACAAGAAAAGAGTCGCGAGAATAACCCGTGGTACCCCCATAGAGACTGCCAGAGGACCGGACAAACATGCCCTCCGATTTGAACCACTGAACTCTGTCTGCAAAGTAGTTGGTGAACCAGGCAAGGCAGTCATTAGAAAAACCGAGGCTACTGAGTCTGCCGATAAGAATATGGTGATTGACAGAGTCGAAAGCCTGGCCAGGTCGATGAAGACGGTGCACAGTAATGTCTTTTATCGATGGCGGTTATGATATCGTTTAGTACCTTGAGCGTGGCTGAGGTGCACCCGTACCGGCTCGGAAACCGGATTGCACAGCGGAGAAGGTACGGTGGATTCGAGATGGTCAATGATCTGTTTGTTGACTTGGCTTTCGAAGACCTTAGATAGGCAGGGCAGGATGGATATAGGTCTGTAACAGTTTGGGTCCAGGTGTCTCCCCTTTGAAGAGGGGATGACCGCGCAGCTTTCCAATCCTTGGGATCTCAGATGATACGAAGGAGAGTTGAACAGGCTGGTAATAGGGGGTGCGACAATGGCGGCGGACAGTTTCAGAAATAGGGGGTCCAGATTGTCAAGCCCAGCTGATTTGTATGGGTCCAGGTTTTTCCAGCTCTTTCAGAACATCTGCTATCTGGATTTGGGTAAAGGAGAAGCTGGGGAGGCTTGGGCGAGTAGCAGCGGGGGCGGGGCTGTTGGCCAAGGTTGGAGTCGCCAGGAGAAGGCATGGCCAGCATTGAGAAATGCTTGTTGAAGTCTTCGATTATCACGGATTTATCGGTGGTGACCGTGTTACCTAGCCTCAGTGCAGTGGGCAGCTGGGAGGAGGTGCTCTTGTTCTCCATGGACTTTACAGTATCCCAGAACTTTTTGGAGTTAGAGTACAGGATGCGAATTTCTGCTTGAAAAAGCTGGCCTTTGCTTTCCTGACTGACTGCGTGTATTGGTTCCTGACTTCCCTGAACAGTTGCATACGCGGGGCTCTTCGATGCTATTGCAGTTCGCCACAGGATGTTTTTTGTGGTCGAGGGCAGTCAGGTCTGGAGTGAACCAAGGGCTATATCTGTTCTTGGTTCTGCATTTTTTGAACGGAGCATGCTTGTCTAATATGGTGAGGAAGTAACATTTAAAGAATGACCAGGCATCCTCAACTGACGGGATGAGGTCAATATCCTTCCAGGGTACCCGGGCCAGGTCGATTAGAAAGGCCTGCTCGCAGAAGTGTTTTAGGGAGCGTTTGACAGTGATGAGGGGTGGTCGTTTGACCGCGGACCCGTGGCGGATACAGGCAATGAGGAGTGATCGCTGAGATCTTGATTAAGACAGCAGAGGTGTATTTGGAGGGCAGGTTGGTCAGGATAATGTCTATTAGGGTCCCATGTTTACGGATTTAGGGTTGTACCTGGTGGGTTCCTTGATGATTTGTGTGAGATTGAGGCATCAAGCGTTGGATTGTAGGACTGCCGGGGTGTTAAGCATATCCAGTTTAGGCACCTAACAGAACAAACTCTGAAGCTAGATGGGGAGCGATCAATTCACAGATGGTGTCCAGGGCACAGCTGGGAGCTGAGGGGGGTCGGTAGCAGGCGGCAACAGGAGAGACTTATTTCTGGAGAGATTAATTTTTAAAATTAGAAGTTCGAACTGTTTGGCATAGACCTGGAAAGTATGACAGAACTTGCAGGCTATCTCTGCAGTAGATTGCAACTCCTCCCCCTTTGGCAGTTCTATCTTGACGGAAAGTGTTATAGTTGGGTATGGAAATCTCAGAATTTTTGGTGGCCTTCCTAAGCCAGGATTCGGACACGGCAAGGACATCAGGATTGGCAGAGGTGTGCTTAAAGCGGTGAGTAAGGCAACTTAGGGAGGAGGCTTCTGATGTTGACATGCATGAGGCCAAGGCTTTTTCGATCACAGAAGTCAACAAATGAGGGTGAATTGGGACATGCAGGGCCTGGTTTACCTCCACATCACCCGGGAACAGAGGAGTAGAGATGAGGGTGCGGCTAAAGGCTATCAAACTGGTCGCCTAGAGCGTTGGGACAAAGAATAAAGGAGCAGATTTATGGGCGTGGTAGAATAGATTCTGGGCATAATGTGCAGACAGGGTATGGAGGGCGCGCGGTACAGCGGAGGCAAGCCCAGGCACTGGGTGATGATAAGAGAGGTTGTATCTCTGGACATGCTGTCTCAATGGGTGAGGTCACCGCATGTGTGGGGGTGGGACAAAGGGGTATCAGAGGTACGGAGAGTGGAACTACAGGGTCCATTGCAAACCAAAACAATATAATGAAAACTAGCCTGAACAACAGTATGCAAGGCAATATGATATTTGAGAGAGACACTACAATAAGGCATAAAGTGATTGCAGGTCTTGATTGGGAGAGCTAGCTAAAACAACAGGTAAGATAACAGCAGCAATAACAGGCGTGCTAGTCTAACACAGCAAACAACAGGTAAAAATGGCGACGACTAGGCAGAGAGGTCGGATTAACTACACACAGATCCTGAGTTAAGCACAGAGCCGACAGATAAAACACAAAATAAACAGAATGGAGTACCGTGAATTAATGGACAGTCAAGCATGCATCAGCTATGTAGCCAAGTGATCATAGTGTCCAGGGGGCAGCCGTAGAGGAGCAGGGAGGCCTCCACTAAGCTAGCACGCGGCGTTTAAAGTTAGTAAGCCCGGGGGGTGGTCTGCTCAGACGGAGGGGGTCTGCTCAGACGTGGTCGTGTCGACAGAGAATCCAAGCCGAATGGCGAAAGAGAGGTTGTGAATTGTAGAATTGTGTTGCTAACTGGTGCTAGCTTCGTGGCAGTGGCGCTAACTGCGCTAGCTGCAAGCTGCTGTGAGGATCAGAAGTAGTGGCTCAGGGATTACGGCAGGAATCCGGCTTGTTGTCGAGAGACAGTCCGATGCTGGTAAATTGGTGAGTAATATCCAGGCTATAACAGGGCTGGTGTCTGTGCAGAAGGTAAAAGCTACTAGCAGCGGCAAAAAAAATGGCCTAAATTAGCTTGTAGCTGAATTAGACCAGTTGTGATGGATTGGCAGGGCTCTCTTGTGCTCGGCAAAAAAAAGGTCCAGTCCAATTGGCAAAAGAGGTATTGTAGCCCAAGAGTTCGCTGGTAGACCTCTTCGGCTAGCCGGCACATGGGCCTAGCTCGAGGCTAGCTCAAGGCTAACTGGTGCTTGCTCGGGACAGAGGTGTTAAGCCATCTCTCGTCGGGTGGTGGGTGTGGAGAATTGAACCCTGTGGCACCCCCATAGAGACTGCCAGAGGTCCGGACAACAGGCCCTCTGATTTGACACTGAACTCTATCAGAGAATTAGTTGGTGAACCAGGCGAGGCAGTCATTTGAGAAACCAAGGCTATTGAGTCTGCCGATAAGAATGTAGTGATTGACGGAGTCAAAAGCCTTGGCCAGGTCAATGAATACGGCTGCATAGTACTGTCTTTTATCTATGGCGGTTATGATATTGTTTAGGACTTTGAGCGTGGCTGAGGTGCGCCCATGACCAGCTCGGAAACCGGATTGCATAGTGGAGAAGGTACCGTGGGATTCAAAATGGTCGGTGATCTGTTTGTTCACTTGGCTTTCGTAGACTTTAGAAAGGCAGGGCAGTATGGATAGTTTGGGTCTCCCCCTTTGAAGAGGGGGATTACCGCAGCAGCTTTCCAATCTTTAGGGATCTAAGACGATACGAAAGAGAGGTTGAACAGGCTAGTAATAGGGGTTGCAACAATTTTGGTGGATCATTTTAGAAAGAGAGGGTCCAGATTGTCTAGCCCAGATGATTTGTAGGGATCCATATTTTGCAGCTCTTTCAGAACATCAGCTATATGGATTTGGGTGCAGGAAAAGCGGGGTCTATAAGGGGGTCTATAACAAGCGGCAACAGTGAGAGACTTATTAATGGAAAGGTGGAATTTTAAAAGTAGAAGCTCGACCTGTTTGGGCTCAGACCTGGATAGTATGATAGAACTCTGCAGGCTTTCTCTGCAGTAGATTGCAACTCCACACCCTTTGGCAGTTCTATCTTGACGGAAAATGTTGTAGTTGGGGATGGAAATTTCTGAATTTTTGGTGGCCCACTAAGCCAGGATTCAGACACGGCTAGGACATCAGGGTTGGCGGAGTGTGCTAAAGCAATGAATAAAGCAAACTTAGAGAGGAGGCTTCTGATGTTAACATGCATGAAACCAAGGCTTTTACGGTTACAGAATTCAACAAATGAGAGCGCCTGGGTGTGATGCTGGGGGCTACAGGGCCTGAGTTAACCTCTACATCACTAGAGGAACAGAGGAGGAGTAGGATAAGGGTACTGCTAAAGGCTATAAGAACTGGTCATCTAGTGCATTGGGAACAGAGAATAAAAGGGGCAGATTTCTGGGTGTGGTAGAATAGATTCAGGTCATAATGTACAGACAAGGGTATGGTAGGATGTGAGTACAGTGGGGGTAAACCTAGGCATTGAGTGACGATGAGAGAGCTTGCATCTCTGGAGACACCAGCTAAGCCAGGTGAGGTCTCCCATGTGTGGGGTCTGTGCCAAAATAACTATCTAAGGCATATTGAGCTGGACTAGGGGCTCTACAGTGAAATAAAACAATAATTAACCGAATTAACATAGTAGTGACAGAAAGCTAGCGGTCCGGGGCTAGCAGATGAGTCTTCGGCGACATCGCAACGGAAAAGCCTGCTGAAACCACATCGGATCATTACGTCGGCAGACCAGTCATGATGGATCGGCGGGGCTCCGTGTCGACAATAAAGGGCCCAGGCCAATTGGCAAAAGAGTTGTTGTAGCCCACGAATTAGCGGGTATACCTCTTCGGCTACCCGGGAGATGGGCCTAGCTCGAGGCTAGCTCAAGGCTAACTGGTGCTTGCTTTGGTACAGAGGCGTTAGCTAGTTAGCTAGTGGTAGCCACTCGGTTGCAGCTAGCTAGCTGCGATGATCCGATGTAATGGCCCAGAGCTTGCGGCAGGAATCCGGTGATGTGGTGGAGAAAAGCAGTCCAATATGCTCTGGGTTGATATTGCGCTATGCAGACTGGCAGGTATTGACCGAGCTAAAGCTGGTTGGTGTCCGAGCTAAAGGTGAAGACCGCTAGCCATGGCTAACAGTGACTATTAGCAAGTAGCTAGTTAGTTGGCTAGCCTCTGATGGAGGTTCCAATTATAACCTATAAAAATAGCAGATCTGTACCACATTGGGTGAGGCGGGTTGCAGGAAAGTATATTTAGATCGTAGGTAGAAAGTGGGATTAAAATATATACGAAAAAAACGATGAAACCGACTATTTACATGGGACAAGACAAACACACGTCCGACTGCTACGCCATCTTGGATGTTAGTTAAGTGATAGTACCACTAAGCCAAAGCCAGATGGGATGGCGTATCGCTGCAGAATGCTGCGGTAGCCATGTTGGTTAAGAGTGCCTTGAATTCTAAATAAATCACAGACAGTGTCACAAGCAAAGCACCCCCACACCATAACACCTCCACCTCCATGCTTTACAGTGGGAAATATACATGCGGAGATCATCCCTCACAAATACACGGTGGTTGAAACCAAAAATGTCCAATTTGGACTCCAGACCAAAGAACAAATTTCCACCAGTCTAATGTCCATTGTTCATGTTTCTTGGCTCAAGCAAGTCTCTTTTTCTTTTTCTTATTTTTTATTTTTTTTATTTTTTTATTTCACCTTTATTTAACCAGGTAGGCTAGTTGAGAACAAGTTCTCATTTGCAACTGCGACCTGGCCAAGATAAAGCATAGCAGTGTGAACAGACAACACAGAGTTACACATGGAGTAAACAATAAACAAGTCAATAACATGGTAGGGGAAAAAAAGAGAATCTATATACAATGTGTGCAAAAGGCATGAGGTAGGCAATAAATCGAATAATTACAATTTAGCAGAGTAACATGAGTGATAATCATCACGAATGATCGATGCTGCAAGAAGAGATACTGGTGTGCAAAGAGCAGAAAAGTAAATAAATAAAAGCAGTATGGGGGTGAGGTAGGTAAATTGGGTGGGTAGTTTACAGATGGACTATGTACAGCTGCAGCGATCGGGAGCTGCTCGGATAGCAGATTTTTAAAGTGTTAGGGAGATAAAAGTCTCCAACTTCAGAGATTTTTGCAATTCGTTCCAGTCGCAGGCAGCAGAGCACTGAAGGAAAGGCGTCCAAATGAGGTTTTGCTTTAGGGATGATCAGTGAGATACACCTGCTGGAGCGCGTGCTGCTGGTGTAGCCATCGTGACCAGTGAACTGATGATAAGGCGGCACTTTACCTAGCATAGCCTTGTAGATGACCTGGAGCCAGTGGGTCTGGACGACGAACATGTAGCGAGGGCCAGCCGACTAGGGCATACAGGTCGCAGTGGTGGTCGTTATAAAAGTGCTTTAGTAACAAAACGAATGGCACTGTGATAAACTGCATCCAGTTGGCTGAGTAGAGGGTTGGGAAGCTATTTGTAGATGGACATCGGCGAAGTCGAGGGATCGGTAAGGATAGTCAGTTTTACTAGGTAAGTTTGCGTGCGTGAGTGAAGGAGGCTTTGTTGCGGAATAGAAACGATTCTTGTTGATTGGAGATGTTTGATATGAGTCTGGAAGGAGAGTTTGCAGTCTAGCAGACACCTAGGTACTTATAGATGTCCACATATCTAGGTCGGAACCGTCCAGGTGGTGATGCTGTCGGGCGGCGGGTGCAGGCAGCGAACGGTTTGAAAAGCATGCATTCTTGGTTTACTACGTTTAAGAGCAGTTGAGGCCACGGAAGGAGTGTTGTTATGGCATTGAAAGCTCGTTTGGAGGTTAGATAGCACAGTGTCCAAAGGAAGGGCCGGAAGTATATAGAATGGTGTCGTCTGCGTAGAGGTGGATCAGGATGCCCGCAGCAAGAGCAACATCATTGATGATACAGAGAAAGAGTCGGCCGAGAATTGAACCCTGTGGTACCCCCAAAGAGACTGCCAGAGGACCGGACAACATCCCTCCGATTTGACACACTGAACTCTGCTGCCAAAGTATGTTGGTAACCAGGCAAGGCAGTCATTAGAAAAACCGACGGCTACTGAGTCTGCCGATAAGAATATGGTGATTGACAGAGTCGAAAGCCTTGGCCAGGTCATGAAGACGGCTGCACAGTAATGTCTTTATCGATGGCGGTTAATGATTCGTTTAGTACCTTGAGCGTGGCTGAGGTGCACCCGTGACCGGCTCGGAAACCGGATTGCACAGCGGAAGAAGGTACGGTGGGATTCGAGATGGTCAGTGATCTGTTTGTTGACTGGGCTTTCGAAGACCTTAGATAGGCAGGGCAGGATGGATATAGGTCTGTAACAGTTTGGGTCCAGGTGTCTCCCCCTTGAAGAGGGGGATTGACCGCGCAGCTTTCCAATCCTTGGGGATCTCAGATGATACGAAGGAGAGGTTGAACAGGCTGGTAATAGGGGGTGCGGACAATGGCGGCGGACAGTTTCAGAAATAGGGGGTCCAGATTGTCAAGCCCAGCTGATTTGTATGGGTCCAGGTTTTCCAGCTCTTTCAGAACATCTGCTATCTGGATTGGGTAAAGGAGAAACTGGGAGGCTGCGGCAGTAGCAGCGGGGGGGCGGGCTGTTGGCCAAGGTTTGGAGTCGCCAGGAGGAAGGCATGGCCAGCCATTGAGAAATGCTGGTTGAAGTCTTCGATTATCACGGATTTATCGGTTGTTGACCGTGTACCTGCCTCAGTGCAGTTGGGCAGCTGGAGGAGGTGCTCTTGTTCTCCATGGGACTTTACAGTATCCAGAACTTTTGGAGTTAGAGTACAGATGCGAATTTTCTGCTTGAAAAGCTGGCCTTGCTTTCCTGACTGACTGCGTGTATTGGTCTCCTGACTTCCTCTGAACATTGCATATCGCGGGGCTCTCTCGATGCTATTGCAGTCGCCACACGGATGTTTTTCGTGCTGTCAGGCAGTCAGGTCTGGAGTGAACCAAGGGCGATATCTGTTCTTGGTTCTGCATTTTTTGAACGGAGCATGCTTGTCTAATATGGTGAGAAGTAACATTTAAAGAATGACCAGGCATCCTCAACTGACGGGATGAGGTCAATATCCTTCCAGGTACCCGGCCAGGTCGATAGAAAGGCCTCGCTCGCAGAAGTGTTTTAGGGAGCGGTTGACAGTGATGAGGGGTGGTCGTTTGACCGCGGACCCTGCGGGATACAGGCAATGAGGCAGTGATCGCTGAGATCTTGATTGAAAGACAGCGAGGTGTATTTGGAGGGCAGGTTGGTCAGGATAATGTCTATTAAGGGGCCCATGTTTACGATTTGGGTTGTACCTGGTGGGGTTCCTTGATGATTTGCTGTGAGATTGAGGGCATCAAGCTTTGGATTGTAGGAACTGACCGGGGTGTTAAGCATATCCCAGTTAGGTCACCTAACAGAACAACACTCGAAGCTAGATGGGGAGCGACAATTCACAGATGGTGTCCCAGGCACAGCTGGGAGCTGAGGGGGGTCGGGACAGGCGGCAACAGTGCAGAAGACTTATTTCTGGAGAGATTAATTTAAAAATTAGAAGTTCGAACTGTTTGGGCATAGACCTGGAAAGTATGACAGAACTTTGCAGCTGATCTCTGCAGTAGATTGCAACTCCTCCCCCGTTGGCAGTTCTATCTTGACGAAAGTGTTATAGTTGGGTAGATGAAATCCTCAGAATTTTTGGTGGCCTTCCTAAGCCAGATTCGGACCGGCAAGACATCAGATTGGCAGAGTGTGCTAACAGCGGTGAGTAAGGCAACTAGTGAGGAGGCTTCTGATGTTGACATCGCATGAGGCCAAGCTTTTGTCGATCCAGAAGTCAACAAATGAGGGTGACTGGGACATGCAGGGCCTCGGTTTACCTCCACATCACCCGACGAACAGAGGAGAGTAGGATGAGGGTGCGGCTAAAGGCTATCAAAACTGTCGCCTAGAGCGTTGGGGACAAAGAATAAAAGAGCCAGATTTATGGGCGTGGTAGAATAGATTCTGGCATAATGTGGAGACAGGGTATGGACGGGCGCGCGGTACAGCGGAGGCAAGCCCAGCACTGGGTGATGATAAGAGATGTGTATCTCTGGACATGCTGGTCTCAATGGTGAGGTCACCGCATGTGTGGGGTGGGACAAAGGGGGTATCAGAGGTACGGAGAGTGGAACTACAGGGTCCATTGCAAACCAAAACCAATGATAATGAGAAACTAGCCTGAACAACAGTATGCAAGGCATATTGATATTTGAGAGAGACATACCAATAAGGCTAAAGTGATTGCAGTCTTGATTGGGAGAGCTAGCTAAAACAACAGGTAAGAAACAGCACAATAACAGGGTGCTAGTCTAACACAGCAACAACAGGTAAAAATGGCGACGACTAGGCAGAGAGGGTCGGATTAACTACACACAGATCCTGAGTTAAAGCACAGAGCCGACAGATAAAACACAAATAAACAGAATGGAGTACCGTGAATTAATGGACAGTCAAGCATGCATCAGCTATGTAGCCAAGTGATCATAGTGTCCAGGGGCAGCCGTAGATGGAGCAGGAGGCCTCCACTAAGCTAGCACGCGGCGTTAAAGTTAGTAGCCCGGGGGTGGTCTGCTCAGACGGAGGGGGTCTGCTCAGACGTGGTCGTGGTCGACAGAGAATCCAAGCAAGGGCGAAAGAGAGGTTGTGAATTGTAGAATTGTGTTTGCTAACGGTGCTAGCTTCGTGGCAGTGCGCGAACTGCGCTACTGCAAGCTAGCTGTGAGGATCAGAAGTAGTGCTCAGGGATTACGGCAGGAATCCGGCGTTGTTTCGAAGACAGTCCGATGCTGGTAAATTGGTGAGATAATATCCAGCTAATAACAGGCTGGTGTCTGTGGCAGAAGGTAAAAGCTACTAGCAGCGCGAAAAAAATGCTAAATTAGCTGTAGCTGATTTATGACCAGTTGTAGGATTGGCAGGGCTCTGTGTCGGCAAAAAAAGGTCCAGTCCAATTGGCAAAAAGGTATTGTAGCCCAAGAGTTCGCTGGTAGACCTCTTCGGCTAGCCGGCAGATGGGCCTAGCTCGAGGCTAGCTCAAGGCTAACTGTGCTTGCTTCGGGACAGAGGTGTTAGCCAGTAGTAGCCACTCGGTTGCAGCTAGCTAGCTGTGATAATACGGTGTAATTGTCCAGAGCTTGCGTCAGGAATCCGTGATGTGGTATAGAAAAAAGCAGTCCTATATGCTCTGGGTTTATATCGCGCTTGCAGACTGGCAGTATTGGCCCGGTATTGAAGCTGGCTGGTCCGAGTTAAGGCAAGACCGCAGCAGTGGCTAACTGACTACTAGCTAGTAGCTAGTTATCTGGCTAGCTTCTGATTGGGGTTACGGTTCTAAAGTATAAAAAAATAGCAGGTCCGTACCACATTGGTGAGGCGAATGTAGGAATGTATATTCAGTTCCTAGATGGAAAGTGAAATTAAAATATATACGAAATGTATACGAAAAATACGAATACTATTTACACGGGACAGACAGGACAAGACACATCCGACTGCTACGCCATCTTGGTGTCAGTGTCACCAGCAAAGTGTCACCAGCAAAGCACCCCCACACCATCACATCCTCCTCCTAATTCACGTGGGAACCACGCATGCGGAGATAATCCGTTCACCTACTCTGCGTCTCACAAAACACGGCGGTAGGAACCAAAAATCTCACATTGGACTCATCATACCAAAGACAGATTTCCACTGGTCTAATGTCCATTGCCGTGCTTCTTGGCCAAGCAAGTCTTTTCCACTTAGTGGTTCTTTGCAGCAATTCGACCATTAAGGAATGATTCACGCAGTCTCCTCTGAACAGTTGAGATGTGTGTGTGTGTTACTTGAACTCTGTGAAGCATTTATTTGGCTGTAAATTCTGAGGCTGGTAACTCTAATGAACGTATCCTCTGCTGCATAGGTAACTCTGGGTCTTCCTTTCCTGTGGCGGTCCTCATGAGAGCCAGTTTCATCATAGCGCTTGATGGTTTTTGCGACTGCTCTTGAAGAAATTTTCAAAGTTCTTGACACATTTTCTGGATTGACTGACCTTCATGTCTTAAAGTAATGATGGACTGTCATTTCTCTTTGCTTATTTGACCTGTTCTTACCATAATATGGACTTGGTCGTTACCAAAGGGCTATCTCTGTATACCACCCCTACCTTGTCACATCACAACTGAATGACTCAAACGCATTAAGAAGGAAAGAAATTCCACAAATGAACTTTTAACAAGGCACACCTGTTAATTGAAATGCATTCCAGGTGACAACCTCATGACGCTGGTTGAGAGAATGCCAAGAGTGTTCAAAGCTGTCATCAAGGAAAAAGTTGGCTACTTTGAAGAATCTCAAAAATAAAATATATTTGGATTTATTTAAAACTTTTTGGGTTACTACATGATTCCATATGTGTTATTTAATAGTTTTGATGCTTCACTATTATTATACAATGTAGAAAATGGTAAAAACCAAGAAAACCCTTGAATGACTAGGTGTGTCCAAACTTCTGACTGGTACTGTAAGTATTCAGACCCTTTATTATGAGACTCAAAATTAGTTCAGTGAGCATCCTGTTTCCATTGATCTTCCTTGAGATGTTTCTACAACTTGATCGGAGTCCACCTGTGGTAAATTCAATAGATTGGACATGATTTGGAAAGGACACACCTGTCTATTTAAGGTCCCAAGGGTGACAGTGCATGTCAGAGCAAAAACCAAGCCATCAGGTTGAATGAATTGACCGTAGAGATCTGAGACATGATTGTGTCGAGGCACAGTTTTGGGGAAATGTACCAAAACATTTCTGCAGCATTTTAGGTAACCAAGAACACATTGAACTCCATAATTTTTAATGGAAGAAGTTTGGAACCACCAAGACTTTTCCTAGAGCTGGCTGCTCGACCAAACTGACCATTCGGGGAGAAGGGCCTTGGTCAGGAGGTGACCAACAACCCGATGGTCACTCTGATAGACTCCAGAGTATCTTCTGTGAGATGATGAGAAAACAGATTCTCTGGTCTGATGAAACCAAGATTGAACTATTTGGCCTGAATGCCAAGTGTCACGTCTGGAGGAAACTGGCACCATCCCTACGGTGAAGCATGGTGGTGCAGCATCATGTTGTGGGTATGTTTTTCAGCGGCAGTGATGGGAGACTAGTCAGGATCGAGGGAAAGATTAACGGAGCAAAGTACAGAGAGACTACTGTACAGTAGTTCCCTGATGAAAACCTGCTCCAGAGCGCTCTGGACCGACGGTTCACCTTCCAACAGGACAACGACCCTAAGAACACAGCCAAGACAARGCAGGAAGTCTCTGAATGTCCTTGAGTGGCCCAGCCAGAGCCCGGACTTGAACCCTATCGAACATCTCTGGAGAGACCTGAAAATACCTGTACAGCAACGCTCCCCATCCAACCTGACAGAGCTTGAGACAATCTGCAGAGAATAATGGGAGAAACTCTCCAGATACAGGTGTGCCACGCTTGTAGCGTCATACCCAAGAAGACTTGAGGCTGCAATTGCTGCCAAAGGTGCTTCAACAAAGTACCTTGTAAAGGGTCTGAATACTTATGTAAATGTGATATTTCAAACTGTTTTTGTTTTTTCATTATGGGGTATCGTGTGTAGGTTGAGGAAATGCACTGTATATTACACAATATAATGCTTTAAATATGTTCATGTTATAATAATGTTATKTTAATGTTATGATATGTTGCCTACCTTGTAGGTTTTGTGAGATGTAGCTTAGAGGATCCCTTCTCCTGTTATTTAAATACTCATCATCATTCATTGCATAACAACATGCAAGGGAGTAGCCTTTATTGTAAYAAGCCCCTGGCTGGCAGAATTTACATTTAGCAAGTTATGCGCTTTCACACAGAAATAGTGTGGTTTGAGCCAGTGCCTAAAAATGATGGTCAAGAAATAGTTTTCTGACTTCCCCATTASCATTAACCATGCTACAGTAGGAGTTCTAATGTATCTTTAATTGTATGATGGTCTTTTTCTGACATTTCCTGGATCAGGTTTTTGACCATATAATAGAACAGAATAGAGATTAGTAAAGTTTTAWTCTTGGTTATCCCAGAAAACAAATATTGAAACATTTGGTCAGATGCTCGTAGTGCATCCACGAGAGATTGGTAAAGTATTATATTCCAGTGGATTATTTTATTCTATATAAGCACATACAAAACAGCACATAGTAGTAGTGTAGGTCTACATCATAGGCCTACACTGTAGATAGACGACTGAATTGTATATGTGCCATGTGAAAAGATCCCTCTAACAAAATGATTTTAAAACCCCATCTAGTGTACAAACTGAAGTATGCAATAGGCCTTTGTGCTTTGGGATTGTGTTCTATGAAAGACTGTTTTCCTTACTTTCAATGATTGCCACACATACAGTGGGACCACTGTARAGTACTTTCACCCACATCAGAGACGGAAGAGGAAGCGAGACATTCCARTCCCTKATTTTTTCTGTTACAAAGCAGGTCAYTGAACTAAGTAGACCKGACCCAGCTGCCATTGCATTGGTGCCTATGGGAGAGCCACCCCCTTAAGCAGACAGGAACTGACTTTATCCGCGATCTTTGACCACATATRATAGAGCCTATGAGTTATGCTGCATTCATAACCAATTGGGAAGTGGGAATGTACCACCMTAGAGTTAGATAGAGGAGACTAGATAGATTAAACATGTTTTCACATGGACATTACCATTGAGGGCTTAAACCATTGTAAAGTAGTCAACTGGGTGGGACTTCCTATGTTTGAAGGAATGATCCCATTATTCCATCCGGGTCACCATAAGGGATCAGCCAATGAATTACACTTGTGAGCAAATATTACATAATTGTGGGTGGTAGTAAATCGTGATCCTTAGCTTCATAACTGTTCAAATAACGCACTCTAGGTGGCAGTATTCAACCTTTCAGTTTGTTTACCAACTCATAGAAGCAGTAAATGAAGAAACCGGACTACATTGAAATGGAGATAGCCTCAATGGCGCTGCTTGTGTGCTCACAAATGCCATCATAGGACATATATAAAAATTATATCTCGTTGGTTCTCTGTTTACCACATAGGACTGGGGAAAAATCCATTTGTATGGCCCTCTAACTGGAAATTGCTAGTGGGAAATGGTGGAAGCCCTCAATGACAAACAGGTTTWWTCATCTAGAGTCCTCWAACTCTATAGTGCTAACTTCCCACTTGGTTACGAACGCAGCATTCGACAAAAGAACAGACGTACAGTTGGCGACAAAGACAAAGTCCAGTAGTTAGTCACAAAGCCTATATGTCAATCTAGATCAGACCATATTGTTTCACGYCAGTGTTTTTACCGGCTGCATTGGTTATGCAGAGGACTGGAGGCTCATATAGRAAATAGTTTAGTAAACGTCTCAGGATGAGGAAGAGGACTGGTGACCGTGACTCCAAGAAGCAGAAGACTGCCGGAGATGAAGCTGGTGTGTCATCGAGTACGCAGCCGAGGTACAATTGCGTAAAGTTATGCTCTCTAGACTAGAGTATAGTAAATAAATACGCCTGTTAGGAGCACGCCAGTTTGTAGTACTAAAAAACAGAAATGAAACCTCGGGTTCGTTCAGCCATTCCTATGCGGGAAATTAATGAGGTTTTGGGATAAAGSCCGAATGAAAATAAGGTCTGAGCAGTGGCGATTTATAATGTAAATCTTGGTGGAGCAAACGCACCATTTTTTTGTTGATGCATGCCAGCAAAGCCACTACCCTATACAACACTAAACAATACATTAATTGAACTATAACGGTGACAAACGGTTAGGGCCTACATAAAGCTGTCCTAACAGCAGCCCAAACACGTTACCACTGCTACACTGGCAGCGAAACAATTCATTCAGCCMCATTTACTGCCTTAAAAAAACATTGCTGATATGACTGACTTGCMTAAACAAATGTTGTTTCTACTGAAAATTGAGATGTACAAACTATGGCATAAGGGGACGATGAGAGGCAATCCGTAATTTCGATGAAGACATTAATGAGCGAGCTAGGATGGACAGTCAAAATAGGTATTTGTTCAGCACTTTTGAAATGTAGAGCGACAGAATTCAGAAAATGGGCCGTTCTTACAGTATTCTCCGTGTACACCAAGTCAGAACTGTACGATAAATAAAGGGGGCATATAAGCAGACAATGAAAGCTCTTACAATATTCATTGATMACATTTCTCTAAAACAGGCTATAGGCTACATGTGCACCACCAAGTCAGAACAGTAGGCTAAGTTATGAGGAGGAAAGGGACTAAATTATTAGGGTGAGGATCATGGGTTACTTACAGCTTACTACATAACAGGTAGCCTAGGGGTTAGAGCATTAGGCCAGTAACCAAAAGTTGCTGTATCAAATCCCAGAGCTGACACGGTAAACATCTGTCGTTCTGCCCCTGAACAAGGCAGTTAACACACTGTTCCCCAGTAGGCTCTCATTGTAAATAATAATTTGTTCTTAACTGACTTGCCTAGTTAAATAATGGAAAAATAAAAAAACATACACTCAGCATTACTTTCTTAGCTATGSTATACATGTCTCCCTGGCATATTACATAATTTATGCAGCAGTATACAATATATTTTTGGACTCACCTTGTTGTGCTGTGCTCACTTGAACAGGAAGGTGGAACGGCTGTCCTTCGTGGGCAAATTTGTCATCAAACTTTGTCGCCAAAGTCTGGCATTTTCTGYATTTATGGTGCTTTCAAGACTGGGAACTCGGAATAAAACAAGGTCTAATCATGACGTCAGTGATCTTCAGGTCGGAGCTCTTGAAAGAGGCCAGAGTTCCCGACTTGGAATTCTGAGTTGGATGACCATTCAAAACTTATTTTTCCAGCCTGAGCTTGTTTTTTCTCAGTTCCCAGTTGTCTTGAACTCACTGAAGTCTGAGATTTCCAGTAATTTTGAACGCAGCAGAAGTCATGCTGGATTGACAGCATGGCCAATGTTGAATGTTTATCCTTTTAAGCTTGGAAAAGAGACCCTTAATCCCAGACTTGGACCACACACCCACTCCACTGAATAGTAGGCTAGTGATTGCTTTGCAATGCTTGCAGTTAGCCACTYATTCCTTCCAAACCACTCATTGTTGAATTTGCGATTTCCTACTTGTGTAAAGTTTGTTTAATGACCAATGAGCACCGATTCATTTTATCTATAATTTCTCTTCATAACTTCTCTTCATATGACAAGGATTGAAAAGGATTTGCCAATAGATTGTCGACTTGATTCATGATGATGACTTATAGCTTGCTAACTAAGATTTTGAAGTATGATGTTGACATCGTCAGTCCAATCAAAGCTACGGTAGATATAACGTGAATTGACGTCATTTTATCTGTGGCCAATGACCTTGAGCCTTCTTGGATGGGCACTTCTAATGTAACTCTATGGCAACACCCAAGGGGCTTGAATTTTCGAGCTCTCCCCGTAGATTTTGCAGTGACGTAGTGTCCCCATGAGTGGCAGAACACTGAGCCAATCACGGCACGACTAGAGAACATTATCAACCCCTACGCTCCGTATTTTCCGCTGGCTTCCCCACCACCACAGAAAGCACTGAGCTAGGCTGAAACCTGCATTTTGGAGCTGCCTTACTCAAGAAAGAGAAAAAGAGACCATGTTTGTATGCAGCTTTATAAACTCAATGATACTTTTTTTATTTACATTGTTTGCAAACTAATATGTGACATGTATTAATGCCAAAATTACATGCAAAACAGGCAAACATGTGGAGCTCAAAACAGGTGAATGATGGGTCGCCACCTAGGCCTAGTGGCCTTTTAACCATTTTAAATGAGGATCTTCCTGCTATGGTACGTTGGTTAGAATGCCCGTCCAGCTGTAAACAATAACCCAATCTGCATGGCTATGTACAAGCTGTGTAGTGGCCTTTCAACCATTTCAATGAGGACCTCCCTGCTATGGCACATGGGTGAGAAGGGCTGTCCAACTGTAGACAATAAGAACAGACCCCCACATAGCCCATGTACAAAGTGCTACAAGCTTACTGAGTGACTGCTTCAGAATACAGCAATATTTTCTGCCGTATATGTATAAATACCCAGATAAAGAGATTTGCTGACCTTTTGCTAGAAATTTCTTTCTTTCGATGAACAAAATATCACAAGAGGGGAAATTTGCAAAGGCAAACTAGTAAATTACCCACCAACATAACTTATGAATAAGAAAAAATATATATAATACAGAAAAACGTGTTCACCACCAACATCTACACAAATGATTTGAGCACCCAACATCCGTTTTTGGGGAGACCTGGGTTCAGTTTTTGGGTTGAGATGTAGGTTGTCGCACTCGGAACCGGACGGAGCGGACTCAAGGTACTGTTAGATGATCCTGAAAAAGTTCAATGTCATGTCCCTGACAAATGCAATATGGTTGTCAGGAGGAAGACGCGCCATCCATGGTTCAATGGCGTCAGAGGGCACTTGCTGGACTCTGTCGCCGTTGCATTATTTCAGCTTCCAAAGGACTCTCATCTGTCGTCCTCTTCGACCACTGGAGCTGGACAGATGGGGCGGAGGTCAGAGAGCGATGGCGCGTCTGGAAGGTGCGTTGGTGAGAAGGGCCAGGGAAGTGATGAGCCAGGTCGGGGAGATGATGTCCACCTGTTGATGGACCATTTGGCCTCTGCTCGGTCTCTTGGCTGTCCTCAATCTTGGTTTCATCAGACTAGAGAATCTTGTTTCTCATGGTCTTAGATTTAGGTGCCTTTTTTCAWACTCCAAGCYGGCTGTCATCTGCATTTTACTGAGGAGTGGCTTCCGTCTGGCCACTCTACCATTAAGGCCTGATTGGTGGAGTGCTGCAGAGATGGTTGTCCTTCTGGAAGTTTCTCCCATCTCTATAGAGGAACTCTGGAGCTCTATCAGAGTGACCATCGGCTCTTGGTCACCRCCCTGACCAAGGCCCTTTTCCCCCGATTGCTCAGTTTGGCCGGGCGGCCAGCTCTAGGAAGAGTCTTGGTGGTTCCAAACTGAAGGAAGAACTTGGTGGTTCTTCCATTTAAGAATGGTGGAGGCCACTGTGTTCTTGGGGACCTTCAATGCTGCAGACATTTTTTGGTACACTTCCCCAGATCTATGCCTCGACACAATCCTGTCTCGGATCTCTACGGACAATTCCTTCGACCTCATGGCTTATTTCTTGCTCTGACATGCACTGTCAACTGTGGGATCTTATATAGACAGGTGTACCCCTTTCCAAATCATGGCCAATCAATTGAATTCCAAGTTGTAGAAACATCTCAYGGATGATTGTGGCGGAAGAATCAGAATTAGTTGGGTAACATAGATAATTAAGATGTCTTATCTGCATAATATGCTTATGTGATATACTTGTTATTAGAATGTGTCCCTTCGGACTCTGGTGTTGGCAGTTGCACTTCTTCCCTCAGCTGGGGCTCAGTCACCTGGGGCCCAGAGAGTGGAGAGGTCAGGCTTGTCTTTTACATGTCCCTGGTGCTATGCAGAATATCAGAAAGGGAAGAGGACAGGAGGGAACAATGTCTTCATATGTGAATGTGTCTTTACCTATTCTAAACCATATGAAGGGATGGCGTGATTAATGGGGAACCAATTACTGGTTTCCACAATGTTTGTGTGCCAGTCACTCCCTCCTTTGGCCTTGGGGGATGTGTGTGGTAGTGTCTGGAGTTGACCAATGGCATAAATCAATTGTCGAGTTGGTGTTTTTGTGCTAGGAGTAACAGGAACGAGATAGGAACCTCGTCTTAGGGACCAAACTGAATGATAATTTATAGCGAATGCTATCTGGCTACGGGATACTCCTTTCTCATTTAAAAAGTCTCACCTTGTGACCCGTTCTATGTATCTGTTGTTCGTCATGTATGTTGGAAGGGGTGTATCTTGGCTATAAAAGACCTTTGTACTTTTGTCTTGCCACTCTCAACGGATCATTAGAAATGGTGAATCGTTGACAAGTCATTGCTATTGCAAAGCTCTCATTATTAAAGATTTAGTTTAAGTATAACTCTGACTTGTGTGATAAGTTTGTCTCCTCATTTGATAGTAAATAAATGAACCGCCACATGATCAATGGAAACAGGATGCACCTGAGCTCAATTATCGAGTCTCATAGTAAAGAGTCTGAATAATTATGTAAATAAGCTATTTCAGTTATTTATTTTTTTAATTAGCAAACATTTCTGAACCAGTTTTTGCTTTGTCAGTGTGGGGTATTTTGTGTAAGTTGATGAGTGGGAAAAAATCATAATTGAATCCATTTTAAAATAAGGCTGTAACGTAACAAAATGTGGAAAAGGTCAAGGGGTCTGAGGACTTTCAGAACTCACTGTAATTGAGTGTAGCGACAGTCGAAAATAAAAGCAAAGTAGAGTAACAGTAGGAGCATGTCCATTGCTTCCGTGTTTATAAGTACCATAAGGGTTGTGATGTAGACACAGGGACAGCACTTCCGTTGCAAAACTTCCTCAATACTGCCCCTCAAGTCTGCTCAAGGAGCTATACGCTGCGTTCCAAATTTCTTGGGTCGCACTTGTGCATACAAGGAGCAGCCCATTTTGTGACGTAAAATGACACTGCGCTGCTCCGTCGGCTCCGTAGACGCCTTTAGGAGATCTTATTCGTTTTGTTCTATCAGATAATATCAGCCAGTTAACATGACCTTTATTAATTATGAAGCCTTTATGTGCTTATTTTGATTACATAAGCTTCCAAATTAAAAAAGTGATGTTTGTTGTTGAATATTATCTCATAGAACAAAACGTATAAGACCTTCTAAGCTTATGTTTGCCACAGACCTTATTCTCTGTGTTCATCCAAAAGCCCATTTATTTCTCCATAGGCTTTGGCCAACGAGCCATRGCGGAGTTAGTCTCCATTAGCGCCTACAAAAAGACTCCATAACTATTGCGCCCTATTATTGGCCTAAAATGCGCTTCAATGCCAATATCCAGTAAGGTCTGCTGACACAGCATGGACCTTTGTCATTGCAATGTTGACGCTTTTTGTCTCTCTCTCTCTATCTCTCAGACCTAGCTCCCGTTTGTTGTGGTGGGTCAAAAGAGGTCTCCTGGTTGTATGTGTCATTTATGTTTCTGTGCCTTTCATGATGCGACTGTTCCCTGACATCATAAAACACCTGGTGTATTCTCACAGAGGTGAGTGTAAGCTAATCATGATAATTATCCAAAATACTGGACAAATCAGGAATAACAAATCATATAACGTATCGTCTGTTTCTCTCCTTGTTTTTAGTCAGGGTCCCATTCTTCGTCAACCTTAGCCAGCCAGCTGACCTGTATCTTAACCACACTGTGAACATGTACCTTAAATCTGAGCAAGGGATCTCATTGGGTGTTTGGTGAGTAGGCTTTCTCCAGGTTACTTTGTGAGTAGGGTAATGTAGCCTACCTACCTTACTTCGGAAGTACACTCACTGCCATTGGACAGTATAGCTTTTATAAAGACAGCATTGAACTTTAAACATCAAAGTCTATACATCGTCCCTTCCACGTGTTGTCACTTCCTAATGTTGTTACTTACAAGTGTTGTCTCACTGTACAATATCTTCAAGGCACACAGTCCCTGAAAGTCAGTGGAAGGAGGCACAGGGAAAGGACTTGGAATGGTACCAAGATTCTTTGGGAGCTGGAATTCCGATTATCATTTATCTCCATGGCAATGGAGGCACAAGGTAGCAAGAACAATGGATTCCTATACAATAGTATTGTTCTCACTTTGAATCTAAAAGTACACATTCTTTCAAACAGGGCAGCAAGTCACCGCGTGGGATTAATACGTGTAAGTGACTGTCGACTACATCAAAAGTTACTTCATCATGGCAGAAAATGACATTGGTGATTGATAAATTGGTGATTGGTCTTTGTGTCCACAGGTGCTGAGTGCAATAGGTTACCATGTTTTGGCTTTGGACTACAGAGGTTGGTTAAACTTACATTTGACTAGACTGTTGAAACATATTTGCTTTATTTATTTAGTCTGAATAAATTTGTATAATCGTTACACACATCCTTGATAACCGAGCATTAGTCTACATTTTGTGGTGTGACAGTGTTATTTTACCTTGCTTGCTGTGAAGAGAGTCCGATAACCAACTCCCAATTCCTTACACTGCAGTAGAGCTCACCCTCTGGTGTGGGTTCGCTGTGACTGCCCCCTTGTGGTCATATACAAATCATTGCACAACTCTGCATTAAGTTTACCTCAGGCAGACAGACATGACATGATAGGCCTATACATAGTCTAGTATGTTTGCATAATGAACAACCATTGATATATGAAACTCTAACAGGTTTTGGGGACTCCACCGGAGAGCCCACTGAAGTTGGTCTAACCACTGACGCCCTCTACTTGTACCAGTGGGTAAAAGCCCGCAGTGGAAGCAGTCTGGTGGTATTATGGGGACACTCTCTTGGCACTGGGTGAGTGACCAAACGTGGGCCTTCAGGTGAATGGTTCAGTTTGTAGAGATGAGATAAGCGAGTGGAAATTATTATTTATGTCATGGCGCAGCAGACCTGGGCAAACAATAGTTGTATTTGGAAGTTTATTTTAAAATACTAACTTTTCAAATACTCAAGGTAGTCTAAWATAGTTTATAGAGAGTTTCAACTAAAAGGCAACTATTTTCTTTAATATTCAAATACATGTCTCAAAAAAACATAATATTTTAAAGTATTTTGAATACCTCTCAGAAAACCAAATAATATTTGAAGGTATTTGGAGAAAAGAAATGATGCATTTGATGGCTGCCAAGTATTTGATGAAGAACAGTTAGTTGAATTAGTCTAAATATATCATCATTAGCACATGGTTTGGAGGGCTCTCCGATATAGATATGAATCTTAATATAATTTATAGCCTAGAATACATGAGGGACATGGAATCAATCACCTCAACATTAGAGTAGACCACTTTTGCACTTTTCAAAATTACTAACAAATGTATTTTCATAGTGAGTGAGACATCAAGTTCTTATACATGTGTAGTACTAGTACCTTTGTGATTATTAAAATAGCAACATAGTTGTTACATAGAACTTTGGAAATTGCTTTATAATTGAATAATAATGGAGTGATTGCATAAGTTGAATAAGGAACAGTCACTTTTCCTGTGTACTGTACTTTCAAAAATGCTCAGCTCATTGCTATGTAATTAAAATGCAATTACCAAAGTATCATGTAACAGCATACTAATAAAATGTTGCTCTATTAAGTATTAAAAAATATCCAAAAACGGCCTTCTTGAATTAACTACAGCCAAGGTAGGTGGAAAATCATGTTAGTTTGTATTTCGAGTGAAATTCAGTGTAYAGTATCCCTTTAAAGATGGTATAGTGTGTGTTTGAAATAGGAACCATTCCCCTCAGATGGACAAACAAGTTCTAAGTTGCTAAGCATCCAACTTGCTGTTTGCAATGTTTGCAAAAATTCCTTTGAATTTCTCTTCAGTATTTTCAGGTATCATAAAATGAATTGCTGCTTTCGACCTTTTTCAGTGGCATGTTGAAAGAGTCACTCACAACTTATTTATACATATGTACTAAATATAATTGGTTAGACTTGATTATGTACACCTGAGGCAATGGACATTCAGGAGAATTTACATTTACAGAATGTTCCGATATAAATGTATTGTGTAGATCAAATATGACTGTCAGATTGGAARACCATAGGAGATTGTGTTCTATTCATTCTCTTTCTATATGCAGTTCCATACAACTGTGCCATTAGTTGAAGGCAGCCAATTCCAATAGTTTCTGAAAAGTKGTCACTCCCAGAAGTCTGTATTCAAATGTTTTTTTAAGTAGTTGTTTTCTCATATCTGTATTCAAATAGTTTTAAAWAGTAGTKATTTTTTGTGATTTGTATTCAAATAGTTGTAGTCAAAGTAACTATTTATTCCCCCCAAAACGAGTTACTTTCCACAAAGCATAGTTAAAACTATACAGTGCATTCAGAAAGTATTCAGACCCCTTCCCTTTTTCCACATTTTGTTACGTTACAGCCRTATTCTAAAATAGATWAAATAAAACATTTTCTTCATCAATCTACACAGAATAGCCCATAATGACAGCACYAAAACAGGTTTTTAGAAACTTTTACAAATGTACAAATAAAAACAGAAATACTTTATTTACATAAGTATTCAGAACCTTTGCTATGAGACTCAAAATTAAGCTCAGGTGCATCCTGCTTCCATTGATCATCCTCGAGATGTTTCTACAACTTGATTGGAGTCCACCTGTGGTAAATTCAATTGATTGGACATGATTTGAAAAGGCACACCTGTCTATATAAGGACCCACAGTTGACAGACATGTCAGAGCAAAACCAAGCCATAAGGTCGAAGGAATTGTCCGTAGAGCTCCAAGACAGGATTGTGTCGAGTCACAGATCTGGGGAAGGGTACCAAAAAATGTCTGCAGCATTGAAGCTCCCCAAGAACATAGTGGCCTCCATCATTCTTAAATGGAAGAAGTTTGGAACCACCAGGACTCTTCCTAAAGCTGGCCGCCCAGCCAAACTGAGCAATCGGGGGAGAAGGGCCTTAGTCAGGGAGGTGGCCAAGAACCCGAGGATCACTCTGACAGAGCTCCAGAGTTCCTTTGTGGAGATGGGAGAAACCTCCAGAAGGACCACCATCTCTCCATCTCTGCAGCATTTTTTTCAACGGCAGGGACTAGGAGACCACTCAGGATCGATGGGAAAATGAACGAGGTAAAGTACAGAGATCCTTGATGAAAACCTGCTCCAGAGCGCTCAGGACCTCAGACTGGGGCATAGGTTCACCTTCCAACAGGACTACGACCCTTAGCACACAGCCAAGACAACGCAGGAGTCTTTGAATGTCCTTGAGTGGCCCAGTCAGAGCCCAGACTTGAACCCGATCGAACATCTCTGGAGAGACCTGAAAATAGTCGTGCAGCGATGCTTCCCATCCAACCTGACAGAGCTTGAGAGGATCTGCAGAGAATAATGGGAGAAACTCCCCAAATACAGGTGTGCCACGCTTGTAGCGTCATACCCAAGACGACTTGAGGCTGTAATTGCTGCCGAAGGTGCTTCAACAAAGTACTGAGTAAACAGTCGGAATACTTATGTAAATGTAATATTTCATTTTTTATTTTTTGCAAATATTTCTAAAAACCTGTTTTTGCTTTGTTATTATGGGGTATTGTGTGTAGATTGATAAGGGGGAAAACAATATTTAATCCATTTTAGAATAAGGCTTTAATGGAACATAATGTGGAAAAAGTCAAGGGGTCTGAATACTTGCCAAATGCACTGTAGTTATCCCAGATCTGATGCAATGTTTCAAACAATTCTGAGGGGTGGGAAAAAATCTAATGATACAAGCAAGCTTTAAATTAATCTATACACTGGAGTCTCTTAAATGAGRAATGTGAGCTTTCAAATCAAACAAATAACAGTCAAATCATATAACCACGATTCGAATCATGAAAACCTTCAAATTAAATGTAATGAAATTTTAATAAAATTGGGGTGTAGAGCAACGGTACAGATGTAGGATTCTGAATTTGATCACTGTTTTGTTGCTGAGAATMTTCCTGCTCAGCAGGAAATGCAAACTTGTAGTGTATTTGAGTGTTATAAAGAKTTCTAAAGTTCGTGATTTCCACTTTAAAATGTCAGACTTGATCTGACCTAACAAAAAATGAATCAACCACTAGAAAATGTCCATTAATTATAATCCACATAATWATTCACATTTCCTGTTACTGCAGGATTATTTTCCTGATGTAGCTGTCACGCCCTGACCATAGAGAGCCCTTGTTTCTCTATGGTATAGTAYGTCAGGGRGTGACTAGGGGGGTGTTCTAGTCATTGTATGTCTATGTTGGCGAGTTGTATGGATCCCAATTAGAGGCAGCTGGTAATCGWTGCCTCTAATTGGGGATCATATTTAGGCAGCCATTTCCCCACTGTGTTTTGTGGGATCTTGTTTATGTGTAGTTGCCTGTGAGCACTTCATTTACTTTCACGTTTCGGTCGCTCTTATTGTTTTTTTGTGCGTTTCATTCAATAAACATGTGGAACCAATATCACGCTGCGCTTTGGTCCGAATGTTATTACGACAATCGTGACAGTAGCAAACTGGCTCAAATGACGATCCTTTATCTGTTAAAGGTAATGTCGTGGAAATTCTTACACAGGGACACTCAAAGTCAATCTGAAATTAATCTTTCTTTATTTTCAGCGCGCTGGAGAGGTTCCAACCAACTCAATGCACCACAGTACACATGTCAATCAGGAGCTCTACCTGGGCAGTCCCAGCAGTTGTCTTATATACGGTGATACACAGAACAAGTTATATTGCATAATTAATTAATCATTATCCTTTTTTGTTTCATCCATGTGAACAAACCAATACTGTTTCATAACATGTGACAGACCAATACCTGACCAGGCTTCTCCTCTCTCTGAGACCTTGAAACTGGATATCTTTCATTCTCAAAACAAGGTCTGGGCGTACTGCCAAATTGCACGCTACTGATAGTGAGGATTTCTAGTCAGCCACTTGCACGCAAACACAGAAATTGGTCTATTGAACAAGCAATGAATAGAACACAGAAATGAGTTATAAGAAAAGCCCAAACATTAATATTCCATAACAGTAATCAAAGGTAATATTGTGTCTGTTACTAAGCAAGCAAACACAATATTACCTATGATTACTTTGAACGTTTTTACATTTACAGTGGGGCAAAAAAGTATTGTCAGCCACCAATGTGCAAGTTCTCCCACTTAAAAAGATGAGAGAGGCCTGTAATTTTCATCATAGGTACACTTCAACTATGACAGACAAAATGAGGGGGAAAAATCTAGAAAATCACATTGTAGGATTTTATATGATTTATTTGCAAATTATGGTGGAAAATAAGTATTGGTCAAAACAAAAGTTTATCTCAATACTTTGTTATATACCCTTTGTTGGCAATGACAGAGGTCAAACGTTTTCTGTAAGTCTTCACAAGGTTTTCACACACTGTTGCTGGTATTTTGGCCATTCCTCCATGCAGATCTCCTCTAGAGCAGTGATGTTTGGTGGGCTTTGCTGGGCAACATGGACTTTCAACTCCCTCCAAAGATTTTCTATGGGGTTGAGATCTGGAGACTGGCTAGGCCACTCCAGGACCTTGAAATGCTTCTTACGAAGGCACTCCTTCGTTGCCCGGCGGTGTGTTTGGGATCATTGTCATGCTGGAAAGACCCAGCCACGTTTCATCTTCAATGCCCTTGGCATGGTAGGCTTTGTTACTTTGGTCCCAGCTCTCTGCAGGTCATTCACTAGGTCCCCCCGTGTGGTTCTGGGATTTTTTGCTCGCCTTCTTGTGATCATTTTGACCCCACGGGGTGAGATCTTGCGTGGAGCCCCAGATCGAGGGGAATTATCAGTGGTCTTGTATGTCTTCCATTTCCTAATAATTGCTCCCACAGTTGATTTCTTCAAACCAAGCTGCTTACCTATTGCAGATTCAGTCTTCCCAGCCTGGTGCAGGGCTCCATATTTTGTTTCTGGTGTCCTTTGACAGCTCTTTTGGTCTTGGCCATAGTGGAGTTTGGAGTGTGACTGTTTGAGGTTTGTGGACAGGTGTCTTTTATACTGATAACAAGTTCAAACAGGTGCCATTAATACAGGTAACGAGTGGAGGACAGAGGAGCCTCTTAAAGAAGAAGTTACAGGTCTGTGAGAGCCAGAAATCTTGCTTGTGTTGTAGTGACCAAATACTTATTTTCCACCATAATTTGCAAATAAATTCATTAAAAAATCCTACAATGTGATTTTCTGGATTTTTTTTTCTCATTTTGTCTTGTCATAGTTGAAGTGTACCTATGATGAAAATTACAGGCCTCTCTCATCTTTTTAAGGGGGGAATCTGTGCACAATTGCTGACTAAATACTTTTTTGCCCCACTGTACCTTGATTAGCTTGACCTGTACCTTTGATTACCTTTGCCTTACACTCCAAATASATATGTATTTCATTCCACTGGTAGGCTTTTCATGATTTAAATCATATCATATTTAACTGTTTGTTTGATTTGAAAAGTAAGCATTGTCCATTCAAGAGACTGGACGGCAGTTATCCTAGCAGTAACCGAAAGGTTGCTGGTTCGAATACCCAAGTCGACAAGGTTAGAAATCTGTTGATGTGCTCTTGAGCAATGCACTTAATTTGCACACTTAATTTGCACCCTAATTTGCGATAGGTGCGCCATACTACTATGGCTGACCCTGTAAAAAAAAAAAAAACATTTCCCTGCACCTATCAGGTGTATGTGACAAAACATTTTTAAATTAACACTTATTTGTTTCATTTTTTGCTTGTTCCACCCCTCATACACAATATATATATTTGTGGGATGTTTAAGTTAGAGAATCTGTCACTACTACTACTACTACTACTAATCTACCACCACTAACGGTGATGATTGAAATACTCCAATCAATAATTAGAAATATGACAGAACATTTTGTCAGTGACTCAAAGTACGAGACATGATCAGTAAACACCATTTTACCCCTCATGTTTGTACAGAGTGGCCACTAACACTGCCGTCAAACTAATTGAACACGGTAGGCTTTACTGAACCCATTCAACTTTTTATACCCTCTAGTTACAGTACAATACACATTTCATGAATGTTTTTTGTGTGACTCAGTTCATGGAAGTTGATCTGATGTACTTTAGACTCAGAATATTTTGCTTTTATCAGGGATTGTTGTTGATGGTGTGATCATTGAGGGAGCYTACACCAACATTCGACAGGGGGGTGCCCATCATCCGTTTGGCTGGGTAAGACTCACATACCCTCCTCTCCATGGCGATACAGTACATCTTAAAACGTCARGATTTAGAATTTATTAATGTACTAAACTGCACTTCTCTTCCTCTTTAATTGTCCTTGTGTCCTCAGTTTTATTGGACGTTCCCAGGTTTTGAGTARTTTTTCCTGGACACAATGGGAGAAAACAATATCATCTTCCCTAATGATGAAAAGTACGTATTTTCTCGATTTAGATTCAAATGAAAACAAAACATTTTGTTGTAAATTTATTTTGGTTTATGCAACTTTTCAGTGTACTTATCATCCTTTAATTCTGAGATTATTAATACAGGTTTGCAATATGCGATAACAAATCAAATCAAAAATAACAACTGTACGGTGCCTTCAGAAAGTATTCACACCTTTACTTTTCCACAATTGGTTGTGTTACAGCCTGAATTCAAAATGGATTAAATTGAGATTTTATGTCACTGGCCTACACACAATACCCCATAATGCCAAAGTGGAATAATGTTTACAAAGTTTTTTACAAATTAATTCAAATGAAAAGCTGAAATGTCTCGAGTCAATAAGTATTCCACCCCTTTGTTATGGCAAGCCTAAATAAGTTCAGCAGTAAAAATGTGCTTAAAAAGTCACATATAAGTTGCAATAACAGTGTGTAATGTGATTTTTGAATGACTACCTCCTTTCTGTGAATTGCAAACACAGACTTTTCAAATTTCTAGCAAAGAAGGGCACCCATTGGTAGATTGGTAAAAAAAGCAGACATTGAATTTCCTTTTGAGCATGTGTGAAGTTATTAATTACACTTTGGATGGTGTATCAATACACCCCAGTCACTATACAGATACAGACGTCCTTCTGAATTTAGTTCCGGAGAGGAAGGAAACTGCTCAGGGATTTCACCGTGAGGCCAAGGTGACTTTAAAACAGTTACAGAGTAATGGCTGTGATAGAAGAAAACTGACTATGAATCAACAACATTCTAGTTGCTCCACAAACTAACCTAAACGACAGAGTGAAAAGAAGGAAGCATATACAGAATAAAAATATTCCAAAACATGTTTCCAATGAAGCACTAAAGTAAAACTGCAAAAATGTGGCAAAGAAATTAACTTAATGTCCTGAATACAAACATTATGTTTGGGCAAATCAACACATCACTAAGTACCACTCTTCATATTTTTAAGCATGGTGGTGGCTGCATCATGTTATGGGTATGCTTGTCATTGGCAAGGAATAGGATTTTAAAAAATATATATATATATATATTCTAACATGTATTGACTCAGAGTTGTGAATACTTATGTAAATTAGATATTTCTGTATTTAATTTTTAAATAAATTTGCTAACATTCCTAAAAACATGTTTTCACTTTGTCATTATGGGGTAGATGGGTGAAAGAAATGTTGAATTCAATTAAAATCAAATCAAATTGTATTTGTCAKATGCGCCGAATACAACAGCTGTAGACCTTACAGTGAAATGCTTACTTACAAGCCCTTAACCAACAATGCAGTTTTAAGAAAGATACCTAAAAAAAGAAAATAAATAAAAGTAACATATAATTAAAGAGCAYCAGTAAAATAACAATAGCGAGGCTATATACAGAGGGTACCGGTACAGAGTCAATACCAAATATTTTCAGTCTCCTGAGGGGGAATAGGTTTTGTCGTGCCCTCTTCACGACTGCCTTGGTGTGCTTGGACCATGTTAGTTTGTTGGTGATGTGGACACCAAGGAACCTGAAGCTCTCTACCTGCTCCACTACAGCCCTGTCGATGAGAACGGTCTTCCTTTTCCTGTAGTCCACAATCATCTCCTTAGTCTTGATCACATTCAGGCTTTACCACAACAAAATGTGGAATAAGTCAAGGGGTATGAATACTTTCTGAATGCACTGCAACCAAATGTGTTTGAGAATCGTTCCGAGAGATTGAGGTTGACTGTTCATGAAAAGCGATGCTTCATCAATTCTCCACAGCTTGAAGAGGATGAGGAGTCGTCTTCTGATCCTTCATGCAGAGGATGACCACATAGTGCCCATCCACATGGCTCAGCAGGTGTGGCATGATACTTTTACTGTAACTSACAATCATTTCTCTATTGTCATCTGTCCATAGTATCCCAAGCAACATTTCTGATATTATCTGTATGGGTTGAATGAATATATATCAAGAAGAGTTCCTGGAAACATGATATTTACAATAAAGAWAGTTTCCACCCCTAATTCTTTGTTGTGTTCCTATCAAGCTGTATGAAATAGCACAGAGCGCCCAGAACTCCGAAAATCAAGTGAAGATGYTACCGTTTGCCGGATCCCTTGGGTACCATCACAATGGATTATACAAAGACCCTCACCTGCCAGACATCATCCGGTTAGAAAATCTTGTCAACTCTTCAGTTGCAATTTCTATTTGGCAAAAATTGCAATTCTGATTCTAAATCATTTCATTCTAACAATAAACGTAKAAATGTTTTCATCCATATTGTTACAGGGAATTTGTACATACATTGGCCCCCTAATCCAGTGACCTATGCAGAAGAGCCTTTGGACATCAAGTGTTTCAACACATCTAGAGGACCGCAAATCCTAGATGCACAGTTTGCACATAAATGTGTCACTTTACCTTATGGCAAATCAGTAGGATGACCTTCAATCACATGGTCCAATCATTGACCTAATATCAGATAAACGTTACATTGTTAGTAAAGTTAAGCAGTTACTTAGCCGAAGGGGGGGGGGGTTTCATTATTATCCAATGCATTATTATCTAGCTGTAGCCTATGTGCAAATGACAAAACCTCAGAGATGGAAGCAATGAATTTGCTGACTGTCGGTTTATGAATGACAAATGTGAAGAATGATGACTAATCAATGTTTAAAGTGTCAAATTTAGGTGAATTCTTTGTATTGATTACAGAAAAGTTACTGCTGAAAACTATTATTTTTGGCTAGTATTATCCCCAGATTCCAAAATCATGTTTGCAAGTACAAATAAAACCTGATRGATGCTCATGAATCTTACTCCATGACTCCTGCTTCTTTGTTGATTATGAACTTGTTTGTTTACCCYACCGTGGGAAAGACCACCCACTGGGCAAAAACTGGTTGAATCAATGTTGTTTCCATGTCATTTCAACCAAATAATTCAATGTGAGGATGTTGAATCAACATGGAAAACTGGTTAAATTAGCAAAAATGAAATTGTTTGTTGATTTCAATTTGAATTCACGTTAGTTGACAACTGACGCCTGTTGAACTGACGCCTGTGCCCAGTGGGAATGTTTGTTTCCACACTCACGACTCTGACTCATGGTTACACAGACAAGTCCTTCCATCCTATTCTAACCCTCTCTCGCCGYCTTTGCATTCATGTTACCTGATGAAATTGCTGTACAATATMATCTTGTTGCCATCTGATGCACATTCAAATGTCATAAAAAATCTACACTGCAAAGCTCTCCCTGTCTTCTGCTGTGCCCTGATTGTATTACTGCTGATGATATCTGGAAATGTGCATGTACACCCTGGCCCGTCTATTGTTGATAGCCCCAATAGAGAGCAATAGTAATGCTGTCTTTTTGTAGGCACTATAACGCCACCATGGTTCATTGGACAAAGCCTATGGGAAAATTAATGGAATTTTTGGGGGGGTTTGGATAAGCTCCCACCGTGGCTATCTGGAAGGCCAAAGTCAGTTACTTTAAGGAGCTGTTCTCTCTGGGTCTAACCCCAAGAAMTTCTGGAAAATGGTGAGATACCTGGATAATTAACCCTCCTTCCTACAGCTGCCTATGTCACTAAATGTTGATGATGTGGTTGTTACTGACAAGGAACGTATGGCTGAGCTCTTTAATCACCACTTCCATAAGTCAGGATTTCTATTTGACTCATCCACACCTCCTTGCCCGTCCAACACTTCCTCATCTCCCAGCCCTTCTAATGTGACTAGCCCTGATGCTCCTCCCTCTTTTTCCCATGCCAAGCTTCTCCCTGAAGACGGTCACAGAYTCTGAGGTGCTAAAGGAGCTCKATAAACCTGACCCTAAGAAAACATCTAGGTTAGATGGTTTAGATCCTTTCTTCTTTAAGGTTGCAGCCTCTATTATRGCTGAGCCTATCTCACCTTTTTAACCTGTCTCAACCGCCCRGCAAGGGACCCACCAATCCTGAAGTTAAGGATTTCTCACTGCAACCTTAAAGGCCCTAAATGATGTCACCACTGCCCTTGACTCTAAGCAATGTTGAGCTGTTATCTTTATTGCCTTTGCCAAAGTTTTCGATACAGTAGACCATTACATTATTGTGGGTCGGATAAGGAGTATTGGTGTCTCTGAAGGGTCTTTGGCATGGTTTGCTAACTACCTCTCTCAAATAGTGCAATATGTAAAGTCAGAACATCTGCTGTGTCACCAAGGGAGTACCCCAAGGTTCGATCCTAGACCCTGCGCGTTTTTCAATTTACATCAACAACATAACTCAGGCAGTAGGAAGCTTGCTCATCCACTTATATGCAAATMATGTAGTCTTATACTCAGCTGGCCCCTACKCGGATTTTATGTTGAACGCTCTACAACAAATCTTTATTAGTGTCCAGCAAGCTTTCTCTGCCCCTAACCTTGTTCTGAACACCTCCAAAACAAAGCTCATGTGGTTCGGGAGGAAGAATGTCCCCCTTTTTTGTACATAATGTATCTGTCATCATTCCTATGACCGAAAACAGCTTCTGGACATCAGAACAGCGGTCACTAACCTCAATTTGGACGAACATTTCTACATACCACAACCAGAAGCCATGGATTACAGGCAACATCCGCACTGAGCTAAAGGCTAGAGCTGCCTCTTTCAAGGAGCGAGACACTAATCCGGCCACCTAAAGGAAATCCTGCTACGACCTCCAGCAAGCCATCAAACAGACAAAGCATCAATACAGGACTAAGATCGAATCCTACTACATTGGCTCTGATGCTCGAAGGATGTGGCAGGGCTTGCAAACTATCACGGATTACAAAGAGAAACCCAGCTGAGAGCTGCCCAGTGATGCGAGCCTACCAGACTAGTTAAATGTCTTCTATGCTCACTCCAAGGCAACACTGAACCATGCATGAGAGCCCCAGCTGTACCGGATGACTGTGTGATCTCACTCTCTGTAGCCGATGTGAGTAATCCCTGTAAATGTGAGTAAGACTTCTTACTGCAGTGGGCTAAATCAGGGTCACACAGAGTGTTTGTTCGTGGTCTTAAACAAATCTACTTTGATACAAAAATATACACTTTACACATGTATATGGGCTTTAAAATAAATAATACCTGTACCATTTCAGATATAGAGTTGAAATGTATTCAATTTTGAGTTTGCATCCCTATATTACACTTTATATACATCACAGAAAACTGAAATATAACAAAACCGTTTGACATAGAAACACTGGATTGTCAGCWTTAAAAAATGAAAAGTTMATTAATTATGGAATTKTGAAAAATATMAATAACATTCCACCTAAGAGGCCACTAGGTCATTTGACAGCAGGAAAGGGCTACACAGGTTAACATTCGCAAGGTCGCGGGGCCAGACGGAATACCAGGATGCGTACTCAGAGCAGGCGCTGACCAAGTGTCTTGGCACCCTGCAAGGCACCCGACTGCAAGGCACTACAGAGGGTGGGGAGCACGGCCCAGTACATCATTGAGGRCGAGCTCCCTGCCATCCAGGACCTCTATATCAGGCAGTGTCAGAGGAAGGCCCAAAAAATTGTCAAAGACGCCAGACACCAAAGCCATAGACTGTTCTCTCTGCTACAGCACTGCAAGTTGTCACGATCGTCGTATAGTGAAAGAGAGGAGGACCAAGGCGCAGCGTGATAACAATACATCTTCTTTTATTAACGAAGACGAACACGAAACGAACACTGACAAACTATACAAAAACAACAAACGACCGTGAAGCTATAAAACGAAAGTGCAGACACAAGCAACTAACGTAAAGACATAGACAATCACCCACAAACTACCTAATGACTATGGCTGCCTAAATATGCTCCCAATCAGAGACAACGATAGACAGTTGTCTCTAATTGAGAACCAATCTAGGCAACCATAGACATACAAACACCTAGACTGAACACTGCCCATAAACATACCAAAACCCTAGACAATACAAAACACATACATCCCCATGTCACACCCTGACCTAACTAAAATAATAAAGAAAACAAAAGATAACTAAGGCCAGGGTGTGACACAAGTGGTATGAGTGCACCAAGTCTGGAACCAACAAGACCCTGAACAGCTTCTACCCCCAAGCCATAAGACTGCAAACAAGGCTGCTAAATAGCTAATCAAATGGCAACCCAGACTACCTGCATTGACTCTCTGCACTGACTCTATGCACACACACTGGACTCTACCCACACATTCACAATATATACAATGCAATTAATTACTTAAAAATCATACAATGTGATTTTCTGGATTTTTGTTTTAGATTTCCGTCTCTCATAGTTGAAGTGTACCCATGATAGAATTACAGACCCTCACATGCTTGTAAGTAGGAAACCTGCAAAATCGGCAGTGTATCAAATACTTGTTCTCCCCACTGTATATGAGATGAGTAATGTAGGGTATGTAAACATTATATTAAGTGGCATTGTTTAAAGTGGCTAGTGATACATTTTTTACATACATTTCCATCAAATTCCCATTATTAAAGTGGCTGGAGTTGAGTCAGTATGTTGGCAGCGGCCACTAAATGTTGTGGTGGCTGTTTAACGTCGATGGCCTTGAGATAGAAGCTGGTTTTCAGTATCTCGGTCCTGCTTTGATGCACCTTGTACTGACCTTGCCTTCTGGATGATAGCGGGGTGAACAGGCAGTGGCCGGGTGGTGTAGGTGTCCTGGAGGGCAGTAGTTTGCCCCGGTGATGCGTTGTGCAGACCTCATACCCCTGGAGAACCTTACGTTGTGGGCGGAGCAGTTGCCGTACCAGGCGGTGATACAGCCCGACAGGATGCTCTCGATTGTGCATCTGTAGAAGTTTGTGAGTGCTTGGTGACAAGCCAATTTCTTCAGCCTCCTGAGGTTGAAGAGGCGCTGCTGCGCCTTCTTCACAACGCTGTCTTGTGGGGGGACCAATTCAGTTGTGCCGTGATGTACACCGAGGAACTTAAAACTTACACCCTCTCACTACTGTCCGTCTGTGGATAGGGGGGTGCTCCCTCTGCTGTTTCCTGAAGTCCACAATCATCTCCTTTGTTTTGTGACGTTGAGTGAGGTTATTTGCCTGACACCACACTCCGAGGGCCCTCACCTACTCCCTGTAGCCGTCTCGTCGTTGATGGTAATCAAGCTTACCACCTGTAGTGTCGTCCGCAAACTTGATGATTGATTTGGAGGCGTGCATGGCCACGCAGTCGTGGTGAAACGGGAGTACAGGGAAGGGCTCAGAACACCCCTTGGGGCCCAGTGTTGAGGATCAGCGGGGTGAGAGATGTTGTAACTACCCAAACTACCTGGGGGCGGCCCGTCAGAAGTCCAGTACCAGTTGCACAGGGCGGGGGTCGAGACCCAGAGTCTCGAGCTTGATGACGAGTTTGGAGGGTACTATGTGTTAATACTGAGCTGTAGTCGATGAACAGCATCTCACATACGTATTCCTCTTGTCCAGATGGTTAGGGAAGTGTGCAGTGTGGTTGCGATTGCGTGTCTGTGGACCTATTGGGTCGGTAAGCCAAATTGGAGTGGGTCTAGGGTGTCAGGTAGGGTGGAGGTGATATGTCTTGACTAGTCTCTCAAAGCACTCTGATGACGGAAGTGAGTGCTACGGCGGTAGTCGTTTAGCTCAGTTACTTTAGCTTTCTTTTGGACAGGAACAATGGTGGCCCTCTTGAAGCATGTGGGAACAGCAGATTGGATAAGGATTGATTGAATATGTCCGTAACACACCAGCCAGCTGTCTGCGCATGCTCTGAGACACGGCTGGAATGCGTTGGGCCTTGCAGCTTCGAGGGTTAACACGTTTAAATGTTTTACTCACCTCGGCTGCAGTGAAGGAGAGCCCGCAGGTTTTGGTAGCGGCTGTGTCAGTGGCACTGTATTGTCCTCAAACAGCAAAAAGTATTTAGTCTGTCTGGGAGCAGACATCCTGGTCCGCGACGGGGCTGGTTTTCTTTTGTAATCCGTGATTGACTGTAGACCCTGCCACATACCTCTTGTGTCTGAGCTGTTGAATTGTGACTCTACTTTGTCTCTATACTGGCACTTAGGCTTGTTTGATTGCCTTCGGAGGGAATACTACACTGTTTGTATTCGGTCAGTTTCCAGTCACCTTGCCCTGTTAAAAGCAGTGGTTCGCGCTTTCAGTTTCACGCAATGCTGCCATCAATCCACGGTTTCTGGTTTGGGATGTTTTAATCATTGCTGTGGGTATTACGTCGCTGATGCACTTTTAATGAACTCGCTCACCGAATCAGCGTATTGGTCAATGTTGTTGTGGACCCAATGCGGAACATATCCCAATCCACTTGATCGAAGCAGTCTTGAAGCGTGGAATCAGATTGGTCGGACCAGCTTGAACAGACCTGAGCGCGGGAGCTTCTTGTTTAGTTTCTGTTTGTAGCTGGAAGCAACAAAATGGAGTCGTGTCAGCTTTTCCGAAAGGAGGGCGGGGAGGCCTTATGCGTCGCGGAAGTTAGATAACAATGATCCAGGGTTTACCAGCCCTGGTAGCACAATCATATGTTGATAGAATTTAGGGAGTTTTGTTTTCAGATTAGCCTTGTTAAAATCCCCAGCTACGATGATGCAGCCTCAGGGTGTGTGGTTTCCAGTTTACATAGAGTCAGATAAAGTTCGTTCAGGGCCATTGATGTGTCTGCTTGGGGGGAATATATACGGCGTGTGATTATAATCGAAGAGAATTCCCTTGGTAGATAATGCGGTCGACATTTGATTGTGAGGAATTCTAAGTCAGGTGAACAGAATGACTTGAGTTCCTGTATGTTGTTATGATCACACCACGTCTCGTTATTCATAAGGCATACCCCCCGCCCCTCTTCTTACAGTAAGATGTTTGACTCTGTCGGCGTGATGCGTGAAGAAACCAGCTGGCTGCACCGACTCCGTTAGCGTCTCTCGAGTGAGCCATGTTCCCTGAAGCAAAGAACGTTACAGTCTCTGATGTCTCTCTGGAATGCTACCCTTGCTCGGATTTCATCAACCTTGTTAACAAGAGACTGACATTGCGAGTTTAGTGCTAGGGAGTGGAGCGCGATGTGCCCGTCTCCGAAGCCTGACCAGAAGACCGCTTCGTTTGCCCCTTTTACAGCGTCGTTGTTTAGGGTCGCCGGCTGGGATCCGATCCATTGTACTGGGTGGAAGGCAAAACACAGGATCCGCTTCGGGAGAGTCATATTCCTGGTCGTAATGATAGTGAGTTGACGTTGCTCTTATATTCAGTAGTTTCTCCCGACTGTATGTAATGAAACCTAAGATTACCTGGGGTACCAATGTAAGAAATAACACGTAAAAAAACAAAATACTGCATAGTTTCCTAGGAACGCGAAGCGAGGCGACCATCTCTGTCGGCGCCGGAAGTAGAAAATCCGGCCATCAGATTTGTCACCAATGCTCCTTATAAGACTGGCCATCTCTGCATACCTGGCACAAGACAATTGGTTGATGCTTATTTATAAAAACCTCTTTAACTCAATCTCCCCCTATCTGAGATACCTACTACAACCCTCATCATCCACATAGGCAGCAGGTAGCCTAGCGGTTAAGYGCGCTGGGCCAGTAACCGAAAGGTCGCTGGTTTGAATCCCTCAGCCGACTTGGTGAAAAATATGTCGATGTGCCCTTGAGCAAGGTACTTAACCCTAATTGCTTCTGTAAGTCGCTCTGGATAAGAGTGTCTGCTAAATGACAAAACAAACATAATATATCTGTTCTGCCAGTCACATTCTGTTAAAGGTCACCAAAGCACACACATCCCTGGGTTGCACCTCTTTTCAGTTCGCTGCAGCTAGTGACTGGAACAAGCTGGAAAACCCCCACAAACTTGACACTTTTATTTCCATCTCTACATTCAAAGACWTAATCATGGACACTCTTACTGTAATTTGTGTCTGCTTCGCTTGATGTGTGTTTGTTTCTACCATTTTTTTTAAAATTTGTGCTGTTGTCTGTGCCTAACAATGTTTGTGCTGCTGCCGTGTTATTATCTTGCTGGGACGACATTGTAAATAAGAATTTGTTKTTAATTTACTTGCATGGTTAAATAAAGGTTAAATCAAATTAAAAGGTCCTTGTTGGATGTTTTACATGGCTGGCTAAGTCTGAGATAAAGACTAAAAGAGACACAAATCACTACAGTGGAACATGATACAGTTATACATATTTGTATGTCACATGATGTAATGAGATGTACCTAGCATTCCAAGCAGATATGATGATGATGACAAATCTGTTAAATTAGTTATATATCACCAGTGTATGCCGCGTTCACGTACTAGTCGGAACTAGGAAACTGWCGAAAATTGCTGAGTTTTCTAGTTCCAACGCTGCAATAATCATACACGAGTAGTGGGCCAAGAAGGGTGCAACTGCAGCCTGCAATTTGGGGCGTTCKTGCATGTGGGCATTCCTGCATCTGCATGAACCTCTCTTTATACTTCTATTGGTCCATTTTTAAGCTATGACTCCAGTACATAGGCGGGAGTCAGGGGCACTCCAGTACAGTAGGTGGCGGTAATGCACCATAACATTGGATGCCAACTGCCGATTAACCCCACAGAAGAAGAGGCGAGGCGACAACAGTAGCTACCAATAGCTATTACGCACCAGTAGCAAAAATGTGTATAACTAAACTAGCTAGTTAGCACATTGTGTCGCTCCAGCCTCCCACCTGCTGTACTAGCGGGAGGCGGGGGGCGACCGGTATACAGTGTCCTTCGCCCCACCTGTTAGGCACTGTTTTCTCGCAGTTCTGTTAACAACAGACCTGCCAGGCGGGAGTGAAAAAACTCAGATAATACTTTTATTTCCCTTTTGACCCACATTCATAGGGGGGTTCTGCTTGGGGGTTCATGAAGGAACCAATGGGATGCTCGAGGGGGGGGGGGCGTTCCTGTAGATGCAAGGATGGCCACATGCAGGAACGCCCCGAATTACAGGCTGCAGTTGCACACTTGAGTGGGCCATGTTTCAGGTTATATGCACACAAAGGTGAGGCAATTCTGGTTCTCGCAGTCGGATGACGTGGCTGAAAGTGGCGGAATGTGTAAGCCAACAACCGGAGTTACATTATTCAACGGTTTCTTCATCGTCTTCGACTTTGATTGGCGAGTACAAGCCATGTGACATGTTTGCGTCAATCACATGCGAATGCGATGTGAGCTCGTGAGGCAATTTACYKCATATGCGTCTGAAGAGCATCCTAAAAAACTGCCACTGTCATACAACCAGGAAGAAGGTGGGATAGCCCTAAGAAAGCTAACATCCCAAATCGGTAAACTTACCCCCAGAAAAGGATGGGGTCTTCCAGGTGGAAGATTGCAGTTGTGGCCTTTTTTTCGTTTGCCGAGTTATTAATGCCGATCGAGGCAGATGAACACGAACACACGGTAAGATCATTTGAGGCCGATTGAAAATGAGAAGCCTTGTGTGTGGTGGTGAAAATAATGGACGTTCTGGCTCTAGCTATATTATTCAACCGATTAGCTTATATTTGAGATAAGAGGAATAATGTATGTAGTTAATATTTTAGGTTAAACACTTTAAAGGTTGATAAATAATTAATACAAGAACTAACGTTCGCGAACAAGTTAACGTAGGGGACCACGTAGCATTAGCTAGCTAACGTTTTCTAGCAAAGAAGCTAGCAAGTAAAGAAGCTAGCAAGTAAAGAAGCTAGCAAGTAAAGAAGCTAGCAAACAGTAGTTAGCCAGCCAGTGACATCCGTGCATAGTAGTAGGCCTAGCTACATCTGATTGAGGGCAATCATTTGCTTAAACAGTCATCCATAGTATTTGGTTATTTAGTTGCTTGACTTGCTAGTTAGCTAAATAATCCAAAATATCTGCTAGGAATATGTCCTAGCCAACTAGCTGGTATGTCAGTGCGAAGACTGCATATCCGGTTATTCAGGCCTGTCATTCTATGTAGGACATCCAATGATCAAGACGAACGCAAAACGCCTTCCGTGTTTTCTGGTATTATTGGGAATGACATTATTTTGCACGTCTTGATTTGTGGTTTGATCATGCTTCAACCTGATGTAGTACCGTAGCCAGCTATTAAGTTTGCATCCGCACTTAGTGCTGAAGGAAAATCTGTCTAGGTAACGTTAACTAACTACACAACCAGCTAGCTGCATGCAGACATCCTTAGTTACCAATGCCATGTTGTCAGTGTAAATGTGATCAGGAGAGTTTTTGCATTGATAAAGCACGTATCTACATTGTGTTCTGCCAATAACTGTCAAGATGAAAACGACTAACGACAGRGCTTGAACTTGATAGCTGTCACTCKGGTTGAAAAGARCTGTATGCATTTCGTTGCTGTTGACTCATGCTTGTATGTCATGTGTGCATTGGTTTTGACATGGGTCATTAAATAGTAACTTTATMTATTTTTGTCACAGACAGCTGATATCTGACTATCTTTATGGCTGGAAGCTGCTTGGAATAGACTACCATGTTGGCTGAATAGAATACCGAATGGTGCCATCTGACGACAAGCAAAACAAGTATAGCATGTTTGAAATGTGTAATGTCTTTCTTTCCCTTTGTAGTACACAGATAAAGAGGAGGTGGTGTTATGGATGAATACGGTGGGGCCTTACCACAACAGACAAGAAACATACAAGTACTTCTCCCTGCCCTTCTGTGTGGGCACCAAAAAGACCATTAGCCACTACCATGAAACGCTAGGAGAGGCTCTGCAGGGAGTCGAGCTGGAGTTCAGTGGCCTAGACATCAAGTTCAAAGGTATCCAAAAAGCTACACCCATAGGCAGCTGTACCTTTAATAAAGAGTTATATTATTAGTCARTATTTGATCAGCATTGTTTGATTTGGAGTAGTCAATATATTCTTTCCTAGCATGAGGTTAGATCCAAAAGCAGCCTACACTTGCATTTCTTATTGTAGTGTGTTATGCCATACTAATACCAACACGTTATGTTGTTTTGTTCTCACAGATGAAGTCATGCAAACAACGTACTGTGAAATCGAGCTGGACAAAGCCAAACGGGATGCCTTTGTATATGCCATTAAGAATCACTATTGGTACCAAATGTACATTGATGACTTYCCCATCTGGGGTGAGTGATCTTGCTACACAGCCTGTTGCGACTTGTACTGTAATTTAGTTACGAGGATTCAAAGTCATGCTCCAGAGGCAGGTGAAAAGAAAGCATCCAAATGTTCWTTCTGAACATTCTACTTTTCTGGGCTTATCTGTTGCCTCTCACACTGGTTGTTATAGAAAGTAGTTTGACCATTACAAAGGTTATCTATGGAAAAGCCTAGTTCACCATGGCTGAGAAGGGCCCAGTTCTGTAATGAGGAACGTCTTAAACATAGAGGTCTTTTACATTGAATGGTGCCTACAAACCACATTTTCCTGAACTTCATTGTATTTGGGTTCACAGCAGATCTTGTCATTGGGCCTATAGTTGTAATGTGAATCAAAGGGAAACAATCATAAATATATACTTTTGTATATATAGTGTATGTGGACACCCCTTSAAATTGGTGGATTTAGCTATTTCAGCCACACCCGTTGCTGTCAGGTGTATAKAATTTAGCACACCGCCATGCAATCTCCATAGACAAACATTGGCAGTAGAATGGCCTTACTGAAGAGCTCCGTGACATTCAACATGGCATCGTCATAGGATGCCACCTTTCCAAAAAGTCAATTGGTCAAATGTCTGCCCTGCTAGAGCTGCCCTGGTCAACTGTAAGTGCTGTTATTGTGAAGTAGAAACGTCTCAGCCGCGAAGTGGTAGGCCCAAAAAATGTTTTTGTCTGTCCTCATTTGCAACACTCACTACTAAACTGCCTCTGGAAGCAACGTCGGTGCAATAACTGTTCGTTGGGAGCTTCAAGAAATGGGTTTCCATGGTTGAGCAGCCGCACACAAGCATAAGATCAACATGCGCAATGCAAAGCGTCGCCTGGATTGGTGTAAAGCTTGCTGTCATTGGACTCTGGAGCAGTGGAAATGCGTTTTCTGGAGTGATGAATCACGCTTCACCATATGGCAGTCCGACGGACGACTCTGGGTTTGAGAAATGGTTTATCGAGATTGGTGTGGAAGAACTTTTTTTATTTATACATTTTTTACACCTTTTTCTCCCCGATTTTGTGACATCCAATTGGTACTTATGGTCTTGTTTCATCGTTGCAACTCCCCAACAGACCCGGGAGAGGCAAAGGTCGAGAGTCATGCATCCTTGACCTGCCAAGCCGCGCTGCTTCTTAACYCTGCTCGCTTAACCCAGYAGCKAGCTGCACCAATGTGTCGGAGGAAACACCATCCAACTGACGAACGAAGTTAGCTTGCAGGCGCCCGGCCCGCCACATGGAGTTTCTGGAGCACGATGAGCTAAGGACGATGAGCTTTTGCCTCTGCCTAGCTTCTTCCCATTGACTTTTTATTCTGAAACTCCCCAGTATTTGCCAATGTCAAGCATCCAAATCAAATTATATTTGTCACATGCTTCTTAAAAACAACCAGTGTAGACTAACAGTGAAATGCTTACTTACGGGCCCTTCTCAACAATGCAGTGAGAAATAATAGAAAAGTTAAACACCCAATAATGAATACACAATGAGTCTTGGCTATAGACACAGGGCACTAGTACCGAGTCGATGTGCAGGGGTACAAGGTAATTGAGGTAMATATGTGCATATAACTAGGAATAAKGTGACAACAGCGCACATAGCAACAGCGTATGTGATGAGTGCAAAAACGGTAAATGCAGATACACTGAACAAAAATATAAACGCAGCATGTAAAGTGTTGGCCCCCATGTTTCATGAGCTGAAATAAGAGATCCCAGAAATGTTCCAAATGCACACAAAGATTATTTCTCTCAAACTTTGTGCACAGATATGTTTACAAACCTGTTAGTGAGCGTTTGCCAAGATAATCCATTCACCTGACAGGTGTGGCATATCAAGAAGCTGATTATTACACAGGTGTACCTTGTGCTGGAGACAGAAAGCCACTCTAAAATMTGCAGTTTTGTCACAGCTGTCTTCAAYTGTTGAGGGAGTGTGCAATTGATATGCTGACTGCAGGAATGTCCACCAGTGCTGTTGCCAGAGAATTAAATGTTCATTTRTCTACCATAAGCCACCAATGTCGTWTTTGAAAATTTGCCAGTACGTCCAACCAGCCTCACAATCGCAAACCACATGTATGGCGTTGTGTGGGCGAGCGGTTGGRTAACGTCAACGTTGTGAACAGTGCCACATTGTGGCGATGAGATTATGGTATGGGCAGGCATAAGCTACGGACAATGAACACGATTGCATTTTATCGATTGCAATTTGAATGCACAGAGATACCGTGACGAGATCCTGAGTCTCATTGTCGTGCCATTCATCCGCTGCCATCACCTCATGTTTCAGCATGATAATGCCCGGCCCCATGTCGCAAGGATCTGTACACAATTCCTGGAAGCTGAAAAGGTCCCAGTTCTTTCATGGCCTGCATACTCACCAGACATACTGTACCCTCTATCTAGCGCCTTGGGGATGTCAAGCGGTTACCATACCAAGTTGTGATGCAGCCAGTCAAGATGCTCTCAATGGTGCAGCTGTAAAACCTTTTGAGGATCTGAGGGCCCATGCTAAAGCTTCTCCACCTCCTAAGAGGCATTGTRATGCCCTCTTCATACCCATACCATGATGTAGCCACCACCATGCTTGAAAATAAGGTGGGAGTTACTCAGTGACYTGTTGGATTTGCCCCAAACATAAGACTTTGCATTTAGGCCAAAAGGTGTATTCCTTTTTGCAGTATTACTTTAGTGCCTTGTTGCACACACGATGCATGTTTTGGAATATTTTTTTWACATTTTGTATATTTCTTTTCACTCTGTCATTTAGATCATTATTGTGGCGTCACTACAATGTTGTTGATCTGTCCTCAGCGCTCTCCCATCACAGCCATTTAACTCTGTAGTTGTTTACATTCACCAATGTCCGCATAACATCACTGAGCAGTTTCATTCCTGTCCTGCTGCTCAGTTCAGAAGGATGACTCTGTMTCATGTGTCTGGGTGGTTTCATACACGATCCACAGCATAATTATTAACTGGCCGTGCTTAAAGAAATATTCAATATCTGATTTTGTTATTGTTACCCATGTACCAATCACTGCCCTTCTTTATGAGGCATTCGAAGAGCTCCCTGGTCTTTGTTGTTGACTTGATATTCAATACTTGACGGAGGGATCTTTACAAATGGTATGTGTAATCAAGGACACTAACCACCCGGGCCACTACCTGTTCACCCCGCTTCCATCCAGAAGGCGTGGTCAGTACAGGTGCATCAAAGCTGGGACAGAGAGAAAGAAGCTGTTATTCAATCTCAAGGCCATCAGATTGTTAAACAGCCGCCACTAGCACAGAGAGGTGGCTGCCTACCTACAGACTTTAATAAATGCAACACTGGTCACTTTAATAAATGCAACACTGGTCACTTTAATAATTCCACTTTAAGAATGTTTACATATCTCGCGTTACTCATCTCATGTATACTGTATCATTCACTATCTATTGCGTCTTAGCCGCTCTGTCACTGCTCATCCATATATTTTATACTTATATATTCTTATCCCATTCCTTTACTAGATTGTGTGTAATAGGATTTGTTGTGGAATTGTTAGATATTACCTGTTAGATACTGCTAGGCTGTCGGGTCTCGAAGCATAAGCATTTCGCTACACATCTGCTAACCATGTGTATGTGACCAATATAATCTGATTTGTTTGGGGGACGGAGGAAGGGACATTCAAAAATCATGTCAACCCCTATTATTTCACACAGTGAGTCCATGTAACTTAAAATGTGATTTGTTAAGCCAAATGTGACTCTTGAATTTAGGSTTGCTTAAATAAATGGGCTCACTACTTATGCAATGACTATTTTACTTATCTATTACTTATCTTATCTATCTACTTTGACAGAGTTTTGTGTTGATTCAAATGACAATGAAATCCATTTTAATCCCACTTTGTAAGGCAATACATTTTGAACAAATCCAAGAGGTCTGAATACTTTTGCAAAGCACTGTATGTATGTACAAATATATGTATGCACAGGAGGTGGGGCAGATGGCCCAAGTTTTCATACCCATACTGAATACTATTCTGAGTATGAATAAATATAGACTTTGGCCCTGGATCTGCTTACTGCATTCCACACTTGCCAAGTTGCCAGTACATTTCTGGTAGCAGTGCATTCATCCCACACCTCTTTCTATATTCTAGGAATTGTCGGTGAGGCAGATGAAAATGGAGAGGATCATTATCTGTGGACTTACAAGAAATTGGAGATCGGCTTCAATGGCAACCGTATTGTCGATGTCAACCTGACAAGTGAAGGCAAAGTCAAGCTTGTGCCCAACACAAGAATTGCAATGTCGTACTCTGTAAGTATTTGCATTTTCTTGTCAGAGATGGGAAARGGGACTGGATTGTTCTATTATACACAGGGTTGAATACGTATTTTGAAGTGTGATGAAATTTTTCCACGAGCTTTATATTGTTTTACATAAAGTAAGGTCACCTATGTCGTCATCATCCATACGTGGCTCATTCGCCAAAGGAACAATTGAGTAAAACGTCTTTTTTTTTACCACAGGTAAAGTGGAAGAAGTCGGATGTGAAGTTTGAAGACAGATTTGACAAGTATCTTGATCCATCTTTTTTCCAACACCGAGTAAGTTTCTTCTCAGAAAAAGAATGCAATTTTGCACTGAACTACACAATACAGCCTGTTTGAACAATTCTCAAGGATGCCATGTTCTATAATCAAGCAGAAGAATCTAGGGAATGTGAATTTTCCATATTCCCCGTGGTGTGGTAATGAAACGAATGTTTTTCCCTTTAGATTCACTGGTTTTCCATCTTCAACTCCTTCATGATGGTCATCTTCTTGGTTGGCCTGGTGTCCATGATCCTGATGAGAACGCTAAGAAAAGACTATGCTCGATACAGCAAAGAGGAGGAAATGGATGACATGGTAACGTTTCATGGCCTCGGTAGCATTAATGACAGAAACTTACATTGAACAACATACACTTTCATATTTTGCTGTAATAGTTTAGGCTCCAGTGCTTCGTCTGATTTTGGCTAGCTGCATGTCCTTTCGTCTTTAATGTACCCCTGGCCCTTTCCCGCTTCTCCCTGCTGCAGGACAGGGACCTGGGGGATGAGTATGGATGGAAGCAGGTACATGGAGACGTGTTCCGGCCGTCCAGCCACCCCATGATTTTCTCCTCCCTTATTGGCTCTGGATGCCAGATCTTCTCGGTCTCTTTCATCGTCATCATCGTGGCCATGGTTGAGGATCTGTACACTGAGTAAGTGATGGGCGCCACCTGCAGATAGAAACCTAATAGTGTGTTTCTTCACTGCTGTCTAACGTGTGTGTGTGTGTGTGTGTGTACGCACAATGCGGCTTCCCATTTGTCTCTACAGGAGAGGATCCATGCTGAGCACAGCCATCTTTGTGTATGCTGCCACCTCTCCCGTCAATGGCTATTTTGGCGGAAGTTTGTATGCAAAACAAGGAGGTATGTAAGGGTTTTTCTTAAAAATAGAAACTCAGTTCCTACACAGCACAATTCGATTATTACTGCACTCTGCAAGGGCAGTTTTGCTGACCAGAATATTGTCACCTATGACATTTTCTMAACCTGAACATGGAGCTTGGGTTGTCAAACCATTGTTTGTGYTACCTGGTGTAGAATACTGTTTGAAACCTATTGACATGGGTATTGACAAATTAGGCTACATTGTTAGTGTGATTGTGTAAATAACACATGGTGCACCCTACATAACACATGGTGCACCCTTATGATAACTGATGATGTTTGATCCTATAGGCAGACGATGGATTAAACAGATGTTTATCGGGGCCTTCCTGATCCCTGCCATGGTGTGTGGGACAGCCTTCTTCATCAACTTCATCGCCATGTACTACCATGCCTCCCGAGCCATCCCCTTTGGCACCATGGTGAGTTTAGAGTGTCGACGCCCACTCCCTCCGCTTAGCCAACACCTGCCTAAACAACTAGCACATTTTCTCTCATAGAAATTGGCATGCCGATTTATTCCGTCTTCCTATTAGTGTGTATATCAAATTAACCAAAAAGTTTATTTTTGGAAATATTGTTTGCTCTRACTATGAAACCTTTCTCATGGATTCTACTATTGCATTTTGTTTTCAGGTGGCTGTTTGCTGRATTTGTTTGTTTGTTATCCTGCCACTCAACCTTGTGGGGACCATTCTGGGAAGAAACCTCTCTGGCCAGCCCAACTTTCCTTGTCGAGTCAATGCAGTGCCACGGCCAATCCCTGAGAAGAAATGGTAWCTATGACTCTGYTCTTTTTTGTACAGCATTACTTAATAATAGCCATGTATGTTTGACATTTGTTTTCATATTTTATTGGAGGCCCAAGTGCTGATATGGACTGTGTTTGCTCCTTGTATACCTCTGATTGTAGACTATTGGTGACACTCTGTTAGTGTTGGGGGTTGATTGTAAATTATCACATTTTACAGGTTCATGGAGCCAGCTGTCATTGTCTGTCTGGGAGGAATCCTTCCATTTGGTTCCATTTTCATTGAAATGTAAGTCCTGCCTCACTTTAACCTCACTATACTATAAACTCGATYCAGGTAACTACCAAAATAAAGYAAATACTTGAGTAGATTAGGGTTCTGGCAGCTCTTATGTTGTTGAATCAGGTGTGCCAGTTTAGGGTTAAAACAAAAATATGAAACATCTGGGGTGGGCACGAGGAGAGTGTTAGGAAACCCTGCCTTAGAGGGCAAGGTAAATGCCAATAAATACACAGCCATTCTGAGTGATCACKTTCAACCTATGGTGACTCATTTCTATCCTGATGAGAGTGGTCTCTTCCAGGATGACAATGCCCCCATCCACAGGGCACGAGTAGCCACTGAATAATTTGATGCGCCCGAAAACAACGTAAATCAGGGGTTTCAAACTCATTGCACTAGTGTCTGCTGGTTTRTGTTTTTTTCCTTTCAATTAAGCCCTAGACAACCAGGTGAGGGGAGTTCCTAACTAATCATCGAACTTAATTCATTAACCCAGTAAAACAAAAACCTGCACTCTCTCGCCCCTCTGTGGAATGAGTTTGACATYTGATGTAAACCATATGCTAGGGATCAACTAGCCAATTTTTGTATTGAGCGGATMGTCAGGGGGCCGGAACATAACTACAAATAATTTGTAGACTSTAAATTGACCGCAAGCAGCCCAAACGGATATAATATTTGACTGAAACATAATAATTTCACACCTTGCTTACGTTTTGGTTGGACGTCCACAATATATATTGTAATTATGCGTGGGAATACTTTGGAACAGATTTCCTAAATTAAAATCACCTGGAGCCGATTGATTTTAATTTTTATGTCCAACAATGTTATTGCGAAGAACTTCGGGGAGCCAAATAAAATCGTCCGCGGACGCCAGTTGGTGAACCCTGCCATATGCCAGGGCTGTCTCGGTCACCAGATCTCAACCCAATTGAACACTTATGAAAGATTCTGGAGCGGCGTCTGATTATGAATTTTCCACCACCATTAACAAAACAACAAATTGTATAGATTTTTCTTTTTGTATAAGAATGGTGGCACATCCTTCCAATAGAGTTCCAGACACTTGTAGAGTCTATGCTTAGGCACGTTGAAGATGTTTTGGTGGCCCAACGCCCTATTAAGACACTTTATGTTGGTGTTTCCTTTGTTTTGGTAGTTACCTGTATGTCTGCATTTAGCAGATCGATAATTCACCATATAAAACCTGTGCACGGCTGGAAGTGGAAATGCATTGTTTGCTTCTTATTCTCCAGGTACTTCATCTTCACTTCATTTTGGGCCTACAAGATCTACTACGTATACGGMTTCATGATGCTGGTCCTGGTTATCCTCTGCATTGTCACCGTGTGTGTCACAATTGTCTGCACTTACTTCCTCCTCAATGCTGAGGACTACAGATGGTGAGTTAAAGACAGAGCCAGCAATGTATGTACTTGTCTCTGCGATTTACATGAATCATTAATGAATTAAATGGATTAATTCCATTTATTAAATGGAGGGACCTTGTTGTGTGGGCCTTATACGCCACTTGGTGTGATTAGGCGTAAGTATAATTGCATGTCTAGCTGAAGAACTATGACACAGCTGAATTCAGGATTTTCCTGAATACAAAATGTACTGTAACACACTATCCTCAGGCTGGCTATGGTATCTGTGCTTTTTAATTTAAGTTCTCRGTGTTTTTTTTCTCCTCTCAGGCAATGGACAAGCTTTCTCTCTGCTGCATCCACTGCAGTTTATGTTTACATGTACTCCTTTTACTACTATTTCTTCAAAACAAAGTGAGTTCCAATATCATTTTTATGATATAAAATACATATTGTACACAACTGAAGTAAATCATCTGTTGACTGTAGAAAACCGACTAAAGCATTCTGTCATAGATTAGGGATGGGTGCTAGTACTCAATTCAAATACTCAATGTACAAATGAAACGGTTTAGCAGGTCAAATGTATAATCACTGACAGACTTCCCCTCTTAAGATGTGTTTATTGTTTGGACTATGTCAGGTGCAGTGAACATTTTTATTGAAATCATAAGTATATTTGCGCAATGAGCACTTTTTGTCTTTCAAATACATTGTTAGTTGTTTGGTTAGCTAGCTAGCTAATTTGAGCCATATTAGCATTAACATGAAATCAGTCAAAACACGACACGGTATCAAGAACTAGATGAAACTAGCTAAAACAAGTCACTTACGATTCCCCACAAGGCAGTTTCTTGTCATTGTTGGTAGATATCTGGCCATCCAGAATCACAACTCACGGACTTCACTGCCCCCATTGAAGCGTGTGAATCGTTTTCGCGWCGTTGTCAGCTAACCCATCTGAGGTTGGAATAATACTGTGAAATTGTGAAAATTCAGATCATGCCCATTTAGTGTAAGAGCTGTTTTGAAAAGACCACCTGAAATTTCAGCCTGCTGTGCGATGGAGTTTTGGCCAGCCTGGTGATAAGTTAATAGACTAATAAGAAAGAGTTCCAAACCTCTCTGCTAATAATAGCTAGTTTTCAGTTTTACCCGACCCACTCAGGTACCACTCCCAGACAGTCCTATCAAATTCTTGCTTGAGAAATTACTCTTTGCTAAGAATCTTTTTGTTTCCTTTCAAGATTTTTTTTGTATTGAAAACGATTACAATAAGATACTTGTTACACTGAAATGATTTGATATTGAGATCTGCGTTTGGACCTCAAGTTTTGTTTTCAGTTGTGTAATTGGATAGTATGCAGCCAACTTTTTGCCTTCAGCCTAACATGCGAGTACTCCAATATTTTCAGGAAAGTGCTCGAACATAGATTTTTTTTACCAAATGCCCATCCCTACATACAGTACTGTATGTGTATGAAAGAAGTTTCAGCAGTGTCTTCCTGTGTATTACTTCCGCTGACAATTGTTTTGTCCCATCTGTTTCAGGATGTATGGTCTGTTCCAGACGTCCTTTTACTTTGGCTACATGGCAGTGTTTAGTTCTTCTCTGGGAATTATGTGTGGTGAGTTCTACTTCTCTTTTCACAGCATCTGATTTGATCCGAGTATTGGAATTCTTATGATATTACAGTTTAGGCTTTGGAGGTTATTCCGTAAACGCAATAATCTTTATATGTAGCTCAGAGAGTGGCAAACATACATGGTTATTGATGCAATGACACATTACAACAATATCTTTTGTAGGAGCTGTTGGGTATGTGGGAACAAGTGCCTTCGTGAGGAAGATCTACACAAATGTGAAAATTGACTAGGACAGATGCAAGGGATCCACAGATAAGCTGACGCTTTCCCCAACATTTTTTTTTGTTGTTTTTTTGCGGTATCTCACTTTGTACAAATGTAGTTCTCCCTTTTCTGAATGAATTTGAATGTTGCAAAACAAAGATTGTAACAAGAGCAAAACTGCGGGGGAAAGAAAATTCTAACAGGTTCTGTTTTTATCAATTGCATTCAACCCAACGTTCTGAAGCAGATGCCGTTCCAAGATGGCATGGCTTCCCCTTTCCAATCCAGTCCCACCCACCACCAGAGAACATAAAGATCTTTATTATGGAATAGTCTAGCTCTCTTCAGTGAAGAGGCCATATCGAAAGCCTTTGTTCTATTGTATTAGAATATCGGAGAGTTGGGTTTGCGTCCATGCTCTGACCTTGATTCTATTTTGTATTACTGTCACTCAGAATTCCATTGTATTATTGTATTCTGACTTCCACATTCATTTTTACTAGCTACACTAGACACTGAACATATACTGGATGTTATACTAACTTATCAGAGTTAGAACCATTCCCATATTTTGACTATCTAATTTCCAAATACAGTAGTTTAAAATCAACCAACCAAGATAAATATTTTAGGTCTGCTGTAGTTTGCTGTACAGATGGGGGGGYAAAACATTTGCGGAAGGAACGAGTGATCAACAGTTGGTTTTGAAGTACAGTATAAATGACAGATTGTTTTTAAATGGATGTTTGATGTGATTCAATTTCCCACTTAGGCTTATGTTTTCTTAATGTTTGGGTTTGAATGAAGTCTACTTGTAAAGATAATATATGGATAGGGGGAAAAAAGTGTATATAACCTTAATAATGTAACTTTAGATGTAGATCTCAAATGTATTTTGGTTGTACAGATTTACTACAGGGTTTTTTTGGGGGCTTTTTTTAAATCATTCGTTTATAAACAAAAATATATATTTTGTTTTTTTTTCTGTTTTGGTGCTTGGGATGGGGCGGGTGGTGCTGTTATCTTGCCTGAAATTGCATGAAGTTTCCATCGAAACATATGCTTATCAAATTCCATTTTGTTTGGCCATTCGTTATATCTACATTTCTTTCACTTTCCCTGGTTGTGGACATCTCATGTAGCAGTCTCAAATTCAAAGAAGTGTGTGCTGGCTGCTTGCCAAAGAGTGAGATGACGGAAAACTGACTGTTTATTTGGTTTGATGTATGCTTTAAACAGCTCTCCATTCTTTGGTCAGCCATGTCTCTCACGTTTATCTTTGGTTTTCATAACCTGAAACATTGTGAATGTCAGACGAAATGAGGCAATAGTGCTAGTTTCCACAGAAGTGACATTTATGTACACTTAACTAGGTGTGTTCATAGCTACATACAGTGCTGCAGTGTTTTAAAACCTTTTTGTTGTTGCTGTAAATACAGTATGTACCTTAAATGTATGAGAAGTGGCAATACCTTTCTCATTTCCAATACTGAAGTTGATTTTTGGCACCTCATGTTGTGTACTATATGTCAAGACATTTTAAACCTGCATATATTAACTTGCTGTAAAAAATGAACAAAATAAACATCTTTATGTACAGGGGTTATACGGGCATGGTTTGTATATGGTTACATTGTCTGGCTTATACATTTTGTAACTGATTCCTTTCTTTTTTTCAACTATCCAAGACCAGAAGCAATATTCTTTGAACACTGTTTTGGGAAAATACAATCTTTGTGTATGATCACACTTTTTAAATCGGTAGAATAAACTGTTGTGCTGGCTGCTTTTCCCTTTCCTTATTTTGACATTGTCAGACCTCAATCTCTTTACAATATTCATTTACATGCTCTTTTCAATTTTAGAACCATTKAAATAATGCAAACACATGTAGGCTCAATACTTGCAATGTGATGAAAGGGAAACTTTATTACATTAAGTTCATGAAGCTAGCTAACAGGATGAAATGTTTCAACTCCGACAACTTTCAAGTCTTTTTTTCTGATTGCTTTGAACACAAATGCAGCTTTTTTAAAATCTAAACCTAATGGAAAATTGTTGGTATATCTATTCAGTGTTTTCTTTTCCAGTTGTGGATAATTTATTGAATATTAAGCTGTGAAGTAAGTGCGAGTCCACTAGTCGTTGACCTTCTCAAAGTACTCCTTTGAACCTTCGGGAGTTGGCTTGATCTGAAAAAGAAGAACTGATGAGACCAAGACTTTGCTACAAATTTTTTGCCGCTTGTATTTATTTCAGATGTCTGAGGGCCTGGCGGGGTAGTGAAAGAGGGCGTGAAGGGGAGTGGCCTCACCGTAGGAGAGTCAGGGGTCCAGCTAGCAGGGCACACTTCACCGTGAGTCTCCACAAACTGGAAGGCCCTCACCAGACGCAGGGTCTCATCCACAGAGCGGCCCACTGGCAGGTCGTTGACGCTCATGTGCTTCACCACCCCATTTGGATCAATGATAAACAGTCCCCTAATGGACAAACAGACAACTACTCAATGTCAGGGAAGAAATCCATATATACAATGTCTAAAATTCAATGTTGATTTACTCGAGGCAGTTTATGGTCTGAATATGTATTTACAGTTGGTTATTAAAACTCATTTTTCAATCACTCCACAAATTTCTTGTTAAACTATAGTTTTGGCAAGTTGGTTAGGACATCTACTTTGTGCATGACAAGTAATTTTTCCAACAGTTGTTTACAGACAGATTATTTCACTCTATCAATTCCAGTGGGCCAGAAGTTTACATACACTAAGTTGACTGTGCCTTAAACAGCTTGGAAAATTGCAGAAAATGATGTCATGGCTTTATAAGCTTCTGATAGGCTAATTGACGTCAGTTGGAGGTGTACCTGTGGATGTATTTCAAGGCCTACCTTCAAACTCAGTGCCTCTGCTTGACATCATGGGGATATCAGCCAAGACCTCAGAAAAAAAAATGTAGACCACGGGTCTAGTTCATCCTTGGGAGCAATTTCCAAACGACTAAAGGTACCACGTTCATCTGTACAAACAATAATACGCAAGTATAAACACCATGGGACCACGCAGCCATCATACCGCTCAGGAAGGAGACGCCTTCTGTCTCCTAGAGATGAACGTACTTTGGTGCGAAAAGTGCAAATCAATCCCAGAACAACAGCAAAGGACCTGGTGAAGATGCTGGAGGAAACAGGTACAAAAGTATCTATATCCAGAGTAAAAACCGAGTCCTATATCGACATAACCTGAAAGGCCGCTCAGCAAGGAAGAAGCCACTGCTCCAAAACCGCAATAAAAAAGARTACGGTTTGCAACTGCACATGGGGACAAAGATGGTACTTTTTGGAGAAATGTCCTCTAGTCTGATGAAACAAAAATAGAACTGTTTGGCCATAATGACCATTGTTATGTTTGGAGGGAAAAAGGGGGAGGCTTGCAAGCCGAAGAACACCATCCCAACCGTGAAGCACAGCTGTGGCAGCATGTTCTGGGGGTGCTTCACAAAATAGATGGCATCATGAGGATGGAAAATTATGTGGATAGATTGAAGCAACAGCTCAAGACATCAGTCAGGAAGTTAATGCTTGGTCACAAATGGGTCTTCAAAATGGACAATGACCCAAAGCATACTTCCAAGGTTGTGGCAAAATGGCTTAAGGACAACAAAGTCAAGGTATTGGAGTGGCCATCACAAAGCTCTGACCTCAATCCCATAGAAAATCTGTGGGCAGAACTGAAAAAGCGTGTGCGAGCAAGGAGGCCTACAAACCTGACTCAGTTACACCAGCTCTGTCAGGAGGAATGGGCCAAAATACACCCAGCTTATTGTGGGAAGCTTGTGGAAGGCTACCCAAAATGTTTGATCGAAGTTAAACAATTTAAAGGCAATGGTACCAAATACTAATTGAGTGTATGTAAACTTGTGACCCACTGGGAATGTGATGAAAGAAAGAAATAATAAATCATTCTCTCTACTATTATTCTGACATTTCACATTCTTAAAATATTCTAACTGACCCAAAACAGGGAATTTTTACTAGGATTAAATGTCAGGAATTGTGAAAAACTGAGTTGAAATGTATTTGGCTTAGGTGTATGTAAACTTCCGACTTCAACTGTGACATGAACACATCTTATACACTACAGTGCATTTGGAAAGTACTCAGACCCCTTGACTTTGTTACATTACAGCCTTATTGTAAAATGGATTAAATTATTTCTCATTAATCTACACACAATACCCCATAATGACAAAGCTAAAACAGGTTTTTAGAAATGTTTGTGAATGTATTAAAAATAAAAAACAAATAACATATTTACATAAGTATTCAGACCCTTTGCTATGAGACTRGAAATTGAGCTCAGGTGAATCCTGTTTCCATTGATCATCCTTGAGATGTTTTTACAACTTCATTGGAGTCCACCTGTTATAAATTAAATTAARGGGACATGATTTTGAAAAGGCACACAKCTGTCTATATAAGGTCCCAGAGTTGAAGGTCCCCAAGAACACAGTGGCCTCCATCATTCTTAAATGGAAGAYGTTTAGAACCACCAAGACTCTTCCTAGAGCAATCGGGGGAGAAGGGCCTTGGTRAGGGAGGTGACCAAGAACCCAATGGTCACTGACAGAGTTCCTCTGGAGATGGGAGAACCTTCCAGAAGGACAACGATCTCTGCAGCACTCCACCAATCAGGCCTTTATGGTAGATTGGCCAGATGGAAACCACTCCTCAGTAAAAGGCACATGACAACCCATTTGGAGTTTGACAAAAGGCACCTAAAAAGGACTCAGACCATGAGAAACAAGATTCTCTGATCTGATGAAACCAAAATTGAATMATTTGGCCTGAATGCCAAGTMTCATGTCTGGAGGAAACCTGGCACCATCCCTACGGTGAAGCATGGTGGTGGTGGCATCATGCTGTGGGGATGTTTTTCAGCGGCAGGGACTGCGAGACTAMTCAGGATCGTACAGAGATCCTTAATGAAAACCTGCTCCAGAGCGCTCAGGACATCAGACTGGGGCGAAGGTTCACCTTCCAACAGGTCAACGACCCTAAGCACACAGCCAAGGCAAAGCAGGAGTGGCTTCAGGATAAGTCTCTGAATGTCCTTGAGTGGCCCAGCCATAGCCCGGACTTGAACCCGATAGAACATCTCTGGAAAAACCTGAAAATAGCTGTGCAGCGACGCTCCCCATCCAACCTYACAGAGKTTGASAGGATCTGCAGAGAASAATGGGAGAAAATCCCAAATACAGGWMTGCAAAGCTTGTAGCGTCATTCCCAAGAAGACCCGAGTCTGTAATCGCTGCCAAAGGTGCTTCAACAAAGTACTGAATAAAGGGTCTGAATACTTATGTAAATATGATATTTACATTTTTTTTGTTGTAATAAAGTTGCTAAAATTTTGAAAAAACTGTCTTTGCTTTGTCATTATGGGGTATTGTATGTAGTAGATCGATGAGGGGGAAAAAGCAATTTAATCCATTTTAGATTAAGGCTGTAACGTAACAAGATGTGGAAAAATTGACGGGGTCAGAATACTTCCCGAATGCACTGTATATTGGGAACAGGGTGCCGTTTGGGAGGCACCCATAGTTACTGTACCTCAGTGCAATGCCAGGGCCCTCCAGAAGTACACCATAGTCTCTGGACACCTGTTTGTTGAGGTCTGCRAGCAGGGGGATGTGGATTTRACCCAAACCTCCAGCCTGAGAATAAGACGCCATGACAAATGATTAGCATGCAGCCACACTGTCTGTATAATAATACTATATGGGATTTAAAGCATCTTTCAAAAAAAACAAGGACACTGTAGAGCAAAGAGTGTAAAAAAACTTTTTAAAAAAGGGATAAAACAATTCAAATTGAAYTAAAAGCTACTTAGCTTAAGCTAGGGCTGAGTAAGGGGGKYYGSWAAGTTGAGGGGAAAGCCAGACTGAACAGGTGGGTTCTGAAGCTGGTTTTGAAAGTGGTGATGGAGTCAGAGTTGCAGATGGCAGAGTTCCAGAGTTTGAGGGCAGTGGAGCTGAATGCCCAGTCCCCCATTGTCTTGTCTTTGGGGTGGTGAGTAGTCCAGAGTCAGAGGAGCAAAGACAGTGGGAGGGAGTGTGTGTGTGGAGGAGGTCAGAAAGTTATGGAGGGCCTTGTAGGTGAGCAGTAGGATCTATTGGTACAGTGCCTGTCTAATAGTACAATTTCAGCCTATTTTGGTGGGATGGAGTTTTGGCCTGCCTCCMGCAGTAAATTAGTTAATAGACAAGAGGGTTCCAAACCTCTCTGCCAATAACAGCTATTTTTCAGTTTTCCCCTCCCACCCAGACAGTCCTAGCAAAATTCTTGCTTGAGAAATTMCTCTTTGCTAAGAAGCTCTTTTGGTTTATTTTTGATCATTTTAATTGAAAACAATCACAGTACTTAATTATTACTTGATATTGAGATAGAAATAGCTGCATTGGACCTTTAAGTTCAAAGACACACCAGAATGGCWTTACAAGAGGTGTCGAGTGTTCCTGAGTGGTCCAGTCTCCAATTTGACTTCAATTTGCTTGAAAATCAGAGACAAGTTTTGAATATTGCTGTGCATTAATGATTCCCAATCAAATTTACAGAACTTGTGCAAATTTMACAAAAACAATGGATAAATGTTGCCCTAAGTGTTSTGCAAAGTTGGCATAATCGTATTAAAAATGATTCACATCTGTAATGGCTGACAAAGGCACTTCCACCAAGTATTAGCTCTACGGTGTGAAGACATCTTATGTTTTTAAATGTTTCATTAATTAGAAACAAAAAAATATATACGTATTCCTTTTTAGATTGAATTTTAAGGCAGCAAAAATGTGAAYACTSTGCAAGGGGTGTGTTGACTTTCACTAGCGGCTGTATGTATATAGAATAATGGTAAGTCTATGTACACCAACTGTACCTTGCGTGGGGTGTTTATCCATGCCAGGTGGGTGAAGTGAGAGTCCACTGACACGCCCACCACTTCACAGTTGATGTCATGGAACTCGCTGGCCTTGTCACTGAACGAGATGATCTCTGTCGGGCAAACAAATGTGCTGTAAGGAGACAAAGAAATGTTTTTAAAAAACATATATAGAATGTCACATCCACAATCTCTTGCTTAGGTATCTGTAGTGCAAATAGAATAGGCCTCTAAATAATTCCTTAAATTCTGAAGATGAATAAAGTCACAGATTGTGTACACCACATGCAGCTAATCAAAGCAATCCATTCCTGTCCAGAGGAATAGCAATACTCACAAATCGAGCGGGTAGAAGAAAAGAACCAGGTATTTGCCCTTAAAGTCATCTAGGCCCATCTCCTTAAACTCGCCATTGTGGACAGCTGTAGCTTTAAAATGTGGTGCATGTTGAGTGACAGCTGGAGCCCACTTAGCAGTACCTATTGGGAGAAAGATATTAAATGAATAACMTTGATTCTATATTTACATCACAATGACAAGAAGTGCATCTGTCTCTCACTTTGATCAACTTCATTCCCTGTCCTGAAGGTCTACAGTCAATACCTACTGGTGGATAAACAGGCTTTCTGCAGTGCAGGASGGGTGAGAATTCTTGAGGCCTTGCTCACTGAAGTTCCATGTGGCAAAGCTGCTTTCAGTCCTCCAGATGCAACTATTACCTTGATGTGAGCAGTGTTCATTTCATCAACAAAAATGGATTAAAATATCTGTCYAACATGTATTTTTTATGTGGCAATTGACGAGACTGACTAAATAAATATATAACTGAACTAAAATTATTTTAATTTCAGTTGACTAAAAAGAGATGAAATTATCTCTGTGGCTAAAATCGGACTACTAAATGGACTGGACATGAGCTTTTGGAGAGATTGAGAGCTTTTCTGTAATAAGTAATAAGGTGACTCTCTTGTTTCCCCGTAGCTAACCAGTCACCACCAGCCTTCTAGTTAGATACCCTTTGCCTGGTTAAGAAACACATGTCTCTTTACGAAATTAAAAACAATAGCAGCATTGAGTTTAATAGTAAAACAACAATAAGATAACGTATATATTTTTCTCTCACTTGAGGATAGAAAAGTAGGCTGTCTTTTCATTTGTAGTCTCGCTCAACCCTCCCACTTTCCCCACTGCATTTTATAACAAGGTTATGTAGTCAATATAGCCTCTTTTCCTCAGAGAAAACGTATTGATTCTAGCCCTTACCATAAAAAGATTTAACTCATAATACATGCGCTATGTTTTTTTCTATCGTGCATTGGCCAGCAGCATTTTACATTCATAAAGCATATCGCGGGCCGTTCTAAAACTAGGCTACTTGCGGGCAAAACCGTTAACCATTTGTTTAGGCTACACCTTTTTCAATCGTGTTACCTCATTAGTTAGCTATAGCTAACAACCTGGGGGCGCGTTCAGAAGGACGCAAGGTTTTGGAACGTTCAGATTGAAATATGCTATGTAGAACAAACATGCCTCTCTGACATGTTGAAAAGGGAATAACGTCTGCTCTATTCATGGCATTTCTATCTGCAACGTTCGAGAACGTTTTGCAACTGAGCATGGCCCTGGTAACATTACCAGTAGCCTATATGCAAATACTTGGTGGCACATAAAGAAAGGGAAAGGGATAGCAAACAATTTGACTAAATTCTTCTTGCCACTACGCTACATCTGACTGGGTAGATAATTTTATTTTGAGTTAATGTGGACTCAGTGACATAGACAGTCCACAGACTTGAGCACTTGGACCAGGACTCGAGCCCTGTTACTCAGACTTCAGCCATTGGTACTTGTGACTCAAGATTTAGTGACTTGACTGACTGCATCACTGAGCGAACAGTCATTAGCTCCCGTTCTACTTTTGGACATCAATGTGGCTGCGGTMTCTGTCGACCGTTGATAACAACGGCAAAGCGACCGAGTGACGGATCTGGTGATTGTGCTACACGTCTGTTTGTTTTGTATGTAATATTTATGTGGGCTGAATTAGGAATTTACATGGCCAGATAATTGTTATACTGTTTATGATTTGTATATGTCTGCTGTTGGGAAGAGAATAGGATGTTATGCAGAAAAATATGTTGGTAGGACAAGGCGATGTATGTTTGTGCACATGGAAGTCAGTGATTACAGTGCCTTCAGAAAGTTCACACCCCTTGACTTTTTCCACCTTTTGTTGTGTTACAAAGTGGCATTAAAATCGATTTGTCGATTTTTGTTAACGATTTACACAAAATACTGTAATGTCAAAGTGGCAGAAAAATGTGAACATTTGTAAAACACTAATATATCTTTATTACATAAGTATTCAATCAATCAAGTTTATTTTATATAGCCCTTCGTACATCAGCTAATATCTCGAAGTGCTGTACAAAAAACCCAGCCTAAAACCCCAAACAGCAAGCAATGCAGGTGTAGAAGCACGGTGGCTAGGAAAAACTCCCTAGAAAGGCCAAAACCTAGGAAGAAACCTAGAGAGGAACCAGGCTATGAGGGGTGGCCAGTCCTCTTCTGGCTGTGCCGGGTGGAGATTATAACAGAACATGGCCAAGATGTTCAAAATGTAGTATTCAACCCCAGGTCGTATTCAACCCCAGGTCGAACATGTTACAATCACCTTTGGAAGTGATTACAGCTGTAAACTGGGTACATTTCTAAGAGCTTTCCACACCTGGATTGCGCAACATTTGCCCATTTTTATTTCAAAATTCTTCAAGTTCTGTCAAATTGGTTGTTGATCTTTGCTAGACAACCATTTTCAGGTCTTGCAATATATTTCCAAGTAGATTTAAGTACGGAGAAAATATGGAAAGTTGTACTCAGTAATGTGTTGTATTGGATTTGCCCCAAACGTAACCATTTTATTCAAGACAAAAAGTGAATTGCTTTGCCAATTTCTTTTTGCAGTATTGCTTTAGTGCCTTGTTGCAAACAGGATACATGTTTTGGAATATTTTTATTATGTACAAGCTTATTTCTTTTCACACTGTCAATTAGGTTAGTATTGTGGAGTAACTAAAATGTTGTTGATCCATACTCAGCTTTCTCCTATCACAGCCATTAAACTGTTTTAAAGTCACCATTGGCCTCATGGTGAAATCCCTGAGTAGTTTCCTTCCTCTCCGGCAACTGATTTAGGAAAGAAGTCTGTGTCTTTGTAGTGACTGGCTGTATTGATACACCATCCAAAGTTTAATTACACTTAAAATATTAACCCAACATGTAAAGTGTTGGTCCCATGTTTCATGAGCTGAAATAAAAGATCCCATWAATTTTCCATACACACAGAAAGCTTATTTCTCTCAAATTGGGAACAAATTCGTTTACATCCCTGTTAGTGAGCATTTCTCCTTTGCCAAGATAATCCATCCACCTGACAGGTTTGGCATATCAAGAAGCTGATTAAACGGCATGATCATTACACAGGTGCACCTTGTGCTGGGGACAATAAAGGGCCACTTTAAAATGTGCAGTTGTGTCACACAACACAATGCCACAGATGTCTCAAGTTGAGGGAGCATGCAATGGCATGCTGACTGTAGAAATGTCCACCAGAGCTGATGCCAGAAAATGTAATGTTAATTTCTCTAACATAAGCCGCCTTCAACATTMTTTTCGGACACGCAGACCACGTGTATGGCATCGTGTGGACGAGCGGATAACATTCCACAATCAACTGCCTGATCAACGGTATGCAAGGAATAAGTCGCTATGCATGAGGAAAATGGTGGACACACCAGATACTGACTGGTTTTCTGAGCCACACCCATATTTTTCTTTTTTTAAAGATGCAACCAACAGATGCATATCTGTGTTCTCAGTAATGTAAAATACATAGATTAGGGCCTAATGAATTTATTTCAATTGACTGATTTCCTTATTTGAACTGTAACTCAGTAAAATCTTTGAAATTGTCGCATTTTATATTTTTGTTCAATATAATAACTTCACCATGCTCAAAGCGATTTAGAATGTCTGCTTTTATATTTTTACCCATCTACCAATAGGTGCCCTTCCTTGAGAGGCATTGGAAAACCTCCCTTGTCTTTCTGGTTGAATATGTGTTTGAAATTCAATGCTCGACTGAGGGACCTTACAGATAATTGTATGTGTGGGGTACAGAGATTAGGTAGTCATTAAAAAATTATTGCACACAGAGTGAGTCCATGCAACTTATTATATGACTTGTTAAGCAAATGTTTACTCCTGAATTTATTAAGACTTGCCATAACAAAGTGGTTGAATACTTATTGACTTAAGACATTTCAGATTCATTTTTATTCATTTGTACAAATTTAATAAACATAATTCCACATTGACATTATGGGGTATTGTGTGAAGGCCAGTGACAAAAAAAAATCTGAATTTAATCCATTTTAAATTCAGGCTGTAACACAACAAAATGTGGAAAAAGTAAAGYGATGTGAATACTTTATGAAGGCACTGTATGTTTACTATAGGTTAATGAGGCAATACAAATGTGATGTGAAAATGTGACAAAAACTAAAGCGCATTTAGTTGACTAAAATGGCCCACTGTTTGTGATTTTGAAAATACCTAGACTAAATCATTATTCAAATGACAAAAATGGCCCTAAGACTTAACGATATATTGGTCAAATCGACTAAGACTATAGACTAAATAACATTTGTTTTAAAAGAGTGCCAAAATGAACACTGACGTTAAAGAGGGCAAGAGAGATACATTGCACATCGTGACAACTGTTATTGGCGCTGAAGAGCATTAGACACTTACTATAACAAATGATTGCATATTTAGAGTTTTTACTTAATTTGGCATTAGCTGCTAAGCCTTTGAGCAAAGGGATTTGTTCTGAAGACGGTCACGCAGTTACAGTGACGTTYCCGTCAAGCTCTCAGATGAGACTCATCGCAACTATTCTTACAATTGGCATTGTCAATTTATATAGCTACAACGAAATTATAAATTGCCATTATACAGTTTGCATTTCAATGCAGCACACTACTACTGGTAACATAAACATATATTTCTAAATGAACTTACAGAGGTCTTTAGTAGTCTCCCAACGGTGGCTGCCATTTTGTATTATGACGTTGTTTTCGGCGTCATACAAATCTTTTGCGCAGGTAGGCTGCGTAATGGCACTTAACTTATGTAGCTAGGTAAAACACATTTGCAATCCCTTGTAAAATTGGCTTTTTCAATATGTATATATATATATATAAAGAAACCCAGTTTCTGCAAATGTCTTGATTTTCTTGATCACGCTTGGCTATCTGCACAGCGCTCAGCTCGCAGGCTCTCGTGAACATGGCAAACAAACCCCTGCCATGTGAGCTTCTTCTTCTTCTTCTTTTATTAGGTTTAACGGTGGTTGGCATTCAATAAATGTTGCAWTACCGCCACCTACTAGACTGGAATATAATCCCTTATATTTTGCTTTAAAAACATTTTTTACAAATAAAATAAATCAACAAATACACTACCATCTAACCCTTCACTCACTAAAAACCCACCATCCTACTCCACTATTTAAATCTCTCTAGTCATACTTCAGGCCAACAGCCTGAAAGGACGGGACACCACCACTCAACACACCCTGTAACTCTTCTGACATCAAGTTTCATACACCCAAATACCTCTGCAGCTGCCACCACAACCAAAATGTTCTGCGACTTACATTCCATCCATGCAGTACAGTTGATAATCATTGCTATAAAATGCAAACAATCCAATGTTAGTGAAGCATATAGCACCTGTTGGCCTATAGCGTAGTGGTTKGAGCGTTGGGCCAGTAACTGAAGGGTTGCTGGATCGAATCCCTGAGCTACAAGGTAAAAATCTGTCGTTCTGGCCATGAGCAAGGCAGTTAACCCATTGTTCCCTGGGTGCTGTGGATGTTGATTAAGGCAGCCCCTGCACCACTCTGATTCAGAGGGGTTGGGTTAAATGCTGAAGACACATTTCAGTTGAAGGCATTTAGTTGTACAACTGACTAGGTATCCCTTTCCCTCTGTACTGGTACAGATCTATTACTCACACCACTCCCCCTGGGATCCCTTGACCCATCTTCTTCCACTTTCTTCACTGCCTCAGCATTTGACAACTTCTGCACTACTCTAACCCTGGAAACCTCAACCTGCCTCTCTCGCACTGGACATTTCTGATCCCCAGCCCCATGGGCACCCCTACAATTAACACATACCTCTACTTTCCAAAATGCTACACATTCCTTTGTKTTGTGCCCTTCTGCACAATTCTCACACCTAGGAACCACACTGCTGCCACATGCCCATAAGCTAACATCACTTTATCGAGCAAATACTCAAATTCAAAACTCAAAAGAACAGGCAACGACTCTTCTGTTTCACCACTAACACCACCCTGTCTGCGTCGCACCAACCGATGAGAATCACAAACACCGGGGATCTTCCCATTCAGTCAACTTTCCCATTTACCGCTACCCCAGTAATCACTCCTTTCAATGGCACCCTTTTCTTGAGAGCAAAACAATTCACATATCTTCAAATCAAATTTTATTTGTCACATGCGCCGAATACAACAGGTGTACAGTGAAATGCTTACTTACAAGACCATAACCAACAATGCTTTAAGAAGTTAAGKTAAATAAATAGATAAGTGTTAAGTAAAAAATAGAAAATAAAAAATAAAAGTAACAAATAATTCAACAGCAGCAGTAAAATAACAGTGAGGCTATATACAGAGGGTACTGGTACAGAGTCAATGTGCGGGGGCACCGGTTAGTAGAGMTAACTGATGTAATATGTACATGTAGGTAGAGTTAATGTGACTATGTTAATGTGACTATAGATTATAAACAAAGAGTAGCAGCAGCGTAAAAGAGGGGTCTGGGTAGCCCTTTTATTAGCTGTTCAGGAGTCTTATGGSTTGGGGGTAGAAGCTGTTAATTAAGAAGCCTTTTGTAGCAGAGAGAACAGTCTATGACTAGGGTGGCTGGAGTCTTTGACAATTTTTAGGGCCTTCCTTTGACACCGCCTGATATAGAGGTCCTGGATGGCAGGAAGCTTGGCCCCAGTGATGCACAAAGGTTCGTCATCAATGCGTCATTCGTTTAACGCGGAGCACCTGCTCCCTCTGACCAGCAGAAACACAAACAATTAGATGTCAGCCACGGTTGTCAGTTGTGATTAGAATTGTGTCACTGAAGGAGAAGCCCCACATAAAGGAAKATTTTATGGGGMTTTTGGAGGCAGAGGAGTCCACAGTCCAACATTTGGCATTCCTGATTCTCAAAAGATTAGAGGAGCTAAAAATTCCTTTTCAGGACTGCAGAGGACAGTCTTGTGATAATGGGGCCAACATGAGAGGCAAAAACAAAGGTGTCCAAGCCAGACTCCTGGAAATGAATCCATTTGTGCCACATTGAACCTGGTTGTGGCTGATGCTGCTAAAAGTTCTGTCGATGTCACAGGTTACTTTGGCATCTTACACAAGCTGTAKATCTTGTTCTCAGCCTCCACACATCAATGGGCCATCCTGAAAAAACATGTGGATGTCACTTTGAAGATGTGGACTGAGACAAGGTGGGAGAGTAAAGCTAAGAGTGTCGAGCCACTGAGGTATCAGGCAGCAGCGGTGAGAGAGTCGCTGATTGAGGTGYGAGATCAAACCAAAGACCCTTTGATGAAGATTGAGGCCCAGTCCTTGTCAGAGGAGGTGGGATCATACCGCTTCAGCATCTTTACAGTGGTGTGGTATGACATCTTGAGCCAGATCCAACATGTGAGCAAGCTGATGCAGTCTCCCAGTATGCATGTGGATGTTGCAGTCAGTCWTCTCAGAAAGACAGAGAGAGGTCTCAGCAACTACAGGGCAWCAGGCTTTARGGCTGCACAAACGRCAGCCAAGGATATTTGCGAGGGTATGAATGTAGCGGCCGTTCTACAACAAAAACGTCTGAGGTCCACAAAGCGACACTTTTCATAAGAATCATTTGATGAGCCTTTGAGTGATGGCCTGAAGAAGCTGGAGGTGACATTTTTCAATGTCGTTGTTGATGCTGTAACCTCAGCCCTTCAGGAAAGATTTTCCACGTTGGAAAATGTGGGAGAGAAGTTTGGAGCGTTGTCAACCTTCCAACGTCTCTCAAATGAGGAGCTGACAGAACAATGTGAGGCCCTTAGTATGACACTGCACTATAAAGAACACTCAGACTTAGATGGCAGAGAGCTTGCACAGGAACTGAAGAACTTTCCTGARTTGCCATCGAAGACCATGACCCTGCTTGAGCTGCTGATATTTATACATGAAAGGGAGCTCTCAGAAATGTATCCAAATTTGTGGACTGCTCTCTGAATTTGTCCTACTCTTCCAGTGACCGTAGCTGAAGCAGAGAGGAGCTTTTCAAAGCTGAAGCTCATCAAACCCTATCTGAGGTCCACCATGTCACAGGAACGCCTTAGTGGCCTTGCTGTCATCAGTATTAACCATGCAATTGCTGGGCAGATTTCTTATGATGATGTAATTGATGGCTTTGCATCAAGGAAGGCAAGAAAGGTCAGGGTTTAGATGGCAGTTGTGCAATTTAGTTTGTGTGTTTCTTGTTTGAAGTGCAATAGTGTAATAATCAGGTTCTCTGCTTTATAAGTGTGTTATTCTATTTGTGTATTTGTTTGATATAGGATTTGTGCAATTTAGTTTTATTTGTGTGTTTTTTGTTAGCAATAGTGTAATAGTGTAATAATTAAATTATCTTTTTTATTTGTATTTATATACTATAATTTGTTTCTATTTGTTTTTGTTACTTATTTTTGATATTTATGAGTTTTCAGGTCCGATGTTTTTCAGGTCCGTATTACCAATTCCCCTCTAAGGTAAGTGCATAGGATTTGAAATACTGTATGAAGTAAGTCTGATCTGGGACATATGGGTACCGTTACAAAGAATGATCAAAATAGCAATTTTAGATTAAACATTATAATGATCTCTGTAATTGTATATATTTTTGTATATATCTTTATATTTATATCGTTTTAAATGTTAATTTTTTGTGTTGTTCCAACACAAATATATGGCTCCGTGGGGTTCCCCCAAGCTAGAACCGCGACTGACTCTGGGKGGTCCTCATGAGAGCCAGTTTCATCAGCGCTTGGTGGTTTTTGCAACTGCACTTCAAGAAACTTTCAAAATTCTTTACATTTTCCAGATTGACTGACCTTCATGTCTTCAAGTAATGATGGACTGTCGTTTCTCTTTGTTTATTTGAGCTGTTCTTGCCATAATATGGACTTGGTCTTTTACCAAATAGGGCTATCTTCTGTATACCACCCCTGGATTGTCACAACACAACCAATTGGCTCGAATACATAAAGAAGGAAAGAAATTCCACAAATTAACAAGGCACACCTGTTAATTGAAATGCATTCCAGGTGATTACCTCATAAAGCTGGTTGAGAGAATGCRAAGAGTGTGCAAAGGGTGGCTACTTTGAAGAATCTCAAATATAACATATATTTTGATTTGTTTAGCACTTTTTTGGTTACTACATGATTCTATATGTGTTATTTCATCATTTTGATGTTGTCACTATTATTCTACAATGTAGAAAATAGTAAAGATAAGGAAAAACCCTTGAATGAYWAGGTGTGTCCAAACTCTTGACTGGTATCGTAGGACATTCATAAAATTCAATTTCATGCAACACTGTAGACTACACCTCATTAAGCACAGACCGACATCTTTTTTTGGTGCAGTTCTGGACTTGATTTCCACATTCACCGACATTGGTTTTTGGTCCGGTCCGGATCAAATCTGAACCATTCATAGACGTCTATGTTYGATTGAGATTTTGTCCGGTCTGGACCAGCCTTGATTTGGCCCAAACATAGACGTCTATAAATTACTTATTTTCAGCTTTCATTCAGGATAAAAAATTAGCCTGAATTCAACATCCTGAAAATACATATTTTCAACATCTGTAAAATACGTATTTTCAACTTTTATTGAGAACCGAAAATGAACCTGATTTCAACGTCTGGAAAATATGCCTATTCAACGTCCTGGAAAATATGTATTTAAAAAATACAGAAAATATCTTTTTACCTTTCATTCAGAACCTAAATTGAASCTAGCTTCAATGTCTGGGACTATTCTAGTTTTGCAGGGGCGTATGTTTTGGTTTCGCCTATGGCGGCAGAACGGCAAGGACCGGCCCTGGATACGCTCATAGGGATGGCAATCATACATCTTCCACATCTATTATAATAATGTATTGTATTGTACTTATGTATTGTAAGTGGTCCTGCACATGGCTCAGTTCATAAGAGCATTGCACTAGCAACACCAGAGTTGTGGGTTCGATAACCACTGGGGTCACATACCAAACTGTGTGGGTTGTTGTCACTTTGGATAAAAGTGTGTGCTACGTAAATGGCATATTACAGTATTACTGTATTGGCCYATGCAATTTTAGTAAAGACCCCAGCAACTTATTTTTGGAAACATGTTTACGGTATATAGGATGCATTTCTTGTTTTGGACTTTCTGGGTTATTTGCGTGTTGGTATTGTAGCATGAGCAGCCCAGCTGTCCAGATGTTTTTCAGGTCRGTATTACCAATTCCCCTCTAAGGTAAGTGCATAGGATTTGAAATACTGTATAAAGTAAGTCTTATCTGGGACATCAGGGTACCGTGTTGGCATTTTTAACTAATATCGTCGATTTCGATATCTTCACCGATATATCGTGCATCCCTAGTTCATAACACACAATCAGTTAATGTTAGGTTCTGAACATAAATTATAACGTTTAATCTAAAATTGCTATTTTCATCATTCTTGATCATTTTGATCATTCTTGAATGATTTTCAATGATCAAAATAGCAATTTTAGATTAAATGTTATAATTTATGTTCAGAACCTAACATTAACTGATTGTGTGTTATGAACTAGGGATGCACGATATCCTGAAGGCCACAGGATGCAGTTTATGGAATATGCCCTGTTACTTCCMACGCTGGGATGATGAATTCAATCATAATTAAAGACATGCTCCAGAACTTTGGCCACTGCTAAGTATTTTTTCAACGTCTCGCTTTGGGCTGGATGTGTTAATGTATAGTTCATACATGCATCATCTATGAGCAGATTTACTGTCTTACCTCAATAGGTTACTACAACCTAGCCTACGATTGGAGTAATCAAGGTGACAGACAGTGACACGTTCAATATCGCCTTGCACACTCTTGCCTGTATCTAGCTGATCTAGGGTGTAATCATAAGTCCAACAGTTGCAAACAATAGTTTCTACTGGACAAATTCAGGTAGATTTATCCCTGTTTTGTTTGCTTCCTGCTAAGAAACGTTAACAGAATCGGCGGAATTAATACACCCCTGATCACCTGCACACACAGTTCACTTTCATAGCAGCCACATACAAACAGCATAATCCCTTTGCTCGTTGTATAATTCCTTCTCGTATCTACGCGCTCTCTTCCTCCTCTCACAACAGCTCTGTGACCAGGCGAAAAAACCTTTACAAGCCAAACCTTGATACCATAACCACTACACACAGCCTACACCATTGTCACCATATTAGCTAACGTCATAGTCAACATAGCTACTAGAACTAACGCGTTAGTAAACCCGCTACAATCATGCAGTACAGTGTACAGCAAGCAGTTTAGCAGTTACAACAGCCTGCCCCAGTGGCAATACATTTATAAAACCGAAAGCTTACCTTGACTTGGAAGAGTTCAAGTGTTGGATAGCCTTAGCCAGATAGCTAACATAAATAGCATTCCTCTCTGTTTGAGCCAGGTGTTTGAGTAGGCTACATTAGCTAGCTAGCTAAGCAAGTGAAAGTGGGAGAAAAAATACAATGGAATATAGCTAGCTCCCTCTCTATCTCTGCTGCTTCTCCTTAATGTTTTTGGAAATTAATTTGTTCAAAACTGTTCAACTATTGTATTTTTCTCTCTTTGAGTCAACTACTCACCACATTGTATACACTGCAGTGCTATCTAGCTGTAGCTTGTGCTTTCAGTACTAGATTCATTCTCTGATCCTTTGATTGGGTGGACAACATGTTAATTCATGCTGCAAGAGCTCTAATAGGTTGGAGGACATCCTCTGGAAGTCATCATAATTACTGTGTATGTGTACAGTATGGAAGGGGGTGAGAACCATGAGCCTCCTAGATTTGATTGAAGTCAATGTACCCAGCGTAGGACGCAAAATAGCTATCCCCCGGCAACACCATGGTGCTACCCCAGAAAGTGCTCATGAGGCTACTGTAGACCTTCATTGCAAAACAATGAGTTTGAATCAGTTATTTGGTGATATGGGAATATATGTAGTATAGTTTTATCTAAAAATTATTACTTTAATGTTCCACTATTTATTTATTTGTTAAATTCACTGAGTAGGATAATCCTCCCCTTCCTTCTTCCTCAGTGGAGCCTGATACACAAGTACCGGAGAATCCCTTTAATTACAAATTGATAAAGGACAGAGTCCATGTTCCGGTTCTGTCACGCGGGACTAGGTGGGTGAAGGAATCA
>NC_036865.1:5356899-5358036 GCF_002910315.2 Salvelinus sp. IW2-2015 | reverse complement strand
CCTATTTTTCCCGTATTACAACAATAGTTAGGCTATTTTCAAAAAACTCTCCCCCCTCCCCACCCCCTTTCTCAACAAGCCTAGAGTCACTCCCCCTTTGCATGGCTTTTTGCTCTCCGACGTGATAGAATAGCTGCTTCTCTGGATTGTATTATGTTGAAAATGCCTATATATTTAACAAAAATTAAGTATTTTTTCTTGAATAGTTAAATAGTTAATGTATGAACATAATCATAATAGGCTATGTGTTCAACTGTTCAGTCATCAGGGAGCTGAATGATGCAGACAACAGGGAGGTGGCGAGGCTTATGTTTTAGCGAGAGCCAAGGTTGGTTTTTATGTCCTAGAGATTTACCGGCAGATGAATGGTGAGCCACCACCTCCACATGTACCAGGTGCACCTGTGGCAACTGCAGGGAGATGCCTATAGACTCATTTGTTCTTAACTGACTTGCCTAGTTAAATAAAGTAAAATAAAATAAAAAAATAAAAATGAATTGACAGAGAGAGAGAGGAAGTGTTGCGGTCAAACCAAAATTCTGTGTAAGCCAGCTGCCACATTTCGCCCATTACTGCCTAGACAACGGCTATTTACGTTAGCACAGACGGTATAGGGGTTGACGTGCTGGCAGTGGCTAATGCAGCAGAGCCTGGAGACGATGGTCCCGTGTGGCTTAGTTGGTAGAGCATGGCGCTTGCAACGCCAGAGTTGTGGGTTCATTCCCCACGGGGGGACCAGGATGAATATGTATGAACTTTCCAATTTGTAAGTCACTCTGGATAAGAGCGTCTGCTAAATGACTTAAATGTAAATGATGCCCGGGAACACCAGCATGCTGACTACACACAGTTTGTGATGTGGCAGCATGATGCCCTTGGTGCAGGAAATCGAGTTGTCATCCCCAGTTGCTGTGTTTGGAGAATCAGGGACACTTTCCCTGATCCCCATTCACAGTACACTTGGTTCCACCCTGAGCGCTAGGATTCTCAAAGCGTTTGGCATGATGACACACTAGTGTTATGCCAAAGCGTGTCCATTAGTATGGCATCATGCCAATTGCTGTGAACAGAACACAACCTCTCCCTCAGTTTGCATTCTCCACACACAAACACCTGCCAGGTGCATCTTCAGGATGT
>NC_036865.1:5344183-5356456 GCF_002910315.2 Salvelinus sp. IW2-2015 | reverse complement strand
AGGCTCACCCCGCTTCTTGTGTTGTTTATATATACACTATGTATGGTTGTGAGAGAGRGGGAGAGCGCAAAGCTGCGTGAGAGAGCGCTTGGGCACGAGGGAGCTACTGAAGAATGCAAACAGCAGCTAGCTAGTTGTAGATAAACAGGTCTGGCAGCAGGGACATCGTTTTTAAGAAATGTTCTACTGAACAAGCGTCATCATCATTAGTATTGGATCTGGATCAACTCGACCCGAAAAGAGAAGTGAGAAAAAGAGGTCAGTGTTGGGTTTCGTTACAAATGAAATAACAAAAGAGTTGCGTCCTGGGGGGGGGTCGCAGACGACTCACTAATTCCAGCTTTAAGGAGTTTTAAGATGCAATGTGAACATGATAAAACGCAAGTTAACCCTTAGCTACCAAGAACGATGGTCAACTGATAAATGGCTAAAACAGAAACTCAGAATATAACCAGATCAAAAACACCTTTGATCCAGAATCTTGTGTCACTTGTCACCTAACAAGAAATAAAAGACGTGTGTGTCAGCCCGGACATAACACACACCCCTAGAGGCAGGTAGAGCCCCATGAACACAGGAATGGGAGGATTCGAGGAGGGTAAAGAGGCCAACAATATCTTTCAATAGAGAGCTACGGGTGACAGGTGATCCGGGTAAGATGTAGCAGCATAGGTGGCTCAATGGATCTAGCTGTGTAAAGACCTCTATAGATTTCATCTGAATTAACTGATTCGTTTGCAAGTTGTAAAGTCACTTTTTGCAAAGAGCCTTTTAGGAGGAGCTGCTTGGCAAATTGAATGTGATGACGGCTGGCCTTTAATGAGGTAATGTACTCTCCAAAGTAAGGCCATGTTTACAGAGTAAAGTAAGCCTYTGAAAATGGTCTGGCACTGTAGGCCCTCTGTACAGCATTATATTAATGCTAATTTAATCTAATTCCTTCCCTATGCCAGCCAGCCATAGAGCTTAAGCTGTCCATGTGTATGTTCCTGTCATCAGGTTGTGTGTATGTGGCCTGGTACATGGAGAAAGTGCTGCATCAGTTTTTGGGTTGGGACTGTGAGGCAGGCAGGGAGGTCTCCGCCTAGTTGCTTGATAGTGGAGGCTTCAGAGGGGTCTTTAGAGAGGTCCAGCAGCAAGGGTCTTGGTCCATCAGGGCCTTTACTGTTAATCTAGAGATGTATTCCAACAGATAAACATATTATTGTTACTATGAGGGGCAAAGAATTCTGTAGTGCAAAAACTAAATGAAACTGCTTCTTTTAAATTCTGTCATTGTAATGTACTTGGTGTAAAAGGGTTTGTATGTACACTATCGTTCAAAAGTTTGGGGTCACTCAGAAATGTCCTTGTTTTTGAAAGAAAAGCACTTTTTTAAAATTCCATTAAAATAACATCAAATTGATCAGAAATAGAGTGTAGACATTGTTAATGTTGTAAATGACTATTGTAGCTGGAAACGGCTGATTTTTTATGGAATATCTACATAGGCGTACAGAGGCCCATTATCAGCAACCATCACTCCTGTGTTCCAATGGCACGTTGTGTTAGCTAATCCAAGTTTATCATTTAAAAGGCTAATTGATCATTAGAAAACCCTTTTGCAATTATGTTAGCATAGCTGAAAACAGTTTTTCTGATTAAAGAAGCAATAAAACTAGCCTTCTTTAGACTAGTTGAGTATCTGAAAGCATCAGCATTTGTTGGTTCGATTACAGGCTCAAAATGGCCAGAAACAAAGACCTTTCTTCTGAAACTTGTCAGTCTATTCTTGTTCTGAGAAATGAAGGCTATTCCATGCGAGAAATTGCCAAGAAACTGAAGATCTCGTACAATGCTGTGTACTACTCCCTTCACAGGACAGTGCAAACTGGCACTAACCAGAATAGAAAGAGGAGTGTGAGGCCCCAGTGCACAACGGAGCAAGAGGACAGGTACATTAGAGTGTCTCGTTTGAGAAACAGAAACTTAACAAGTCCTCAACTGGCAGCTTCATTAAATAGTACCCGCAAAACATCAGTCTCAACGTCAACAGTTGCGACTCCGGGAGTTCCTCTGTCCACTGTCTGTGTTCTTTTGCCCATCTTTTATTTTTATTGGCCAGTCTGAGATATGGCTTTTCCTTTGCAACTCTGCCTAGAAGTCCCCCTATGGGGGAGGGAAASCCAACTCTAGGAGGGAGGGAAAGAATGAGGAATGTGGAGGTTTAGTGTACCTATACCGTGAAATTATAAAAAGACAACTATTCATTGACTGCATAGGTATCATCTCCTACAGGCTTTGTTGTAACTCACTCTGAGGTCTGATYCAACTCTACCTGATATTCCTGTCTTCAGTMTTTTACTRACCTACACCTCTTCTCACMTGTGATTGCACAAGTTCCTCAGTTGTTGGTGGAGGAATGGGGTAGGACATTATTTCTTTATTGAAGACTCATCTCTTCAGTAGGTCCTATGATTGAGTGTAGTCTGGCCCAGGGGTGTGAAGGTGAACGSAAAGYCACTGGAGCGACGAACCGCCCTTGCTGTCTCTGCCTGGCCGGTTCCCCTCTCTCCACTGGYATTCTCTGCCTCTAACCCTATTACGGGGGCTGAGTCACTGGCTTACTGGTGCTCTTCRATGCRGTCCCTAGGAGGGGTGCGTCACTTGAGTGGGTTGAGTCACTGACGTGATCTTCCTGTCCGGGTTGGCGCCCCACTCGGGTTCGTGCCGTGGGGGAGATCTTCGTGGGCTATACTCYGCCTTGTCTCAGGGTAGTAAATTGGTGGTTTGAAGATATCCCTCTAGTGGTGTGGGGACTGTGCTTTGGAAAAGTGGGTGGGGTTATATCCTTCCTGGTTGGCCCTGTCCGGGGGTATCGTCGGACGGGGCCACAGTGTCTCCCGAKCCCTCCTGTCTCAGCCTCCAGTATTTATGCTGCAATAGTTTGTTTCGGGGGTCTCTCTTTCTCTCTCTATCAGCCCTAGGACCATGCCTCAGGACTACCTGGCCTGATGATTCCTTGCTGTCCCCAGTCCACCTGGTCATGCTGCTGCTCCAGTTTCAACTGTTCTGCCTGCGGCTATGGACCACTGACCTGTTCACCGGACGTGCTACCTTGTCCCGGACCTGCTGTTTTCGACTCTCTATGTACTGTCTCTAACTCTGAATGGCTATTTACTCCTGAGGTGCTACCTGTTGCACCTCACACCACTGTGATTATTATAGTTGGACCCCTGCTGGTCATCTAATGACACGTTTAACATCTTGCCATGTACTGTTATAATCTCGCACCCGCACAGCCAGACGAGGACTGGGCACCCCTCAGAGCATGGTTCCTCTCTAGGTTTCTTCCTAGGTTCTGGCCTTTCTAGAATTTTTTCCTACCACCGTGCTTCTACATTCTGCATTGCTTGCTGTTTGGCGGTTTGTATAGCATTTTCTACGACATCGCTGATGTAAAAAGGCTTTATTAATATAACATTTGATTGATTGATTGATTGATTGATTGATTGATTGATTGGAGTCCAAGCTTCTAAGGGTCTTCGGGCCGTCAGGGTTTACTCCCTGGCATCCACGCATACCAGATTCCAACCGCTTCCTCAAATCTTGCCATTGTAGGTCTGATGTATAATATGTCTTCTTAGTCTTTACGTGCAGTAGACACTCCAACGTTTTTGCATTTTCTACAGTTCTTCTATACTATAAGTCAACATAATTTGAGAGTATGCATTGTGTTGTAAAATTTGGTAAAATTACATTCAGGACAATCAGTAAGTTCACAGATCTTGCAATCTGAGTAAACAAAAGACATAACAGTTGGTGCATCACCTCCCTCAATGGTTTAGAGAAATGAGATTTGGAAGGTTTACAATACCACTGCAATACACTTAGAAAGTTTCCGTTTACTATCAATGACAAAAAATGTTCTGCATTGTGTCCTTGACTACTTCTTAAATCACATAGGTAGAAGAAGGTCCAGGGTCATTCCTTCTGACCCTCTTCTCCAAATGGTTTTGAAAAGGAGACAAGAGAGAGGATGTAAGCAATTCAGGAAATGTTCATTTAGAAAGAACCTGTGTTTGGCCAACGTTTGAGTGCGAACAGCTGCGTGGCAGACATAAAGTTATAAGTTTGTTGTTTCAACAACTTCCTTCCTTCTCACCTATTGACTTCAAATAACGCCGCAGCCCGTCTGGTGTCAAACTTTCCCAAGTTCTCTCACGTCACCCCGCTCCTCGCTTCTCCACTGGCTTGCAGTTTGAAGCTGCGCATCCGTTACAAGACATGGTGGCTTGCTACGAGCTTGAGGGAAGGCACCTGCGTTACCTTCAGGCTCTGATCAGGGCCCACACCGCAAACAAGGGCAGCTGCGTTCATCCACCTCTGGCTCTCGCCTCCCTACTCTGAGAAGTACCAGTTCCCGCTCAGCCAGTCAAAACTGTTCGCTGCTCTGGCACCCCAATGGTGGAACAAAACTCCCTCACGACGCCAGGTCAGCGGAGTCAATCACCACCTTCCGGAAACACCTGAAACCCCACCTCTTAAGGAATACCTAGGATAGGATAAAGTAATCCTTCTAACCCCCCCCCCCCACTGAAAAGATTAGATGCACTCATGTAAAGTGGTTGTCCACTGGATATCAATTAAGGTGAATGCACCAATTTGTTAAGTCGCTCTGGATAAGAACGTCCTGCTAAAATGACTTAATGTACAATGTAAATGGTAAATTAGATCGGGCCATTCATTCTTGGTTCCATTCTGCGTTTCTGCTCTGGCGATCTGATCCGTTTGAGTTGTAATCTAGTGCTGCCAGAGTGTTCTGGCCTCAGACTGGTTGTGAAAAGGAAAAATGCTTTCTGGCATACATCAGAATATGGTTCTGATAGGACTCAAGATCAGCTGTTGATCTGTAAAAAAATTATTAAAAAAAGACACAAAAAAGAACACAGAAGTCATAATGAATACGTCATGAAATCAACTAAATTGTAATCCTCCTTCAGCTGTGTGCATGGCAAACATCACCCTAATGCAGGGTTTCCCAACCATCTGCTCTGTGACCAATAGACCAATATATTTGTATGCATTTCCTGGTGGTCCCCGAGGACAGTACTGCAGTAATGCATAATGGACCATTATCTGTAACCAATTACTAAATAGGGTGAAGGATTCTTGAGAAAATATGTAACCCACCCGAAGTTCAGGTATTTATGAAGATTCTTCAGCCACCTTGCGTTGAGGATGATGTCTGTGAGAGCCTGATGTGCTGGGGAGAACTTTTTGATCCATTCCATGGTTTGGTTGTTCCCCAGGAAGTCYTGTTCACAATGTCCCAGTGTCCATGTGTGTTCATTCACCACATGGTGAATAACACCTCTCTACATGTCCTGAAACATACAATAGCAATGCATGCATTTTTTCAATAATCAGTGTCATTGCCTATTGCAGATATGATTTCAGCAACTCAGGGACGAGTGCAAGCTCACAACTAAGCACAATACAGTAAGTACATCATCTCTCAAACATAACACAAATGACAGGAATAGACAATACAAGGTGAATATGACAACAAACTCCTCGTATGTGCCCGCCCTTTTGCAGCACCACAGGATTAGTTCTGTGCTGTCTAGATATGATAACAATTKCAACACTGTAGCAACATCGTCACATCATAAAAGTAAAAAAATATATACTGTGATATCTATCATTACATACTTCCTAAATGGATTTTCTTGGCCAGGTTCTTGACTCCATGCCACATATCGAGAGAGTGTTGTATTCCGCTGTCTTTATATATGAGAAATATACACAGTACCAGTCAAAAGTTTAGACACACCTACTCATTCAAGGGTTTTTCTTTATTTTGACTATGTTCTACATTGTAGAATAATAGTGAAGACATCAAAACTATTAAATAACACATATGGAATCATGTAGTAACCCAAAAAAAAGTGTTCAACAAATCAAAATATATTTAAAATGTTTGATTCTTCAAAGTAGCCACCCTTTGCCTTGATGACAGCTTTGCACACTCTTGACATTCTCTCAACCAGCTTCATGAGGTAGTCACCTGGAATGGTTGTCCTTGCCCATAGCGTGATCATAAGACTAATCACAAACAAGTGTGTGTAGTCAGAAGGTCCAGAGTGAGTTTCATTCCCTCTCTGACCCTCTTCTCACAATAGGCGTGTTACGGTTTTGACAGAAGGAACGAAGGAAGAGGATGTAAGCGAGTTCAGGAGATATTGTTCATTATACGTGAAAACACCTAGTGAGTTTTGGCACACGTAATGAGTGCGAACAGCGTGAGTGCGTAGTGGGTCAGACATAGTATAACAAAGTTATATAGTTATGTTGGTCAAAATCCTCTCCTAACCTATTTGACATTCAAATATATCGCCTACAGCCGCGATACTGGTGCGTGCATGTCAATCATGTATACCAAGTTACCATCAGCGTACTACCTATCCGTATTTCTCCCTATCTCCCACGATCGTGCACTACTCTCTCTCTAGGCAATTCAAGTTGAAAGCTACGCATCCCGTTACCCAAGATACCCCAATGTTATCGATGCGTTGGCTTACGGAAGATGCGAGTTGCCTGGAACGTGGCTACCTCCTACCGTCGAGGCTCAGCTGATCACAGAGCTCTCACACCAACATCATGCGCAAACACATGTGAACGGCAGCTAGCCGTTTCAGTTCCAGCCTCTGGCCGTGCGTGCGTCGTATTCTCCTACTCTGCTAGAATACGGTCACAGTATACTCCCAGACTCAAGCCCAGTCCCGTTTCGTTGCTTGCTGGCACCCAATGGTGAACAGAACTCCCTCACGACGGATCAGGTCAGCGGAGTCAATCACCACCTTCGGAGACATCCTGAACCCCACCCTGTCTTTAGAGGTAATACCTGAAGAGCGATATAGCTAGAATAGTAAATCTCTCGCCACACCCCACCGCCGCCCCCCCCCTTAAACGAGCGTATTCACAATGGCACTCTATTGTAAGGCTCTGCTGTTCGACCCCTGGCAGTATACATCTTATGTAAGGTGTGCTGACACTGAATTGCCTCACGCAAGTATTGATAAGAATAGCGCTCGTGGATGGAAGGCGTCTGCTAAATGACTTTAAAGTTAAATCTTCAAATATTAATATAATAGACGTCGGAGACATTCCAATTATCTCTCTGGTTTTCCAATCTACTTTACTGCCTCGGTACATTCCCTCTGTCCGTTTGAATTTATACTAATCTAAGTACTGACGCAAAGGAGTGTTCTGGCCTCAGACTGCGTATTGTATGCACACACTAAGAGATGAGAGATGCTAATCAGGAGAGAAGGCTACATCAGGAAATTCTAAAGTGTGGCGTGGTGCCAATGCCTTTAATGGACATAATATTAGATCAAGATTACAAGAGCTGTTATACCTCTCGCCAAAAACAAACATAGTCTGAACACAAATAGAGACACAAAAAGAAAAGAACAACCAGAAGTCATACAGATGTCATACTCATGAAAGTCAAGCTATACATTGGTGAGAGTGCCTCCTTCAAGCGATGCTGTAGCATTGGCATATACTAAATCACCCTAATCCAGTTGTTTTATCGCCACCATCTGACCCTCGGACCAAATAGCCAAACGTCATTATTGTCTACTCTGCTGTTGTGCACTCCAGCGTGGTCACCGAGCACCCGCAGTACAGTCATATCACTCTTAAGGAACCAATTTAGCTCTGTAACCAAATTAACAAATAGGGGTGAAGGATTCTTGAAGAAAGTAACTGTAAGCCACCCTCGAAAGTTTCGAGTGTTCTGCTATATTTGATGAAAAAAGCACCACTGTCTTCAGCGGAGCACTTAGCGTTGAGCTGTTCTTACTCGACCACTTAGGGGGAGCCTGATCGTGTGCTTCTGCGTAGAACTGAATGGTGCTGAGGAGCAAGATATACGTTCAGGATCTGCTTACTCCCATGTGGTATCACAGGTGATTTTCTATGGAGTATCTATGTTTCCCCCCTCAGTCAATTTCCATTGGTCGACAAACCTGTCCCCTAGTGTATGGCGACATGCTGCGTATGGCGATTCGTCGACGCTATTCTATGCGTGGGAAATAACACCCCTCTCTACATAGTCCTTAAAGCAGGAACCACTACTAATACGCCATGGTCATGCCATGTGTTTTCAAATAAATCTTCACTATGTGTCATATATGCGCGTAATCAGGACTATTGAGTCCCTCAGTCGAGCGCCAGCTACACGAGTGCGCTCTCTGGACCAACGAGTCGCTATAGCTCACAACTAGAGCACGAACTACAGGGTGAAGCCTGGTACTATCACTTCTCTCAACACATTAACACAAATGAGCAGGAAACTCAGGACAATGACATCAAGAGTGGAGAGTAATGGACAATCAGAAACTCCTCGCTTATGTGTTGCCCTTGCCCTGTTGGACCCACTCGGGGGACCGTTTCACTAGCTCTCTGACCGCGCTCTCCGGAACACTCGTGGATTCTTCTGCTCTTCTGGGACCGTGTCTGTGTTTTCTTCCGAGTAACCCCTAACTAAAGGACCGAACTTGGCTCTCTGGACCACTAGGGACTGCTTGCACCTCGGACCAGCTGCTCTCTGGGACCACAGGGACACTAGGACCCACTAGGGACCGCGCCCTCGGGACACTTAGGGACCGCTGCCCCTCGCGACCGACCATGCTTCTAGGACCACTAGGGAGCACTCTGCCTCGGGACCGCTGCTCTACCGGACCACTAGGGACCCACTAGGACTGCTGTTCTCGGGACCACTAGGACTGCGATGTTCTCGGGACACTAGCGGACTGGCTGTTCCGGACACTAGGGACGGCTGTTCTCCGGACCACTGCCTCTTGGAACACCTAAGGACCGCTCTCCTGATTGGTGTAGTGCGGTCTAAGGCATTGCATCTTCAGTGCAAGAGGCGTCACTGCAGTCCCTGGGTCGAATCCAGGCTGAATCACATCTGGCCGTGATGGGAGTCCTATAAGGGTGACGCACAATTTGGACAGCTTTGTCTGGGTTTGGCCAGAGTAGGCCGTACTGTAAATAAAGAAAATTGTTCTGACTGACCCTTGCCTAGTTAAATAAAGGTAAATAAAAATACTTTGTGCACTAATAGTTGTCTCTGTATACTAAAACCAAGCTTCCGGGCTTACTCACCAGCCGATGCTGGCGGGTGTACACTACTTGATGCGAAAACTGGTGTGTTTTCTCAAGGCTGTCCCCCTTCTCTTGTCCCCAGGCCATTCTGCACCAGGAGGGTCACATGGACCCGATCCTGAGTCTGTGCCCGGTACCCAGGACAGAGGGTGTCTCAGGCGGCTAGGATGATCTTTAGCACCACAGGACTCTTTAGGCAGTTCATCAAGACGACCATCACACACACATTCACACCCACACACAACCTCACGCACGCATATTTACACACACACCACACCGCAATATAACACACTGCACAGCACACACAGATCACACATACACAATATTCACATCACACATCTGAAACGACACACGCATACTACACACACGTCACTACACACAGAGACATTCCACACACACACACACACGCATATACAACCACAGCACAGGGACACACAGCCACACACAGCATATACACCACGACACAGAACACACACGCATAATACACACACTCACACACACCACATCACACACACGCGCTCACACATACAACACAACAATTCACATGCACGCACACTCACTCAACTCCCAGCTCACGTTCACTCACTCACGTTCACTTCACGCACTCCACTCACTCATCTCACTCCAGCTCACTCCACTCACTCAACACACACACATTGTCATTCTTGTGTAGTTTAGCAGCCACACGGGATTTCACACGGATTCAGTTGTGTGGCGTGTTTCTTTCAGAGTTATGATAACAATTTACAACACCCTGACATGTATACAAGTACAGTCTGGTTCCACGAATCAGGATATACAAGTAAAAAATCATATTAGTACTGCGTTTGAATATCTATCATTATCCATAGGTATCTCTAGAAATGGCATTTTCCTCTGTCCGCATGTCATGAACTCTCTATGCCATACTCACTATGAGCAGCGTGAGTTGTTGTGATTCCAGCTGTCATATTCTTATATGATATGTAGCGTATATTCACTTTTTGACTTCATGAGTACCAGTCAAAGTTTAGACCACACCTATCTCCAGGTCGAAGTTTTGTCTTTGATTTTTGACCTATGTTTTCTCACAACATGGTGTCTGTGTAAGATATAATCTCAGCGTCCGATGAACGATCAAGAACGAATAAAAGAAACACATTATGGAATCATGTATCCCCCAGTAGACACACAAAACTTGAGTGTGCGCGTTACTTAACACAAACTGTGACCAAGGAATGTATCTGTCCTAATACTATCGTCCTTTGGACCTTTCATTCGACCATGTAGACTCTACCCTTTGCACTTCTCTTGTCTCCACCGCTCCTGTGCACACTCTATGGACACTGAGCTTCTCAATCGCAGCTTACATCGAAGAGCTGAGGTGTACACACTGGAAATGCACTATGATTCACTAAGCTGCAAGCGGACAGGTCCCTCCCGCGTATGTTAAAAAGCCTTAATTTGGTGGCGAACATTGATCTTACCTCTTTCTTAATGCCTAATTGGAAACCAGATGAGTTGGGTTTGATCAATAGAGGTCAAGGTAGTGAGGTGGTTACAAGAAGATAGCCCTGAGTATAGGAACACATAATACCATCAAGCACATGTATTATTTAAGTCCGTTATTTGGAGGCAGATAGAGACTGGACTATCATGCAACTAAGAGTTATATCCTGTCTAAAGAAGAAATCGAGCAATGTTCCGATCATTTACTTTAATATCCATAAACAGGTCATCCAACTACCCCAGAGAAGCAATATTCTCCATCAGCTGACACTTTCCTGAGAAGAGTTTCTTTCGAAGAGTTGCACTTCACCATAGAATGACCTCAAGCATCCATGGAGTGAAACTGGCTCTTCTGGATGTAGTGACCGCCACAGAAAGAAGACTCCAGAGTCACCTCTGCAGCAGAGTGAATATAGATTTATTACAATAGGTGTAGAGTTACCAGCCTACACGAAATTGCGTATGTTGCACACAAAATTATATATGAGAGTCATCTTTTAGCAGCAGAGCAGGTTCTCTATTAGATACACACATGCGACCTACCAAACGTTGTTCAGAGACTATTTTCAGAGGAGACACTGCGCGTTCATTGAATAATCCGCGAGCGCGTTTGCGAACAACTATCGGTTCGAAACTAGACTATGCCAATGACAGTAACACTCAACCTACTATATAGTGACACAAAGAGAGGAGATAAGAAAGGAGAGCGTGCTTTGGTCAGCAAAGAAGAACAAGACTAACCTTGATCCATGGACATTAGTACTGTGCGAATACACTATCGGTCAATTAGTTTCCTTTGAAAAGTACAAATTGGTGAGGCGGAGTTTGGTTTTTGCACAGACTCTGCCGTGTATTTGATGAAACGTAGAGTAGCTTTGTACTCCGGGAACTTGTGTATCGTGGTGATTGAACTGATCTGCCGTGACCTCGTATTGCTGTGTCGCCAACCGATGAGAGCGAGTGGGAGAGGAGGGTGGTGATTTGGTGCACGAGTGGTGGCTTTGCTGGTGACACTGTCAGTGATTTATTTAGAAATTCAATGCTGTTGGAAAAGCATTCCAGGTGAATCTGGTTGAGAGGAATGCCAGAGTGCTGCCTCGTGAGGTAATTGGTTGGTCTCATAAAGGCAAGGTAAACCGACTAACTGCGTCGAACAATCACAGTATTTATCAGCATTCGATCTTGGGCTAACGTACAGCTGAACGGGAAACATGGTACGTTCCTCAGATGGTAGGGAGGCGAGCAGGTCAGAGGGTGATGACGCGAGTGCCTTGTTTGGGGTGTTACCGGGCCCACGTGGTCTATATGTAAGTAGTCACCTAGTACACTCTCAAACAGGAACGGAAATGCACATGACAAGTTAGCTAGCGCCATCTGGCCAGAGATAGCCATGGTATACACCCTCACCGTTCCTTATACCAGTATGTGGCAAGATTGCTACCTCTAATGAGGTCTGGATATGTAGACTGCGTGCAATGAAGCGCGATCAGCCCTTTCTGCATCTTAGTGTCAAAGCTCTCCCTAGACGCTGGGTTTGAGAGAGGCGGAGGAAGCGGGATAACTGTAAAATACCATGTACCACCTTGAGTTACTTATGAAGACAGCCATTATAATTTAGATAAG
>NC_036865.1:5327409-5344158 GCF_002910315.2 Salvelinus sp. IW2-2015 | reverse complement strand
GAATGCATTTAAATTAAACAGGGGATCCTTGTAAAAGTTAATTTGTGGATTTCTTTTCCTTTCTTAATTGCCTTTGAACCCAATTGAGTTGTGTTGTGACAAGTTAGGGGTTGGTATACAGAAAGATAGCCCTGTTTGGTAAAAGACCAAGTCCATATTATGCGCAAGAACAGCTCAAATAAGCAAGAGAAACGACAATCCATCATACTTTAAGACATGAAGCGTCAAGTCAATCCGAAAATTTCAAGAACGTTTGAAAGTTTCTTCAGTCAGCACAAAAACCATTCAAGCTCTATGATGAAACTGGCTCCTCATGAGTGACCCGCCACAGGAAAGGAAGACCCAGAGTCACCTCTTGGCAAGCAGAGGATAATTCATTAGAGTTACCAAGCCTCAGAAATTGCAGTACAAATAAAATGCTTCACAGAGTTCAAGTACAGACACATCTCAACTCAACTGTTCAGAGGAGGACTGCGTGAATCAGGCTTCATGGTAGAATTGCTGCAAAGAAACCACTACTAAAGGACACAAAATTAATAAAGAAGAGACTTGGCTTGGGTCAAGAAACAGAGGCAATGACATTAGACTGGCTGGAAAATCTGTCATTTGATGAGTACAAATTTGAGATGTTTGGTTCCAACCGCCGTGTTATTGTGAGACGTAGAGTAGGTGAACGGATGATCTCCGCATGTATTGGTTCCCACCATGAGGCATGGGAGGAGGAGGTTGATTGTGTGCGGGTGCTTTGCTGGTGACACTGTCAGTGATTTATTTAGAATTCAATGCTGTTGGAAAAAGCATTCCAGGTGAATCTGGTTGAGAGAATGCCAGAGTGTGCCTCGTGAGGTAATTGGTTGGTCTCATAAAGGCAAGGTAACCCCATACGGTCGAGCATCATTACAGCTGCTAACGTTACAGCGAGCGTCATTTATAGTTCTATCACTCTCAAACAGAGAAATGCACATGAAACGCTTAGCTAGCCGCCATTGCAAAATGTAAATACGTTTCTAAATGTAAGTTCATTCTACCGTGATCTAAACTGCCTCAACAAAAAACATAGAGCGACGAGGACTGTCTCATAAAGCTAACCCGGATTCTCCATTCATAAACATCACAGCTGACATTAGCTAGCTAGCTAGCTACTGTAGCTGGCGCAATGTCTTGGTACTGCAACCTGTCAAGCAGAAAACAGGCCATCTCTGCATCCGACTTCAGCCCTTTAAGGGCCATAACTTCTCTCCAGCGATTAAAATTGTTACCTATATTTGCTCTTTTTGGCACATMTATCCGCAACCAGTGGGGCTGGKTGCTTGCCTAAAAAATCCAGCATTGTTGATTGCGCTCGGAAGAAGATGATCAGGCCTCAGAGTGACGCTGCTCAAAGAGGGAAGGTGCAGCCCTCCAATTTGAAAACAAGAGAGCACCGTCTTAGGTTGACCATCAGAAAAACGGAAATTCTGAATGCAATTTTGTAAGTGCCCAAAGCATTTTCTTTTTTCTTTTTTGGGGGGTGAAACACTATCATTCCACTTTTACTGCAGATATATTATGGACATTTTATGACATAATGCAAAAATTCTACATAATGCTCCTTTTAAATAAATGTTTTTAAAAACMATTTTATGCATTTTCTTGATTTAGTGGCACAGATACTTGCATGCATTTTAGAACAAARAGGATATTCCAAAAATGTAAGAAAATATATAGTTGAATCTCCTAAAACTAGATGAGGACAACGTTAGTGTTTCATTTGATCTATTCAGGCACAAAGACCTACTTTACTGAGTGTGTTTGYGACTAGTACTAAGTGAATGTTAGAGTTGTGTGAGTGTTGAAGTTAGGTGTTAAGAGATTGAAATTTGGATAAGTGGTAAACTGAAGTTCAAACAAACGACGGAAATGTGGATAATAAGAGAATTGAAATTTGCATAATAAGATATATTATTAGTACTGAGTGGTTGMAGTGATTAGATAGTAAGTTTCAATATATAACGTTATCTAGGGGTTCCGTCCACCACCGCCCATCGTAGTCTGGGACTACTAGTAATAGCACGAGGTGTTATTGAGCACGGGGTGTTGTTTTATATGTACAGGAAGTAGCGGCAAGTTTATAGGCATTTCTGGGAATTGTCTATGTGGTCTGGGACCACTGTACCATAGTTCTGTGAGGCTAGAGTGTACCATATTCTTTGCAAGGCTAGAGAACCATTGAAGATACATATGGAGTGGTGTAGATGTGAATACCTAAGATTTAGAATGTTATATAGGGATTCTGTATGATGTGAAAGAGGTGCATGTCTGAATGAATGCCCCAACAGTTCCGTGTGAGTTTTTCGTTCTATAACGTTATCTAGGGGTTCTGTGAACCACCACCCGTCGATCTACAGGTAATGAGCACTGACAGGAGAAGCCATTGAAAAGTTTGAGAGGATAACAGTTGATACGGGTAAGGGCTGTTCATTAATGCCACCTGACACAGATTTCCTCGAGAAGATGATACAGTTGAAGTCGGAAGTTTACATACAACTTAGCCAAATACATTTAAACTCAGTTTTTAACAATTAGCCTATTGGAAGTATGCTTGGGTCATTGTCCATTTGGAAGACCCATTTGCGACTAAGCTTTAACTTCCTGACTGATGTCTTGAGATGTTGCTTCAATATATCCACATAATTTTCCTTCTCATGATGCCATCTATTTTGTGAAGTGCACCAGTCCCTCCTGCAACAAAGCACCCCCACAACATGATGCTGCCACCCCCGTGCTTCACGGTTGGGATGGTGTTCTTCGGCTTGCAAGCCTCCCCCTTTTCTCCTCCAAACATAACAATGGTCCATTATGGCCAAACAGTTCTATTTTTTGTTTCATCAGACCAGAGAGACTATTTCTCAAAAAGTACATCTTTGTCCCATGTGCCAGTTGCAAACCGATAGTCTGGCTTTTTTTATGCGGTTTTGGAGCAGTGGCTTCTTCCTGCTGAGCGGCCTTTCAGGTTATGTTAATATTGACTCATTTACTGTGGATATAGATACTTTGTACTTTTCCTCCAGCATCTTCACAAGGTCCTTGCTGTTGTTCTGGATTGATTTGCACTTTTCGCACCAAAGTACGTTCATCTCTTAGGGAGACAGAACGCATCTCCTTACCTGAGTGGTAGGATGGCTGCGTACGGTCCCCATGTGTGTTTTATACTTGGTAGTATTGTTGGTACAGATGAACCGTGGTTACTTCAGGCATCTTGGAAATTTCCCCAAGGATGAACCAGACTTGTTGGAGGTCTACAGTTATTTATCATGCTTCCCATGATGTCAAGCAAAGGGCTAGCTGAGTTTTGAAGTAGGCCTTGGAATACATCCACAGGTACACCTCCAATTGACTCAAAATGATGTCAATTAGCCTATCAGAAGCTTCTAAAGCCATGACATCATTTTCTGGTAATTTTCCAAAGTTGTTTAAAGCACGTCAACTTAGTGTATGTAAACGTCTGACCCACTGGCAATTGTGATACAGGAATTATAAGTTGAAATAATCTGTCTGTAAACAATTATTGAAAAATACTTGTGTCAGCCAAAGTAGAGTCTTAACCAGACTTGCCAAAACTATAGTTTTTTAACAAGAAATTTTGGAATGGTTTAACAACCGAAATATTAATGACTCCAACCCTAAGTGATATGTAAACTCCACTTCAACTGTATACACTCATGCGGCTGGCTGCGCTGTGAGTCGTTGGCTGGTGGTGTGGATATGAATACCTAAGTTGATTATAACGGTATATAGGGAATTCTGTGTGATGTGAAGATATGAAAGGAGGAGAGTACTATTTACTGAATATGTTGTATGAATAGTATAATGGGTTACTAGAGATTGATTTAAAGTAACACTGGAAAAAATAATAATATACAACTTGCATACCCACACGTAGATGTATGTAAGGGGTGCAAAAGTATTTCTGAGAAAGTTCAGTGTGGCCTTTATGGATAATTTGATAAAAGTAAGGTTAAATCATTGTATGACTGCCTAAAGGGTCTGGGAAATAAAGTCTCAGACAAAGATTGGCGCATATCCACTTTTGGTAAATGTACAGGACTTAACTTAKCCCTAACCAATAAAACTATAGATGATAACTAACCTTAAGGCCCAGTCTATCCTGTCTCAGGTGCCAGACTTATTATGAACAGAACACTCCATCTACAGTGGGTTGATAGGCAGTGCTAGCCCSGTTTTAATAGACTTGATCCCAGAAAGAAACCCMAGTCTAGAGAGCTATCTCAAAAAGGAAGCTCCCTCCAAAGTTTCTCTCTTCCCTTCTGAATTYGCAGATATATTTTATAAATTTGGCGCATTACATGTTAATCTTAAAATAATAGACATTTAATAAGTGTGAAGCAGAAAGTGAATATCCAACAGAAATTAATAATAAATCGTATAAGTAACATTGTTAGGGTAGACTAAAAGGCCAACAATGACGTCCAATTTGGAGAAAGTTATCATGTTTGTTTTGTTTGTTTTAAACCCTTACAAGAGAGTGATCCATGTGTATTAGCAGTAGTAATTGAGAGGGTCTTCCTATTGGGAAGAAAGGGTCCTAGTTGAAGAAAACAGAAATGGAGACTAGTGAGAGTAACAAAGTGAATGGCAATATTAGTGGCTTTCAGATAGCACTCTAATAATGCCACATTTTAGTAATTTGAAGAAGCTGAAGTTTCAATACAAAGTTGCATTACGAACAGATGGACTGATATTAAATTAGAGGCTGCCATCTGGTGTTTGGGTTAGAGATAAGCTTCCTGTGGACAAATAGATACGCCGCCAGTGAAAATAAGTGGTACTCACTGAACTCAAAGAGGCTGTAAGGGARACATTGGGACAGAGGTATGAGTAATTGAATAAGAGACGTTTTTTGACAATTTTCAATGATTATTACTCAATTATATAATTTTGGTAACACCAGTAATTTAAGTAAGAAGGTAATGTCATCTAAAACAATAATCTGTTTTCGATACGTGGAACTGTGTCCAAAATTGAAATAAATCCAAGTAAATGTTTAGGTACCGAGTATTGAGCTGATAAGCCAGCGCCTACTTTTTYAAGGACCTAGCAGATTTCTTAAACAACAGGTTTCATATTTTGACTAGTTGATGTCAAAGGGGCAGTCAGCACAGGACATATGTCAATGTAACAAGTCAAAATGATAAGATTACAAGAAASGGGCTCTGGGAAGCTTTACTTTAGAAAGTGCCTATGTTGCTTAACAGGACACTGTATCTGAAGTACAATTCTGTATATGCATGGTTTTATCAAGWKTTCCTGCCCAAGATGCAGTAAGCTCGATTAAGATTTTTTGGACACAGTTCCAAATTAAMTAAGGCTTGGCCATTTTGTTTGTTTGTTGTTTTTTACCCTACATTTTACCACACATGCCAGCACCCACACACAACCCACCTGTTATGAATATTTGTCATTTGTGTTAGTACCGTGTTTGATTTATTGTGTTGGGTCTTTATATTTGGTTTTAGTGGGTTCTTCATAGGTTGGGGAAAAAATGCACCTTAAAGGGCACACAAATAAAATTTTCTGAAGTTTCTATTTTCCGGATTTTGGTTGCACACATGCAAATACTCCTGATAAGAAATGTACTGAAAAACCCAATGTAAACCTGGTACAGAAATGTTTGAAATGTCTTTGGATAATGAGTCTGAATATAGGGAAAGAAAAGGCAAAGACATATTCACTTACTGGGGTTGAATGACCTCATTAAGGCTAGAGATATTGGGTGAGATTTAAATGTAATATGTAAACACTGCTAATTAGGAAGAAGTTTATAATTMATCAATAGTCCTATGTGTGATTCAGACCACGAGAAGGAGAGAGTGCTGCCCCCGAATGAGGGAAACCTGTCTCTAGTCWATTTTACTATGCCTTGAATGACCTTATGGGATACAATTATTTCCTTCTGGAGTTATCAAGGGTTGTAATTCAATTTTGATTTGTTCTGCTGATTAGTACAAATGGTATTTAACTGGCAGTATTGTTGTTTTTTGGACGCATGAATCCCGATGTGAGTCATGTGTCCAAAGGGGGAATTACCAGTCCCCTGGAGCCCTTTGGTAAATATGCAAATGTATTTTGTTTACATGCCTGCCTGTAAAAGGAAAACATATATGTTGGTAATGGTTGACAGTTACTCCAAATGGATWGAAGTTTTCCCTGGGTCAAACACTTTCTTGCAATTATCTAGTAATGTCTCTGTACTACAGAATGTATTAGATTGTTGCGTTTGTGGATTGTTACCAGACAGTGCTGAGACTATGCCATTACTTGCTATACCCCTCGGTGCGTATGAAATATTGATGTGGACCAAAGCAGGTAACCTTACAGAKAGAGAGCTTGATTGGGTTAAGGATAAGTTGTTTTATATGAAGAAGTGTATTGCTGRTGTTGTTTTTTTGTAACACAAATCGCACCAGTTTGTGTCTGCAGGATTAGCCCTCTAACTCCCTGACCCTGTATCTCTGCGGTGAGGTCGCCAATGTGATAGGGGAGGAGAAGCCTATTTTCAAAAATGGTTTCAACAGTGCGTTGTTATTCTCTTTGACATTTGTTTTAGACATTTGTATTAAGAATATTGGTGGTAGTAATAATTTGTCATACAGTGAATAGTTTGTCTGGATTTCCTGAATCAGAAATACCCTTAACTAAACTGTTGTTCTGATCTGTCCTCTCTCGAGGTTAAGGCGAAGGTGACCACAGATGGTATCTATCAAGACTTCATGGAAGGGATAATTAGACCGAGTGAGCCTCACCCCCTCTAACCGGCTGAAGTGATGGCAACAATGGCYTTCACTATGGCCCTGTCCTTCACCACTTCTACTGGAGACCWGAGTCCGAGTCAGCAACCTGTYCACAGCATCCAGTCTAAGCTATCAACTGCTTTTTCTSTCAGGAGTGCGGCATGAGTCCACGTGGAGWGYYCATAGAGAGAGATCCCGTCCAAACATCTCTCATGGTTCTGTGTACTGGTCAGAAAATGGACAAGACATAATGGACTGTAAAGGATGGTGGCAGCTCAGGTGAGAGATTCGTCTGCTTGGGAAAATCAGATTATTCCCCCGATATTGAAATTGGAACATAATAAAGGGCCATCTACATTGAACATGTGCCATTGGTAGGACGAACTGAAACACTATCTGAAYAAGAAAATGAAGAAACGCAAGAAAAATGAATGCCGGGGAGAGGGTGGTCAACCGTGCCCGTAATTGATTTAGACTTGTCCAAAATTGTTTATTTGGGGTATCAGGTTGATTGTGGAGGTCTGCARACTGCGAAATTCATAGTAATTTAGACAAAAAATGCATTGAGATACCAATTTGTCATTAACATGCCAATCACAACAAAAGCTCCATCTGAAATGTCATTGCCAGAATCCATAAATGAAAMTGTCTGTGGTTTTATGAAGCGTATGTGTAACTGTATCATTCTACTGCAATGGTTTTACAAGTAAGGGCTATGGAATTACAATCAGTTACTAGTTGGATTGTACAACCCAGAATGAAGGGTTTGAAAGTGTCTGTGGTTTTGTGCATTGATTTTGTTTACTTATTATGTATTTTGATAGAAGCTCCTTTGATAGAAGCTATAATCTGACGCTTACCTTAAAATGTAATGATAATTATCACATAGTGATAAAAGCAGGGAATGTGAGGGAAAATGTTGTCTGAAGAGGTAGCATTGAATTGTACACAGCATCTCCTTTCCCTCTATCTTGGTTCATGCAGGTGACTGTGACCTCCTCCTCAGACCAATTGACAGTACACCCAGGACATTGTTCTGGGAATCAAAAGGAATATCTCAGTTTCAAGGTCTCAGCTTGGAGAGAAGCCGCCTTGTGAGGTATTGGTCGACCACATACAGGAACCAAATGTTGATGAATTAATTATGAATAWTGTAAATCATGCAAATATAACMTGTCTGTGTAAGCAGTATATAAGAGAACGAGACTGCCCCAACTGTACTATGGTGCATTAAGTTTGTTGGAACCTCTCCAGCTTGCTGATAATAAATAACTTCTCATTTAATATTGACTCCAGCTGCCCCTGGTGGTAATTTCCACGACAACAAGATAATCCATCCACCTGACAGGTGTGGCATATCAAGAAGCTGACAAAACAGCATGATCATTACACAGGTGAACCTTCTGCTGGGGACAATAAAAGYCCACTCCTAAAATGTGCYGATTTGTCACACAACACAATGCCACAGATGTCTCAAGTTGAGGGAGCGTGCAATTGGCATGCTGACTGCAGGAATGTCCACCAAAGCTGTTMCCAGAGAATTTAATGTTAATTTCTCTACCGTAAGCCACCGCCGGCATCGTTTTAGAGAATTTGGAAGTACATCCAAACGGCCTCACAACCGCAGATTACGTGTACGGCGTCATTTATTATTTATTTTTTTTAACTTAGAAACTGCACTGTTGGTTAGAGCCTGTAAGTAAGCATTTCACTGTAAGGTCTACACCTGTTGTATTCYGCGCACGTGACAAATKAACTTTGATTTGGGCGATCGGTTTGCTGATGTCAACCATGTTAACAGAGTGCCCCATGGTGGTGGTGGTGGAATGGTATGGGCAGGCATAAGCTACGGACAATGAACACAATTTAATTTTATCGATGGTCATTTGAARGCAGAGATACCGACGCCCATTGTCGTGCCGTTCGTCCGCCGCCATCGCCTCATGTTTCAACATGATAATGCACAGCCCCATGACGCAAGGATCTGTACACAATTCCTGGAGACTGAAAATGTCCCAGTTCTTCCATGGCCTCCATACTCACCAGACATGTCATCCATTGAGCATGTTTGGGATGCTCTGGATCGGKGTGTTCCAGTTCACGCCAATATTCAGCAACTTTCACAGCCAGTGAAGAGGAGTGGGACAGCATTCCACAGGCCATAACCAGTAGCCTGATCAACTCTATGCGAAGGAGATGTGTCGTGCTYCAAATGGTGGTCACKACAGATACTGACTGGTTTTCTGATCCACGCCCCTACCCTTTTTTTTAAAGGTATCTCTGACCAACAGTATTCCCAGTCATATGAAATCCATAGATTAAGGCCTAATGAATTTATTTCAATTGACTGATTTCCTTACATGAACAGTAACTCAATAAAATATTTGAAATTGTAACATTTATTGTATATTTTTGTCAGTATACATTTTTCACTCTTTAATTCTGAAATATAACATGCTAAATCAAGGTTCTTGAGAAGTCAAATTAATCTGTTAACGGTCTTAAGATAAACTATTGAATTGCTGAACTATGGAATGCTATGAAAATGCTGTTATTGTATTATTGTCAAAACAAGACAATAGTCTGTATATCTCATGTGTCTGTTACATTGTGAAAAGTAGGCTTTGTTAGTATTGTTAAGAGTCAGGAATGCAATTGTGTGCGATACCTAACACCTGAGTTCTTCCCATTCTCCTTAACATGCCACTGTATGTATAATTACATAGATGAATGCCTATGCTAATATTCAGTGTCCTCACACCGCATGGCATGTTACATGATGTAGGAGATCAAGGGTCATATCTTGAGGAGCTGCTCAGCAGCTGCCAAGTGGAACAGGAAGTTCTCCGTAGCAGGCGGYAAGTGGCGCTGCTTTAAGGTCTCCAGGGTGATTTTAGAGTTCTCACATTCCTCGGCTAATGACGCCAAGTTAGCAAGGATCTCCCTCGTCTTTATGGAAATGTCCTGAAAACATCATAGCAAACAGACAGCTTTTTTCATGACTGTGCTAAATACCAGGATACTTATGATAACATATTTACTGTATAAACACTGTTCATCTTTGAAAATACATACCTCACACCTTCTCTGATCACTGAAGAATGAATGGTAAGGATGTCATGTGTACTTTCAACTCTCACCTTGATAATCTGCCCATCTGTTCTATCAGCATTCTCTGCAGACTGGACAATGACGAGCCCAATGTCTTTGTGCAGCTTTCCCATAGACATGGCCTCTTTGGTGTATAGAGTGGATAGGAGAGAGACGTCATATTGTTTAAAAAATGGTGGATGCTTGCATTGGGATAATGAGGGCGGACTAGGTAGCAAGGTTTCTCTACATTCCGTTAATTTTTTTTAGATACAGAGCATTCTTCACTTTGAACAGACTTGTCTTTTACAGTAATAGGAAGGAGATTAGAATMGAGACACCCACCTTTGGCACTCTGGGATATAGTAATCTCACTATCTGGGAGGTTCACATATACGTCAAACAAATCCYATCTGTTGCTCACTTCTGGATCAACAAATCCTGCGACGTATCCTGCAGAGACAGTGAGCATATGGGTGAATCAACTATTCATTTCTTCACCATGAGGCTTTTCAGGGACAATGCAGATGGGGGTACTCACAGAACTCTACATTGAGAATCTCCAAGGAACATGTTTTCAAAACAACAGGCAAGTAAATAAATGTACTGCAAGTCAATTATTGCATGAGTCTTCCTGTGTGTGTGTGTATGTGGAACTGACTGTTGGGAGACAATGGGAATCTGGGTTGTGTTCATTAGGACACGCAAAGGAAAACATTTAAAACATTTTGCAAGAGAAAATGAACATTCTATTAGACAGGTCAAGGAAGTCCCTGACTGTTACAGTCCATGTTCTTCTCTTTGGTGTTTAATGAACACGACCCAAGTCTGAATCAGTTTGCTTTAATGTGGATCTAATGAACCAGACATCCTCACCAGTGCACGTCCTGAGATTCTCGAGCTCACTGTCAGTCAGGTGGACATAAGGGTGCAAAATGGACCAGTCTTTCCTGTGCCATGTCAGAGCTGGAAGAGCTCTAGGAGGGAAAAATACATTTGATATAAAGATTATAATGTTCTCTCAAAAACATAAATTGTAATCCACTTCAACAATGAAGTCCATGAACAGTCAAAGGTCTGGGCCCAGTTTCCCCAAATCATCTAAAGTTCTACGTTAGAACCTTCGTAGGACSATTGTTAAATCTCAGCTGTTTACCAAAACCATCGTTACTAAAGTTGCACTTGAAAAGGCTTGCTATTTAACGACTGCCTCAGACCAGTAGTAGAGCAGCTAAGTGCGTCGTTAGATGCTTTTTTGCCCTTCCGCATCAAGATGTTTATCCGTCGTTCTGTAACTGCTGATAACTTTAGACCGATTGTGACTACAAATAGAAAGTTGCCAATGTCTTTGCAAATGATACAAACAAGCCAAGGATATAAGATGCTTCAAATAAAAACAGAGATGACTGTATTAAAATATAAATATAGTATAAGTACTATACTATATTTCAATGATATTGAAATACATTTCTTGTTAATTCAATTGAGTTTTATTCAGCTATTTGTATGCTACTGTATTTGTATGCTACAAATTGTGTCAAATCTTAATTTCGTGCATATAGGATAAGCATTAGAATAAGCCGCCTCAATATTTGTAGCCATAGGTGATAATATCTCATACYAGCTGATCTGTCATCAGTATTGTGGAATAATTTTAATGTTAAGGTAAGATTTGAACGGGAGAAAGCTGATCCGAAAGCAGCGGTTTCTTTCGATCGCATCACTTAGCGAACTCTCTCTCTCTGCGCGGCGGTGGTGTTTTGGGAAACGCATGTTACATCTTCGCCCGCATTTTCTTCTGTGCATTTTCTCTATTGCCTTAGTCACCTTGTGAACTCCAACAGTGCTTCAACCTGAGGGTGATGGACCACGATCCTCTTCTTTAGCATAAGGGCTGTGTACAGGATGATGGTCTCCATCCCAAACTGGGACACCACATCTGAAACAGTAATCACAAGATAGTCTACCTAATCCTGGTAATCAAAAGGGATCAGCTTCTTCATGGAAATGCTTCTTTGCATACCAATAAGGAAACTGGACAGTGTCAAGCACCTTGTATGAACAATCATGTCCTTATACTGTAATAAGTGTTTTATATTTGTACATGTTTAACCTTTCACTGAGCCTGCTAAGTAGGCCTTCCTGACATCGTAGTCCTTGATGAGAAAGGAGCCATTCTCGTCACTCTGGCAGATGCCTTTGGTGAGGACTGCAATGTAACCCTCCATCATTTTCACAGGGCTCCCGTGTTTGATGTACATCCTGAATGATAAAACACACATGACGAAATGAATGAAGATATGTTTTGGGGAAGTATTAAATAAGCAGACATTTAGCAATGGGGGTGCATTAGCGTAGTATGCTGTACCTGCATAGTACTCGACTGAATGCTGCATACTTCTCAGGGTTGAAGTCCTTTGCTGTGACAACTATTGAAAAATGTGTGACCTAAAAAGAGAGAAATACGAGCAATATAATTTATCATTAGACCTACAAGTTAAAATTATTTCAATGAATGGAGAATTTCAAAACTAACTGTACCTTCTTTAGGGCGGTTGGTTCCTGCACCTCTACAGTGGATATGTAGTACCAGGTACGGCGGAACTGGCCAAACACAAAAGTGTGCAAGCCTCGGCTGTCCTGTCTGAGACAGCACTTACTGAGCAGGACCTCCCGGAGCTCAGCACTGACTGAGGGATAGCACCACACCCACAAGGTGTCTGCATTCACATCTTTCTCTGTGTGGGGAAGAACGAGAATACCGTGTCATATTGCTTTCACAACTCATTATTATCAATATRACCAGATCTTTAACTAAATTAATCTGTTCTCATGCTTACAAGAAGTAAAYTCAAAGATGGTAAAATACTTCATCACATTGATATCACAGATATAACAATGAGGCAGATATTTCACTGGATGTATAAATGTGAAGCATCCGGTTGGCGTWTCCACTCACTACCAAATATAGTAGTGAGAGAAAGCCCACTGGCGGGCAGTGGGAGGAGATGGAACGAGATGGATTTTGGCCGACATTCTGCAAATCAATTAAACATTTGATCTCAAAACYGTTCTGTTCCCAAAACTAYAATCTGTTATGAACAGAACAGACTAAGTTTTATAGACTTCACCCTTTGCCAAAGTTTCTACAAATGTAGTTCTTTAGAAGGAGTGTGCAGACGAATTGAGTTATCGCATACACGCAGTTCACAGCGTAGGCGTTCCCTAACGGAAATATGCTAGAACGSGCCAATAGGATCTCGCTAACTCGTGCTTGGTTCTACCCACTATGATTAATTTGCTCCAATTMGAAACGACAGGCTGTGGTCMATCTTGGGTTAGTTAAACAAATCTTTGTTGATATCATGTGATGCCAGTCAAAGSCAAACAGGAGCAAGCTTGGCACGCATCAACCAAAAAAGCAGGGTAAAAAATAATTTGAAATGGGGAAGAATATGTCTTTCCTTACCAATTAATCCAACGCTTAACATGAGCTGAGTTTCTGGTGCCGCCATATCCCATCACAATTCTATTGTACTGTGGAAGTTGACAATTAGGGACTCATGACAGCTTGTCTTGGGCAAGGAAGTACTTTCACCAAACGAACAGCTAGCTGTTGCTGACTGTTTGGAGATAGGATGAGCAAGAAAGAAGAGTAAACGCTATGATAAAACATGTTCATTAGCTCTAGCAGGTTAGAGGTTATACCGACATCAACAAATTAGCCACAATGAATGATTAGCTACAAGTAGTTCGATAGTGATAACATTTGATTTGAGAAGCCATGCACAGTTTGATGATAACAGTCTTAGGCTTCTAGCTAGTTACAGTATAGGACACACAACGTTGATGAAAGTACAGTTACTGTACCGTGTGTCTGGTCCAAATCTGCGATTATTATCGTGTGGATTTAGCGAATCTACAAAATGTATAAATGATTAGCTAACATTGATGCTTTCAAAACACACAAGCATTGTGAACCTATCGCAATTGAGGTCATGTGATCATACGGAAAATTTTCTAAATAAAAGTCCCCTGAAAAACTGTTACAGGACGTTTTAATGATTTTAAAAATCGCAAAACGTATAGTTAAAAGTTACTCAAACATTTMAAAATTAACAAAGATATATTTACTGTATTATTATTCTTAACTAAAGCCTAATGATAACGCTTTTCGTTATAGTGCCCTGTAAAAAACAATACCAACACTGTTGCTGGAAGTATTAGTGGTTTTCTAACTACTGTCAACTCGTAACAGGACAGGATTTAAACATGTTTTGAAGAGAACATTTTCACKTTGGCCCCGTCCAGGGATAACTTTGGACGGGGCCACAATGTTTGCCCTGTACAAGGCCATAGAGGATAGCGGTGAACCACACGAAAGTGTCTGCCTTCCAGCAGAGACCCCAGACTGTGTTTTTGTGTGAGGAGGATGCAACCATGGAACTGAGGGTTAAAACTGTCAAGTACTTCCAAGGTGAGCCCATGTTACCAAATTGTCTGTGCTATCTGGGATCCTTGGGAAGTCTCTACCCCATTGAAGTTGACATTTTCAATGGTTAACACAAGGGTTAGGGTAGGGCAAGGGTAGGGGTTAGAGCTTAGGGTAGGGATGTCCCAAGAAACCCMGATAGCATTGAACCTTACCAAATAACTTAATCCCAATGTTTATTTCATGATTGTGCCACTTGCATGGCTTATGAACAAAATAAATTGTGTTTTGTGTTATTTTTGGCCTGGGATTTTTTTTAAATTGTATTCAATACTAAAATGTGAATAAAATGAAAATCTAACTCACTTGACCTATTGTTATTTCCCCTCTAGGAAACCCGCAATGACATAGATGCATGACCTGCCTGGATATGAGCAGCATGGAGAACAGTGCCATCTAGTGAAATGAAAATTAAACTATTATTACAGATCATTTAAATGAACAATATTGAACTTGCAATCATTAATTCGTTTTCAACTCATGTATATTGAAGACTGTAAAAGCGARTTGTTTAATARACATTTCGATGTCCCCTTATTAAAATAATTACATGTACTGATTACATGTTTTATTTMATGTATTTACAAATAACCACTAGCACTCAACAATAAGACTTAATACCTCCTACAATAGCATTAAACGAGGAGGGTAGGACAATGAAACAGAACTAAGGCATCTTCAAATATACTACCATTTGTGAGTGTAAACGGAGGACCTCTATTTTGAAGCTTTTTGCGCGATTTGGACCGTTAATGACGCTTATTTTTCCATCCGTACTCCAGGACGACCCACGTGACTTTAATGAAACGGTTGTCCCTAGCTTCCATATGCCGCGTTCAAAACAATTGTAAAATCTAAAATATTCGACTTTAGTGCGTTCAAGACAACTGGGAACTTGAAAAAACGAGCTCCGACTGGGAAAAWTTGTTTTGAACGGTCATCCAACTCGGAATTCCAACTCGGGACTCTTTCTAGACCTGAAGATCACTGACGTCATGATTTGAACTCGTATTTCTTTCGAGCTCCATTTTATGGAAAATCTTCTGAAAAATGTATTTTAAACCTAACCACACGGCTAACTTTATGCCTAACCCAATGCTTAATTTAAGAACAAAAGGCTCATTTAGATTTTCAGGAATTTTTACAATATAGCCTATGTTGACTTTGTGGCTATGGAATATGATGCTGCAATTTGATGCACTATGCAGGTGTCGCTCCACCATTTCCTGGTTGCTAAAATTATAATAMTTCGCCTAATTTCAGTTTATGTGACAAAACAAGCAAGTATAGTGGAAATAATCCTAATACCAACTAAACCGCTGTGAAATATAGATATATTTTCCATGAGAAAAAATAATAGTATTTTCAGCTGTTTGAAGCAGGTGTACTAAGCCTAACGTAAAATACAAAAAACATTTAAGAACGGGAAGCATAGAAATTGCACACATAGCCCATATCTACTGCTTCTGAGACTTTTTAAATGAGAATGACAGATCTATAACAAACATTTCTATGTAGATTTGTATGGTCCCCCAAAATGTAAATATTGGAGCTGTAATTCTTTTCATCCTCAAGATGTATGTCAACGTATCACCAATAAATGTATCTAAATATTTATTTAATTAAACTATGTGTTCACACAATGTCTGATTTACTTTCACATTAAATGTCAGATTATATTTGTCTCATATGCCTACTAACCAAATTAATGTATCATAAATATTGAATATAAATTCATATTAATTTGTTGAAACCTACCAGGTACAACCCCAAATCCGTAAACACGGGCACCCTCAATAGATATCATCCTAACAACTTGCCCTCCAAATACACCTCTGCTATTTTCAACCAAGATCTCAGCGATCATTGCCTGCATCCATAATGGGTCTGTGGTCAAACGACCACCCTCATCACTGTCAAACCTCCCTAAAACACTTCAGCGAGCAGGCCTTTCTAATCGACCTGGCCGGGGTATCCTGGAATGATATTGACCTCATCCCGTCAGTAGAGGATGCCTGGTTATTCTTTAAAAGTGCCTTCCTCACCATCTTAAATAAGCATGCTCCATTTAAAAATGTTGAACCAGGAACAGATATAGCCCTTGGTTCACTCCAGACCTGACTGCCCTTGACCAGCACAAAAACATCCTGTGGCGTACTGCATTAGCACCGAATAGCCCCCGTGATATGCAACTTTTCAGGGAAGTTAGGAACAAATATACACAGGCAGTTAGGAAAGCTAAGACTAGCTTTTTCAAACAGAAATTTGCATCCTGTAGCACAAACTCAAAAAAGTTCTGGGACACTAAAGTCCATGGAGAATAAGAGCACCTCCTCCCAGCTGCCCACTGCACTGAGGATAGGAAACTGTCAACCA